>NC_020336.1:0-16525 GCF_001891065.2 Hippocampus comes | reverse complement strand
CTTCTATTATTTTATCTTGGCTAATTGTAATAAATGGGTGTTGATACATAATATTTTTTAAAAATTGGTAACATATAAATACTAAATATACACATCAGTTTGTACGAATTAAAGGTTAATGTGTAATGTCGGGGTTTTGTTGTTTTAATGAGTTTTGTAAGATTGTTAGTTACCTTAGGGCTTTAAGGGGGTTGGGGGGTTTTTTTATTAAAAACAGAAGAAGGGGCGACTTATAAGGGATATAGTATCTATTATGCTCTAGAAAGAGATTAATGTGGTTCTTGAGTAATGTATTTCTAACATTACATTATTATTATTTATATAAGGAACGAATGTTCCACCTTCTATCATAGGGCCGTGTGCACTCTGAAATGTTCACGAAAGGAGAAAAAAAAAAGATACCAGCTGCCCCTGTGGAGAGAACGCTCGGCTTGGGGGGTAACGAGTCGAAGGTTTAACACCATTAGTCAATGTAAGCGTCGATGAAAGTGTGCGGATTAATAAATGTATGGACCTGAAATAGGAGGAGATGCCAGGAATAATTCACCTTTTAGGTAGCAACCCTACAATAAGGGCTCCTGACCATCAAGAACCGTTATCCTTAAGAAATAGACTGGTTGGTGGGCTCTTACTGCATAGAATGGTTTATTTAATGGTATTTGGAGTCCTGGTATATCATTACTTATGAGGTTTGTGTTAGGTATATAAATCTCTCAGTACTTAAGATGTTAGTGTACTTCTAATTTTAGTGGTTTATGTCTACCTTAGTTTTATGTAATTATTTTATGGTTAACATAAATTAATGGTGTTAATACATAAAATGTTCTAGAAAATTAATATTATGCACTATATATATATATATAAATATTTCATATATGTACCAGAAAATATTTTAATTTTAGAATACCAGCTTTGGGAGCCGGCGGTGGGAGTTCGATTCTCCTTTTTCTGAGCAGTGGGGAGGGTTTTAACCTCCGGCCTCCGGTTTACAAAACCGGCGCTCTAATACTGAGCTACAAATGCAATTTCATTTAAGAACTTTATTTTCTGCTCAACCTGATAAAGGTAAAGCTGCTAAAAAGATAAGGAAGTAGATAACAGACGCTAGTTGGCCGATTAGAATGTAGGGGGGTTCTACAGGCATTCCCCCAATCCATGTTAAGATGATTATATCTGCAACTAATGCTCAGAATATAAGTTGGCCAAAGGGTCGGAAGGTGAGTCCTCGTTGTTTGGATGTATGAAGAATTGGAACTAGTATTAATACTAAAATTGAGAATAATAAGGCTAGTACACCTCCTAGTTTGTTTGGAATTGATCGAAGGATAGCATAGGCGAATAGGAAATATCATTCGGGTTTAATATGAGGCGGAGTTACTAGTGGGTTGGCTGGTGTGAAATTGTCAGGATCCCCTAAGATGTTTGGGGTAAATAAGGCAATCGATGTAAGGGCAATAAGGAGGGCGGCAAATCCTAGTAAGTCTTTATATGAGAAATAAGGGTGGAAGGAGATTTTATCTGCATCGGAGTTAATACCTGCAGGGTTATTTGAGCCTGTTTCATGGAGGAATAGTAAGTGAACTATTGATGCGGCTGCTACAATAAATGGGAGTAAAAAGTGGAATGCGAAAAATCGGGTTAAGGTAGCATTATCTACGGAAAACCCTCCTCATACTCATTGGACTAAATCATTGCCGATATATGGTACGGCAGATATTAGGTTGGTAATAACTGTGGCTCCTCAGAAGGATATTTGTCCTCAAGGTAACACATATCCTACGAATGCAGTGGCTATTACAAGAAGTAATAGTACAACTCCAACGTTTCAAGTTTCTTTATATAAGTATGATCCGTAATAAAGCCCTCGTGCGATGTGTAAATAAATACAAATGAAAAAGAATGATGCTCCATTAGCATGTATATTGCGAATTAATCAACCGTAGTTAACGTCTCGGCAGATATGTGTTACTGAAGAAAATGCGGTTGCAATATCTGAGGTGTAATGCATTGCTAAAAATAATCCTGTGAGGATTTGAGCGCCCAAGCATAGTCCTAATAAGGACCCAAAATTTCATCATACAGAAATATTTGATGGTGCAGGTAGGTCTACAAGGGCATCGTTGGCAATTTTGAGAATGGGGTGAGTTTTTCGAAGGTTGGCCATTTGAGTTTTTATAGTTGAATTACAACGGTGGTTTTTCAAGCCATTAGTCCTGGTTAGAATCCTGGTAAAAATTATGACTTATTTGATGTTTTTGTTATTAATAGGGTTAATTTTTGGTTTAATTGCGGTGGCTTCTAACCCATCGCCATATTTTGCCGCTTTAGGTTTAGTGGTTGTAGCTGGTATGGGTTGTGGTGTTATGGTAAGTTTTGGGGGGCCTTTTTTATCATTAGTATTATTTTTGATTTATTTAGGAGGAATATTAGTTGTTTTTGCATATTCTGCCGCTCTAGCTGCCGAACCATATCCTGAGAGTTGGGGTAATTGATCTGTTGCAGTTTATGGGGCTTTATATTTAATAGGAGTGATTTTAGTTTTATTTTACTTTTATGGGGGGTGGTATGAGAGTTCTTGAGTACCAGTGGATGAGTTGTCAGGTTTGTCTATATTTCGAGGAGATATATCTGGAGTAGCTTTAATATATTCTTCAGGAGGATGAGTGTTGGTGATTAGTGCTTGGGTTCTTTTGTTAACTTTATTTGTTGTGTTAGAGTTAACACGGGGTCTTTCCCGTGGTACTCTTCGAGTGGTTTAAATTAATAATGCTATGGCAAGGGTAAAGGTTAGGATAAATAATATCAGGTAGGCTTTGATTATACCTTTTTGGGCGTTACTTGTAGTCGTAATTAGGGGTAGATTTATAGTTGATGTAGCTTTAGGACCAATTTTTTCTAGTCACGTTATATCAATAGTTTGTGAGGCAATGTTTTGTCCTAATTGAAGTGTTAGTTTAGTGGGTAAACGGTGGGTAATTAATGGGTAGAATCCTAATATGCTGGAGCATAAGTGAGGGGTTTGTTTGGGGTAAATGTTTAGTTGTTTTGATGTATTACGGGCTATTTCTAGGGCTGTAATTAATCCGATTACTGTTACAATTAGAGCGGCTATTTTAGCATAGGAAGGTATAGTTATAACTGGGTTTTTTATAGGTGTTATATTTGATGTGATAATTAAACCTGCGATAATACTTCCTCAAGCTAATCGTTTAATTGGATTAATAACTGGTTTACTGTTTTCGTTAATTGGTGATAAGGGGTTAAATCGTGGGTAACCTATAGTTACAAAGTAAACAATTCGTAGGCTGTAGATTGCTGTGAATGAGGTGGCAATAAGAGTTAGTAGAAGGGCTCAGGCGTTTAAATAAGAGGTGTTTATTGATTCAATAATAGCATCTTTAGAGAAGAATCCTGCTAGAAAAGGGGTTCCTGTTAGTGCTAGGCTGCCTAGAGTTAGTGAGGATGAGGTGAAAGGGGTTAGAAAGTGTATTCCGCCTATTTTTCGAATGTCTTGTTCGTCGTTTAAACTATGAATTAATGAACCTGAGCATAAGAATAATATTGCTTTAAAGAAAGCGTGGGTACAAATATGAAGAAATGCTAGTTGGGGTTGATTAAGCCCAATTGTAACTATTATTAAACCAAGTTGACTAGATGTAGAAAATGCTACAATTTTCTTAATGTCGTTTTGTGTTAGAGCACAAATAGCTGTAAATAAAGTGGTTAATGCTCCGAGGCAGAGGCATGTTGTTAGGATGAAAGGGTTATTTTCCATTAAGGGGCTTATTCGAATTAGTAAAAAAATTCCCGCAACAACTATTGTGCTTGAGTGTAGTAGGGCAGAAACCGGAGTGGGACCCTCTATAGCTGAGGGTAGTCATGGGTGTAGTCCGAATTGAGCTGATTTTCCTGTTGCTGCTAAGATTAACCCGAGTAGTGGTAGGGTAAGGTCTTTATTTTCAGCTAGTGTAAATATTTGGTTTATCTCCCAAGAATTTAGGTTTATAGCAATTCAGGCTATAAATAAAATTAGTCCGATGTCTCCAACTCGGTTGTATACAACCGCTTGGATAGCAGCTACGTTAGCATCGGCTCGTCCATACCATCATCCGATTAGAAGAAATGATATGATGCCAACTCCTTCTCATCCGATAAATAATTGAAATATGTTATTAGAGGTTACCAAAATTAATATAGCAATTAAAAATAGTAGGAGGTATTTAAAAAATCGGTTTATAACAGGGTCAGAGTGTATATATCAGGATGCAAATTCTAGAATGGATCATGTGACGTATAAGGCTACGGGGGTAAAAATTACTGAATATAGGTCAAATTTAAAACTGATGCTAATATCGAAGGTTGATGTGTTTATTCAAGATCAGGTAGTAATAATGGTTTCTAAACCTTCATTAATAAATAAGATAAGGGGTAAGAGGCTAATTATGAATGATATTTTAACTGAATTTTTTACTCAAATGATAGATCAGTTATGTGAGTGGGGTTTGGTTGTTATTGTTGAAATTAGAGGTGTAGTTAAAAAAGCAAAAATAATTAAAAGACTTGAGGATATTATTAAAGAGGTGGACTGCATAACTACTGCTTGGATTTGCACCAAGGGTTTTTGGTTCCTAAGACCAATGGATCAACTAATATCCTTCAGAAGTTTCGAGTGAGCTCTGGGGTTAAACCAAAGGGGCAAAAATTAGCAGTTTATGTTGTCTTCGGACCTCTCTCGGTGGATAAGAGGACTTTAACCTTTATTTTTAGAATCACAATCTAATGTTCTTTTTGAACTATATCTACAGAAGATTCAACCTCATAATAGCTCAGGTTTAAAAATCAGTAATGTGAGTGGGATGAGGTGGAGTGTTATGATTAAATGCTCTCGGGAGTGTGATGGTTCTATATGGAGTAGGTGATTTGTTAAGGGACCTCGTTGGGTTGTTAGGAATAAATATAGTGAGTATGCTGCAGTAATTAGTGTTCCAAGGCCTGTAAGGGTTAAAGTTCAGGGTGATCAGTTAAATAAAGATGAGATGATTATTAATTCTCCTATTAAATTAGGTAGAGGGGGTAAAGCTATGTTTGCTAAGCTAGCAGTAAATCATCATATGGCTATTAGGGGTAAGACTATTTGTAGGCCTCGTGCTAAAACTATCGTTCGGCTATGGGTTCGTTCATAGTTTGTGTTTGCTAAGCAAAATAGTGCTGATGAGGTTAATCCATGTGCAATTATTAATACTAGTGCTCCAGTGAAACCTCAGGGGGTTTGAATAAGGATACCTGTTGTAACTAGTCCTATATGACTAACTGAGGAGTAGGCAATCAGGGATTTTAAATCATTTTGTCGTAAACAGATTAAGCCTGTTATAATAATTCCCCACAGGGCTAGGATTATAAAAGGGTAGCTTAGCTGTTTAGATAAGGGTTCTAAAATATTTATTAAGCGTATTATACCATACCCTCCTAGTTTTAATAACACTGCGGCAAGGATTATGGATCCTGCAATTGGTGCTTCGACGTGAGCTTTGGGTAGTCAAAGATGTACACCATAAAGAGGTATTTTTACAAGGAAAGCCATAAGGCAACCTATTCATCATAATTTATCTCCTAGTATGATTAGGTTTAAAGGGTTGGAGTGCTGTAGGGTTAATATAGATAAGGAGCCTGTTTTGTTTTGAAGTATTAGTAGCGCAACAAGTAAGGGGAGGGATCCAGCTAGGGTATAAAATAGGAAGTAAGTCCCTGCATTTAATCGCTCTGTTTGATTACCTCAACGGGTGATAATTAATAAAGTTGGAATTAATGTGGCTTCAAATATAATATAAAATATGATCAGTTCTGTAGCACTAAATGCTAAGATGAGAAATAATTGTAAAGATGTAAGAAGTGAGATATATATTCGTTGTCGGTTAATAGGGTCATTAGTTGTATGGTTTTGGCTGGCAAGGATTATTAATGGGAGAAGTCAACATGTAAGGATTAATAAGGGGGTTGATAGTGGATCGGTTGCTATTAACCCATTTAGATTTGATCAAGCGGTTTCAGATGGTCAAGTTAATCAGGTTAGAGTAAATAAAGCAATAACAAGACTATGTGTTAATGTAGAAGGTCATAATCATTTTTTAGGGGTAAATCAGATTGTGGGGATTAATATAACAGTTGGGATAAGGATTTTTAACATTGTAAGATATTTAAGGCTTGAAGGCGATCAGTCCCGTGTGTTCGAGAGGTTGCTACTAACAGGGCTAACCCAGCACTTGCTTCACATGCTGAAAAAGCAAGTATTAGTATAGGGGTGGGGGAGAAGCTAATCGAATTTAATTGAAGTGTTCATAAGGATAAAGCAACATATAATGATAATATCATTCCTTCTAAACATAAAAGGGCTGAGAGTAAATGATTTCGGTGAAAAGTTAATCCTATAAGTCCTAAAATAAATGTTGTTGAGAAAGCAAAGTGCACAGGTGTCATAAAACGATCGTGGATTTTAACCACGTGCTTTTGAGCCGAAATCAAATGTTTTAATTATACTAATCGTTTATTCAGCTCATTCTAATCCTCCTTGGATTCATTCATAAATGAGGCCTAATGTTAGCAAAACAACGACTGAAGACGCTCATATAAATGTGCTGGTGGGATATATTAATTGTATTCCTCACGGGAGTGGGAGAAGTAATGCAATTTCTAAGTCAAATAAAAGGAATAGAATTGCTACTAAAAAAAATCGTAGTGAAAATGGAAGGCGGGCTGATCCTAATGGGTCAAAACCGCATTCGTAAGGTGATAGTTTTTCCACATCCGGGTTTATTTGGGGTAATCAGAATGATACTAAAGCTAGTAAGATAGAAAGGGTGGTTGTAATTAGTAGAATTGTGATTAACAAGTTCATTATCTTTTCTTGGGTTTTAACCAAGACCAGGTGATTGGAAGTCACTTATACTTCTTAGTACTAAAAAGATAAGATCCTCATCAATAAATTGAGACATAAAGGAATAGTCATACAACATCGACAAAATGTCAGTATCATGCGGCGGCTTCAAATCCAAAGTGATGTTCTGATGTAAAATGGTATTGAATTTGTCGAATTAGGCAAACTGCTAGGAATGTTGATCCAATGATAACATGTAATCCATGGAATCCTGTTGCTACAAAAAAGGTTGATCCGTAAACACCATCAGCAATAGTGAAGGGGGCTTCATAATATTCCATTGCTTGAAGGAATGTGAAATAAAACCCTAGAAGAATAGTTAAGGTAAGTGAGTGGATAGCTTGTTTTCGCTCCCCTTCTATAATACTATGATGAGCTCAGGTTACTGTAACACCAGAGGCGAGTAGGACTGCTGTGTTAAGAAGGGGTACTTCGAAAGGATCAAGTGTAATTACTCCAGAGGGGGGTCAGCAACCTCCTAATTCTGGGGTTGGAGCTAGGCTAGAGTGGTAAAAAGCTCAGAAGAATCCTAGGAAGAAGAAAACTTCTGAGGTGATGAACAGGATTATACCATAACGTAACCCCTTTTGAACTGGTGGGGTGTGATGTCCTTGGAATGTTCCTTCTCGGATAATATCCCGTCATCATTGAATTATTGTTAAAAGCAGTAAAATTAATCCAATTGTTATCAAAACAGTCGAATTAGAGTGGAATCAAATAGCTAACCCTGAAGTTATTAAAAGGGCTGCGATTGCACCTGTTAGGGGTCAGGGGCTCGGATCTACTATGTGGTACGCATGTGCTTGATGGGCCATTAAACATTTTCTTGTAGATAAAGGCTTAATAATAGTACGAAAACATAGGCTTGGATTATAGCAACGGCTACTTCCAATAATGTTAGTAAGAATAATAAAACTGTTGTTAATAATGCAATTGTGGGTATTAACGGCATTAGCACGAATGCTGCTGTTGCAATAAGTTGGATAAGTAAGTGTCCTGCAGTTAAATTTGCTGTCAGTCGGACACCTAGGGCAATAGGTCGAATAAATAAGCTAATTGTTTCAATAATAATAAGTACAGGGATTAGTGGCACAGGTGTGCCTTCTGGTAGTAGATGGCCTAGAGAGTGTGTTGGTTGATTTCGTATCCCAATAATAACAGTTGCTAGTCATAAAGGTACAGCTAGTCCTATGTTTAGTGATAGCTGGGTTGTAGGGGTGAAGGTGTAGGGAAGTAATCCTAATATGTTTAGGGAGATTAGGAAAATTATTAAAGATGCAAAAATTAATGCTCATTTATGACCTGCTGTATTTAGAGGGAGGAGAAGTTGTTTTGTAAATAAGTTGATAAATCAGTTTTGTAGTGTGAGTATGCGATTATTGATTCAACGAGAGGAGGGGGTAGGAAATATGATTCAAGGAAGTATAATAGCTAAAGCTATTAATGGGATTCCTAAAAATATGGGACTAGAGAATTGGTCGAAGAAGCTTAGTGTCATTGTCAGTTTCAAGGGGTTGTTTCTAATGTTTTAGTGCTTAGAACATTTGGTTCATTGGGGTATTTATGTGCTATTACTTTAGGCGGGATAATAGTAATAAAGATTAATCATGTAAATAGTAGAATTATTAATCAAGGTGAGGGATTTAATTGAGGCATGTCGCTAAGGGTGGTTGGGAGTCACCAATTTTTAGCTTAAAAGGCTAACGCTGAGGTCCTATTTAGCTTCTTAACGAGGCGTCTTCAAGTATAAGTGATGATCAGTTTTCAAATTGTTCTAAGGGTACTGCTTCTACTACAATAGGTATAAAGCTGTGGTTAGCACCACAGATTTCTGAACATTGTCCATAAAACACTCCTGGTCGTGATGTGATAAAAGCTGTTTGGTTTAATCGTCCTGGCACCGCATCTATTTTAACTCCTAGGGAAGGTACTGCTCATGAGTGAAGTACGTCTTCTGCAGATACTAATACTCGAATTGGTGATTCAACTGGGATTACTATACGATGATCTGCTTCTAATAATCGGAATTGGCCTGGTACTAGGTCTTGGGTTGGGATTATGTATGAGTCAAAGGCTAGGTCTTCATAATCAGTGTACTCATAACTTCAGTATCATTGATGTCCAACTGCTTTGATTGTGAGGTGAGGGTCGTTTACTTCATCTATCAGGTATAAAATTCGTAAAGATGGGAGTGCGATTAGGATCAGAATAATTGCGGGAAGAATAGTCCAGATGATTTCAATTTCTTGTGAGTCTAATAAGAATTTGTTTGTTAGTTTTGTAGTGACTATAGCTACAATAATATAAAGCACTAAAGTGCTAATCAGGAATACAATTATTAATGCATGATCGTGGAAGTGAAGTAGTTCTTCTATTACAGGTGATGCTGCGTCTTGAAAACCTAGTTGTGAGGGATAAGCCATTATTAAAGATATGTAGGGGTTTAACCAACAACTCTGCCTTGACAAAGCAGTATAATATTTTACTAATATCTTAATTAGTTGTATAAAGAAAGTGACAGAACGGTTTTGTGGGTGGCTTGAAACCATTTAATGGGGGTTCAATTCCCTCCTTTCTCGTTTAGTTATTTGTTTGTACTTGAACAAAAGCAGGTTCTTCAAATGTGTGGTAGGGTGGGGGACATCCATGTAACCATTCAATGTTTGTTGAAGCTAATTCGACTATAAGGACTTCTCGTTTAGCAGCAAATGCTTCTCAAATAATAAATAAAAATATAATTACGGCGATTAGGGATACAAGAGACCCAATAGAGGAAATAGTATTTCATAGTGAATATGCATCTGGATAATCAGAGTATCGTCGGGGTATACCGGCTAACCCTAAAAAATGTTGAGGAAAAAATGTTAGGTTAACACCTGCAAACATTACGCCAAAGTGAATTTTGGTTCAAGAGCTGTGTAGTGTGTAGCCTGTAAATAGGGGGAACCAGTGCACAAATCCTGCTATAATTGCAAATACAGCACCTATTGATAATACATAATGGAAATGGGCAACTACGTAATAAGTATCATGTAAAACAATATCTAATGAGGAGTTTGCTAACACAATACCTGTTAACCCTCCAACAGTGAATAAAAAAATAAAGCCTAAAGCTCATAATAGAGGAGTTTCTCATTTAATAGAGCCTCCGTGTAATGTGGCAAGTCAGCTAAATACTTTTACACCTGTGGGGATGGCAATAATTATTGTTGCTGAGGTAAAATATGCTCGGGTGTCTACATCCATTCCTACAGTAAATATATGGTGAGCTCAGACGATAAATCCTAGAAGTCCGATTGCTATTATTGCTCAAACCATACCTATATAACCAAAAGGTTCTTTTTTACCAGAATAATAAGCTACAATATGCGAGATTATACCAAAACCTGGGAGGATGAGAATATATACTTCAGGATGTCCAAAGAATCAGAATAAGTGTTGATAGAGAATAGGATCTCCTCCTCCAGAAGGGTCAAAGAATGTTGTGTTTAAATTCCGATCTGTTAAAAGTATAGTAATACCAGCTGCTAATACAGGCAGGGATAGTAAGAGTAGAACTGCAGTTACTAAGACTGCTCATACAAACAGTGGTGTTTGATATTGTGAAATTGATGGGGGTTTTATATTAATAATAGTGGTAATAAAGTTAATAGCTCCGAGGATTGACGAAACACCTGCTAGATGGAGGGAGAAAATTGTTAAGTCTACTGAAGCTCCAGCATGTGCTAGGTTGCCTGCTAATGGGGGGTAAACAGTTCAACCTGTTCCTGCACCGGCTTCTACTCCTGATGAGGCAAGGAGAAGGAGGAAAGAAGGTGGTAATAATCAAAAACTCATATTGTTTATCCGAGGGAAGGCTATATCAGGCGCTCCAATTATTAAAGGAACTAATCAATTACCAAAACCTCCGATCATAATTGGTATTACTATAAAAAAAATTATTACGAAAGCATGGGCAGTTACGATAACATTATAGATTTGATCATCCCCTAGTAAAGCTCCTGGCTGACTTAGTTCTGCTCGAATTAATAGGCTGAGTGCAGTGCCGACTATTCCGGCTCAAGCACCAAATACTAAGTATAGGGTGCCGATGTCTTTGTGATTAGTTGAGAAAAATCATCGTGTGATTGTCACAGGTAGGATGGCTGAGTAAGCGGTGGATTGTAATCCCACATACAGAGGTTTGAGCCCTCTTCATACCAAGCCCCGAGGTGTATTACATATAAGATTGCAAATCTTAAGTGGCCAATTAATTTTTGCCGGGGCTTTCCCCCGCCTTTTCGCCTATTCAAGGCGGGGGAAAGTAGATGGATGCTCGCTGGTTAGAGTGTCTAGCTGTTAACTAGGAAATTGTAGGATCGAGGCCTTCCCATCTAGTAAGGCTTTAGCTTAATTAAAGTGTCTGTTTTGCATGCAGTAGATGTGGGTTAGTCACCTGCAAGTCTTATCAAGGGTTAGGGGATTTTCACTCCTACTTAAGGCTTTGAAGGCCTTTGGTCTGTATTAACCTAAACTCTTAGTTAATAATAGTCATAATACCAGGTAGAAGGGGAAGTAATATTAGTGATAGTATTGTTGAGATAGATAAGTGAATGGTGGGTTGTTTGGTATTAAATCGTCATTGATTAGTAATGGGGGTGGTGTTGGGTGATAGGGTTAGTGTTATAGCATAAGAGAGTCGTAGGTAGAAGTAAAGGCTAAGTAGAGCAGATAAAGCTGTGATTGTTGCAATTATATTTAGGTCTTGTTTTGTCAGTTCTGATAAGATTATTCATTTTGGGCCAAAGCCTGTAAGTGGTGGTAAACCCCCTAGTGATAAGAGGATTAATGGGCTTAGTGCGGTAATAGTAGGTGATTTTGATCAGGATATCGCGAGTGAATTGATGGAGGTTGTTTTGTTTATTTTAAATAAGCAGAAGATAGATAATGTTATAAAGATATAAATTATAAGGGTGATAAGTGTTAGAGATGGTGAGAATTGTAAGACAAGAATTATCCAACCAATGTGGGCAATTGATGAGTAGGCTAGGATTTTTCGTAACTGTGTCTGATTTAAACCTCCTCAACCTCCAATCATGGTTGATATGATTGCTATCGTGATTATTACTGAGTTATTTAGGTTTATTTGTATTAATAGGGAGAATGGAGCTAGTTTTTGTCAGGTGGATATAATTAATCCGGTTGTAAGATCTAGGCCTTGAAGGACTTCTGGTAATCATGTATGGAGAGGTGCTAAGCCAATTTTTAAGGCTAGGCCTAGTATTATAATGGTTGAGGATATTGGGTGAGATAATTCATTAATGTCTCATTGTCCGGTAATTCATGCGTTAGTAGAACTGGCAAATAGGATTATTGCTGCAGCTGTGGCTTGAGTAAGGAAGTATTTTGTGGAAGCTTCTACAGACCGTGGGTGATGATGTTGTGCTATTAAAGGAATGATTGCGAGTGTATTAATTTCTAGGCCTATTCATGCTAGTAATCAATGTGAGCTTATAAATGTGATTGTAGTACCTAATCCTAAGCCTAGTAAAAAAATTGATATAATATAAGGGTTCATTAGTAAAGGGAGGGTTCTAACCTACATTTTTGGGGTATGGGCCCAAGAGCTTTATTTAGCTGACTTTACTTTAGGAAGTGGTGTAGTAGGAAGCACCAAGAGTTTTGATCTCTTAAGTGGGGTTCGAGTCCTCTCTTTCTAAGGAATTAGGGGGATTTTAACCCCCGTAATACACTCTATCAAAGTGGTCCTTTAGTATTCAGGCATAATTCCTTTATATATGTGGTGGGAGTCCGGCTAATGCTAGAGGTGTTGATAAATGTCAAATAATTAAAGCTAGGGTTAAAGGTAGGAAATTTTTTCAAATAAGGTGTATTAGTTGATCATATCGAAATCGTGGGTAGGAGGCTCGAACTCATAAAAATAATACTGATAACATGGTTGCTTTTAGTATGAGGTTTGCTGTTATTAGTTCTGGTATTGAGGGGATATGATATGTCCCTAGAAAAAGGATAGTTGATAGGGTATTTATAAGTAAGATATTGGCGTATTCTGCAAGGAAGAATAGTGCGAAAGGTCCTCCTGCATATTCAACATTAAAACCCGAAACAAGTTCTGATTCTCCTTCTGTTAGATCAAATGGTGCTCGGTTTGTTTCAGCTAGTGTGGAGATATATCATATTGCTGCTAAAGGTCATGCTGGGATGATTAATCATAGGCTTTCTTGTGTGACACCAAATGATTGTAGTGTAAAATTACCAGTGAAGATAATTAGTGCTAGTAGGATTAATCCTAAGCTTACCTCATATGAAATGGTTTGTGCTACGGCTCGTAATGCTCCGATTAATGCATATTTTGAATTGGATGCTCATCCTGATCCTAGGATTGAGTAAACTGCTAGACTTGATAATGCTAAGATAAAGAGTATTCCCAAATTAACATTAATTACAGGATAGGGTATTGGTAGTGGGGCTCATAATATAAGGGCAAGTGTGAGTGCTAATATAGGGGTAGCTAAAAATAAGATTGGTGAAGATGTAGATGGTTTTACTGGTTCTTTAATAAATAGTTTTACTCCATCTGCGATTGGTTGTAGTAAGCCAAAAGGTCCTACGATATTGGGTCCTTTTCGGTGTTGTATATAGCCTAGTACTTTTCGTTCTAGAAGGGTTAAGAAAGCAACTGCTAGTAAGACGGGGATGATGTATAATAATGGGTTAATAATTTGTGTTATAATTGTGGTAATCATAGTTAAGAAGAGGATTTGAACCTCTATTCAAAGGGCTTAGGTCTTTTGCAATAACCGGACTCTGCCATCTTAACATGTAGTTATATTCTAGGTTGTTTTGTGTTGTTTAACCTTTAATATTTTTTCAAGGGTTAAAAAAGGGGCTTGTTTTAAAACATGGGCCCATCCTTCTTGGTCCTTTCGTACTGAAGAAGGGCACATTATAGATAGAAACTGACCTGGATTGCTCCGGTCTGAACTCAGATCACGTAGGACTTTAATCGTTGAACAAACGAACCCTTAATAGCGGCTACACCATTAGGATGTCCTGATCCAACATCGAGGTCGTAAACCCTCTTGTCGATAGGGACTCTTAAAGAGGATTGCGCTGTTATCCCTGGGGTAACTAGGTTCGTTGATCGGTCAGTGCCGGATCTGTTGGTCAAATATTTTGGTACTTAGAAATGACTTTCTTGGGTGTAAGGTTTTCATCTCAATCCTCACGGAGGTTTTGTTTTACTCCGCGGTCGCCCCAACTAAAGATATTAAGATGAGGTTATAGATTTATCATCTTTTACAAGGTTTAATTATTAATAAACTCGTCTATTCATCTAAAGCTCCACAGGGTCTTCTCGTCTTATGAGTTAATTCCCGCTTCTGCACGGGAAGATCAATTTCATTAACTGGAGTAAGGAGACAGTTTAGCCCTCGTTATGCCATTCATACAGGTCTTTATTTAAAAGACAAGTGATTGCGCTACCTTTGCACGGTCAAAATACCGCGGCCGTTAAACTTGCGGTCACAGGGCAGGCGGGACCTCTTATTCTCATATTATGCAAGAGGCGGTGTTTTTGGTAAACAGGCGAGGCTAATATTTTATGTTTGCCGAGTTCCTTCTTACTCTTTTAGTTTATCCTGGTTAGCAATCCAGTGTGGGGTGGATGATTTTTATTGTTGTTTTTTCTAGTTATTTGTTTTTACAACACTTCCCTCATTATAGGGATCATTAATTTTCGGTGTTAGTTCGATCCGAAGCACACTTTTGCTAAGGGAGAGAATCTTTTACTTCTCTTATTACTCATATTAACATTATCGCTTTCATGTATTATGAAAAGGCCTGATTTATTTATGGGTTTAAAAATATTTATCTGAATTAAAAGTATTATTAGTGCTTGAGCTTTAACGCTTTCTGTTTTGATGGCTGCTTTCAGGCCCACTAAGGCATGTAAGTACTTTGTTGTTTATGATTTTTAACCTCATAATCAAGGTTGTGTCCTATGTCAAAAGAGCTGTACCCCTTTTGACTAACTCTATATTATCATTAACTAAATCTATGCTGTTTATACTTTAATTGATTTTGGGGGTAAAATAGGCTGAACTTTTATTCATTTCTCAGGCAACCAGCTATAACTAAGCTCGTTTGGTTTATCACCTCTACTCAGAGCTCACCCCAACCTTTTGCCACAGGTACGGGTTTGTCCATTTGTTCTGACTGTCTCGGAGTAGCTCGCTTAGTTTCGGGGTAACAAACTGAAGATCTCTTTGCTTGAATTATCTTGTTAAACCATGATGCAAAAGGTACAAGATTTAATCTTTGCTATTATTAACTTAAATATTTGTTTAATTTCTTTTTCAGCTTTCCCTTGCGGTACTGATTTTATAGCTTCATTATTCCTTTTCAGTCTCCCTTACTTGGGTTATAAAATGTTTTAATGTAGTTTTTTGGGGTATTAGGGGTTATTTTTAATTTTTATTTGAATTTAGTGTTTGAGCTAGCATTTGAGTATCAGGGCAGTTCTATTTGCAAGAACAACTTCTCGGTGTAAGTGAGATGCTTTAACTACTTTAGCTATGCTCTGGTATTCCAAGCACACCTTCCGGTACACTTACCATGTTACGACTTGCCTCCCCTTGTATTTTATTTTGGTTTTAATTAATTGTAAATTTGTTGTTGGGGAGAGTGACGGGCGGTGTGTGCGCGCTTTAGAGCCGATTTCAGATGAACACTCTATTTTCTTCTTACTGCTAAATCCTCCTTTAGGTTTATGTTTCAATATACCATCCGTATTCATTAGTAAATGAGTGTAGCCCATTTCTTTCCCTATTATAAACTACACCTCGACCTGACGTTTTGGGTTATAACTAGTTTTGCTCACTATTGTTCTTTCACAAGGTAAGCTGACGACGGCGGTATATAAATTGATTAAGCAAAATAGGGTGAGGTTTAACGGGGGTTATCAGTTATAGAACAGGCTCCTCTAGGTGGGTGTAAAGCACCGCCAAGTCCTTTGGGTTTTAAGCTAGTGCTCGTAGTACCCGGGCGAGTATGTTGTAATTACTATACTTTAGTTTAAGGCTATGCATAGTGGGGTATCTAATCCCAGTTTGTTTCATAGCTTTCGTGGGTTCAGTTTTGTAAAGTCACTTTCGTAAATGAATTTCATGTCTTCGGATGCGTATAACAGCTTGGAAGATATTTAACTTTAGTTTTTTAATACTTAACCACTCTTTACGCCGACTTCTATTATCTTGAGCCTCTCGTATAACCGCGGTGGCTGGCACGAGTTTTACCGGCTCTAAAAACCTTAACTAAGTCAAGTTTACACTTATGGCTTAATATTTATCACTGCTGAAGTTCCCTTGGGGGTGTGGCTAAGCAAGGTGTTATGGGCAATTTTATGTGCCTGATACCAGCTCCTTGATCTCATAAGAGGGTTAAGGGCATTCTCACGGGGGTGCGGATGCTTGCATGTGTAAGTTTGGTTGTAAATAATAGTAAAGCTAGGACCAAGCCTTTGTGCTTTCGGAACTTTCTAGGGTTCATAATAACATCTTCAGTGTTATGCTTTAAGATTTAAGCTACGATGGC
>NW_017842061.1:339079-348040 GCF_001891065.2 Hippocampus comes | reverse complement strand
CGTTAAGTTAATTGCATTTTTTGGTAACATAAATACGAGTGGTATCGGTACTTGGTATCGGTGAATACTAGAGAGTGAAATACTCATAGCATATCGAAAGCAAGTCGAAAGCAACTGCCCCCGTGGAACTATTTGATACAGTTGAGGAGCCGGGCGCTCGTTCTTGAGCTTTCATAGCAGCTAAGGGGCGACTCCTCCCAAAACGCTTTCATGTGGCGTCGGACCCACGAGCGGACGCGTGAGCGCTCAAAGGCTCACGACGTGTTTGCCATGCTAATATTTTCCAAGCATGAAAGGCGGCGGCGGTGAATAAAACATGACCACCGAGGTTTCAGTATCGGGCCCATACCGGCCTTATTTCGAGGTATCGTGAACTCGTGAAGGTTGCCAATAAGAGCCAACGATATCGAATACGTCTTCCTCGCCAACAGTTGGCACCAGAATCATCGTGTGCGCATCGTCTGCAAAAAGGCCTTGAGTCACAATTATCTCTCGTTAAGTTAATTGCATTTTTTGGTAACATAAATATGAGTGTGTATCGGTACTTGGTATCGGTGAATCCTAGAGAGTGAAATACTCATAGCAGTATTGGTATCGAAAGCAAGTCGAAAGCAACTGCCCCCGTGGAACTATTTGATACAGTTGAGGAGCCGGGCGCTCGTTCTTGAGCTTTCATAGCAGCTAAGGGGCGACTCCTCCCAAAACGCTTTCATGTGGCGTCGGACCCACGAGCGGACGCGTGAGCGCTCAAAGGCTCACGACGTGTTTGCCATGCTAATATTTTCCAAGCATGAAAGGCGGCGGCGGTGAATAAAACATGACCGCAAATCATGCGCACCGCATCCCCGCCTCTGCACCTCGTGTGACGACCGACAGATGCGCCTCCTGGTGGCGATCATACCCCCCGCCCCCCGTCCCCCACCTCTCTCCCGCTCACTGTTAATCAACCAAACGCAACCCTGGGGTGAGAGAAGATAGTGATCAGCTGTCAGAGGAGACTGCAGATTGGAGAGGGGGTGTGCTTGTCAGCTCAATGTGATCAAAAAATTCAAAAGCCAACACGTAGGAACGCAGCAAAAATGTCCAAGAATGTGCAAACCAGGTCAGGTCGCTGCGTGTCGGGCGACACACGTTGCAACTCACCACGCACACGGCAGCGCTTCGTTATGATCACAAGAATAAGACCAAACTCTTTATCTGTAAAGCACCTAATTAAAATGATGATACACTGTAAATAAATAGTATGTCCAAATAGTAGTAAAAATATATTACATGAGTGATTTTTTTTTTTAAATACATTGTAATTATGAATCATCGAGCCTGATTATAATTCTCGAACTTAAAAAGTAATTTGAAAAAATGCATGAAAGTAAAACTATTCATGTAACATGAATAACAAATATTTTAAGATAGAAAAATAATACAGCAATAATGATCAAAATTGCCAATTCTAAACTTTGGACGAACACTGTGGTCTGTGATATGTTTAATTTAACAAATGAAATGACTGTAGTGTGATAAATAAAAATACAAAAAAAGGAAATACAATTAAAGCAACAACAACAACAAAAAAAGCAGTATGTTGCAGTATGTTGAAGTACTGTTCCGTATACCGTAGTCCAAGAGTTAAGTTGAATAAGATTTTAAACACAAAATAAAGATGCTTCACTTCAACCTTCAATCAAAATACGACAATGGCATTTTCTTTCTTCATGTTTTAAATTGCCATTCTGGTTTGCTCCACATGCAGTATGCTGTGTCGCTCAAACAGGGAGAACCTGTCTACTTCTCAAGAGCGATCAGAGGCCCGAGAAGTGTCAAAACGTACGATTGGCCCATCGACGACGACATTTATCACAGCCAGCCCCCTGCCCCCCCATTTTGAGCTCCTGCAGATTGCACTTTGAGCAGCTATCATTTGATCCGGCCGTAACGCCAAGAAACATTTCTGAATCCCGTGGGAGATCTCTTCTGGAGGAACTTCACAGGCAACGTTTAGACATACCACTTGTTCAGCCCCCCCCCCCCCCTTACGCCTCCCACCCAAAAAACTAACAAAAAAAAAAAAGTGATGATGATGATGAATTCAAATTGAACATGTTTCCCCCATTTCAATTATTCATCAAAGTGCACTGTCAACATGAAAAGGGGTGCAAGAAGACGATCACCTACTTTGCATATTGTATATATTAAAAAATAAACAGAAATCTAGATACGAGTCAAAATCAAAAGTATGTCAACAAAAATATTTGTTTGACAAGTCGGTATCAAAAGCTGCAAGTTATGTCAATAAAAATGTTTTGAAAATATGTTTACAAGTATCATGGTATCGGAGCACCCTATCGATTTTCGATTAAAGAACTGCATTTCGTCGCGATGTCGGATCACCTCCGCAAATGATATTCCATGATATCATATCCATATATACATCTATACTGTATGTGCGTGCTTCGCTCGCCTGACTCGTGTGCAAGCAGTGTGGGATCGGTTCCCATTCGGTGACGGTGTGGATGTGGCTGGGAATGGTCGTTCCTCTCCAAATGTGCCCTGACTGGCTACCACCTCGGGGTATAGTCCACCTTTCGCCCGAAGCCAACGGTGTTGAAAATGAACAGATAAAAAAATATATAGATGCGTGTGTGTGTGTGTGTGTGTGTGTGTGTGTGTGTGTGTGTGTGTGTGTGTGTGTGTGGAATCCCAACCGCAGCGTCTAGCAATAAATAAAAAACACAAAAACTTCAAAATTATATGACGAGGCAGGACCCGAATATGGTTACTGAAACACGCGCGCGCACATGCACGCTCCCGCACACCGAACGGAGTCAACCTGAACGCTCCAAGGAAGTGAGCCCATCGTCATTTTCACAGGTAAACGTCAATCAGAGCCGCACTGATAAAGGCATCCAAACTCACCCAATGTACGTCCGTGAAGGCTGCAATATGTACGCAGTAATTCCACAGTCAAACTCTCACCCCCCCCAAAAAAGTCCTGCTCCTTTCAGGTTTTTCTTCCCCCACGATATCCTCCAAAAGTGCGAGAAAAAAAAAACGCTTCAAAATCAAACTTGTCGACCTGCGACGGTCCGGCGAACGGCGCGCTGCGGTCCAGAAAGTCGGAGGCAGGCGGCCGCCCTCATGCTGTCTCGGTGGGCGCCGACAGCCGCGTCGCGCTCGGCTCCACACGCTCGGAGAGACTCGCTGAGACTGGCCGAGCTCGGGAGCCTCCGCTCGGACAAGTGAGCGGAAGAGCGCGGGGCGGAGAGCAGGCATGGACTCGCCGCCAGGAAGCTGGCGTGGCTCACGGCAATGTATCCGGTTGGGGATTTCACAATAAGAGCGCGGAACATGGAAATCCTCTCTATTCGGCACAAAACCGAAAATAAAACAAACACACGATTAAAATAAGAACATATGTTGGGGATTGATTGTATGCCAAACTATTGACAACTCTAATTTGGACATCATGCAACGTGACACTATTGCGCCACTGATTCGACTTTTATTGCACACTGCAATATCGTGGGGGTTTTTTTGTTTGTTTGTTTGGTGCCATTTTGCACCACTATTATTATCTTTTATTATTTACGCAAATCATTAACGAAGCCGAAGACAACATATCCTGTTGGCAATTTCAAAATAAGATGAAACACAATAGGTCCCCAATCACTTGATTTTTTTTTTTTTTATAGTCGTGCGTTTACGAAGATATTAAGATGCAAAGGGCATTAAAGTTTGTGTTGTTCTAAAATGATTAAAAGGAGGTTTTGCTTTTCGTTGTTTTTATTCTACATTTTCTTTGAGCACACTGGCCAAGGAGCACACAGGCATTTTTATTCCCATTTTTTGCTTTAGTAACAACTTTATGACATAACTTAGTCATGTAATGTTTAAACTGAATGTTGCTGACTGACCAACAGCAAAGGGGAAAGCTACCAAAATAAAATTCTAAACATCACTTAACAATCACAGAAGATCCAGATCAAGTCGTTTGCTGCCAAAGAGCTGATTGTGGTGGAGGGGAAGCAGGAAGCAGCAACCTACCAAAATAAAAGCGATGCAGGCAAGCGTCACTCAACCATTATCTTCACGAGGGTCGTCTTCGGGCAGCCAACGGGGTACACTCTGATCTGGGGGCCAGCCAATCGCCAACCAAAGACATTTGTTGACAAATTGTTACTCGATCATGGCCAAAAATAAAACAAGGTAACCGAGCTAAAAGCAAAAGTTGTACTCACACCAGTCACAGAAGTTCAAATTGTTTCTGCGGTCCTATCGATGAACCCAAAACGGGAAGTAGAAAACTACCAAAACAAAACTGGTTTTCAGCAGCTATCAGAAGCGAATGCTAAGCTAGCGGGCTAAAGTAACAGTAAATGACATTTTAACAGGCGCTAACTTGCAGGCCTAATTGGCGTCGGCAGTAAAACGGGACGCCACTGTTTTGAGAGGAAGGGCTTTATGGCGCCGTAAAGCGGCTCGGCCGACCCCCTCGGGCCACGAGGAGTGTGCCGCCATCGCCGTAACTCACAGGGCGACCGATCACCATGATTTGTGACGACCATAAATAACCACAGAGACATTTATGCCGCCGTGCCTCTACACGCAGGAGACACTCGCTGGACACTTCATTAGGAACACCATTCCATCACAACCAATGTGAAAAAGAGACCCCCCCGCCCCAAAAAAAATCCAGCTCCACCAAGATAATATAAGGCTGTTTATTTTCTTACATACACTCACACACAATTCTTCACTCTCATGCTAACACACACAAAGTCACACACAAACTCTCACAAGCACAAACATTTGCGAGCACGCACAAATGTACACAAACTCAAGCACTAATGCACTCGCAAGCGTGCACACACAGACACACACACACACGCACACACACACACGCGCACACACCTCCCGCGCCCCGAGGGAGTATCTGATGAGCAGATGAACAATGAATCTTTTCATGGAGTTAAAAATTAAACACGTGAGAGTTCATTGGCAAGTCAAACCTTCAAACAGGTTGAAACACGGAAGCCGCTGCAAAGGACGAGACAGATTTTAAATGATTAGCGACGATCCTCACACTCGCGCGCCCGCCCGCCCGCCGTTCACAGAGAACCCAAAAATGGAAGCCCTTTATCGAGGGTGCAAAAAAAAAAGACCTCCCGTGAATGAGTAGCGTAGCTTTAGCATTTTGGTCAGCGCGCTAACAGTACCACAGGGTGACCACAAAAGGACACCGGCAACAAGATGGAGGTTGGCGCCAACGTGGCGCGAACGATGAAGAGGCGTTCGGGAGCACCGGGGGAGCGCGGGTGCACATTACGCAGCGTCTGGTTCAGCGGCGGGCCTGAGGAGAGCCGGCGGCTCACTTTCTCCACACGGCAATTTCGCAGATTGCTACTTGGAGGACGTCCACCGCGAGCGGCACTTGGGCGCTTTCCATTTGGAGCTTCAGCGCAAAGCGGGAGCAAGCAAACAAGTCATTCAGTCTCCGTTTTAGGGTCTTTGCAGGGGCAAAATAAAGAATGCTTTAAAAGTCTACAAACACAGTTTTAGCTACGCAACGAGTGTACGATGCGGTCAGCGTTTCACATTCGACAAGAAATCGACGTCCAGTCGAACAGCATTCCCAACAACGAGGATTCGCGCCGCTTACGACACCCTTCAATCCAATGAGAGGAGATGCGAAAACATGAAGTGAATCGTCCATCTTTAGTTCCGTCGTTAGTTAGCTAGCTAGCTAGCGGTCTTATGACGATGAGTCACCGCGATGACGATCAGTAAAAATTCATTCGAAGTCGCTCCAATTGCAATGCGGTTCGCAGCAATGATCAGACGATGCCATTGAATTGACTCGACAATTACGATTCACTGCAATTCCAATGCAGCTCAACAAAATTCCTCGAAGATCTGCTCCAACTGTGATGCGACGCACGTTTGGAATTGGATTCATCTTTCAATGTTCTTTTTGCATTCACCCACCAATCGGATTCAAACGTAAATGGCACTTCCGTCCCCTCCTTAACTGAACGAGACATCATTTGAAATTGACCGTGCGGGAAATGCTCCAAACATGACTCGATTACGAATCGTTGACTCGTTTGGTCGGCGACGTGTTGGAAAGACAAAAAAGTTGATCATGAATTTCCAAAGTAAAAGCACACGTTTGCAAATGTCTTCATTTGACCGAACACAACGATAATCAGACTGCTTTCGTGGAGAACGATCGAAATCGGAGAATTTTGAACTGTTACAATAAGTTGTCACCGTAATTCCGACGTGCTGGCTCGATCGCAACGACAATTGCAAAGCAATTCCCTCTAATTGCAATGGCGCCATCGATTCCCGCCATCCCCCGATGCGATTCCCTCCAGTTTTGGCAACAGACAGCGTCCGGGATGCTAAATTCGTCTCGCTGGGTTGTCCGCGAGCGAGTACACTGGCCGCTTGTTTTCCGGGCCTTGGCACGCTCCCGCCGGCTGGGTCGCCGACGCCGACGTCTGTTTCGAAGCGGAGGTGTCAAAGCGAGAGTCAACAAAAGCGGCCTTCGGCTGTGTTTGCCTTTGTGCTCGGCGCACGCACGCACTCGCGCAACGGCAGAAAGAGAAAGCGGGAGATCAGAGCGCCTCGTCGCCGCTCACGAGTCAACGTGTCTTGGATATGTGCCGTGGGACGAGAAAAACGGTCGTCGAGAAGAAACCGGAACAGCGCCGACAAACTGCAAACAAAAGTGAGAAAAAAAATTTGTCGCACACGCGTGTTCTTTTTCCAACCGGGTGTTAACAGGCCACTTCTCGGTGCTGGCGGACGACAATCGGCTTCCACCGTTTGGATTCCGGGGAGGCGACGCAGAGTCAAATGGGCTATTGTGAGAGAAAACGGCAAAAGCAGAAAAATAAAGCCGTCCGTGGCACACGCGTCCGCGACGTGAGCCGCGATCCCGCGCAGGCACTCAAATTCGTTTTTGTTGCCTCGCTGACTGTCCGCGGCGTCTTATACGGTCGCAGAGCAGCCTGGGAAATTGCGTCAATTCCCCAAAGGCGAAGTGAGCGCGGGCCTGTAATCTATTATCTAGTATCACTCGGCACGCGTCAGCTTCAGCGCATTTTCATTTTCTTCTTCTTTAAGAAGAAGAAGGAGGAGGAGGAGGAGGCAGATGAAAGGCCATTTTCTGCCGTTTTTTTTTTTTTTTTTCATCCGAAGGCTATTTTTAGACGCTTTCATGAGCAACTCCTCATTGGCCACATGAAACGCTGAAGAGCGGGTGTGCGATGATGGAACAGGTGGGGGTGTGCTCGCTGACATGCGACGTCATGGAGGTGCTTGAAGATGAAGAGTGTGCCGTGTGGTGTTTCCTGCTGGAGTGCATCAGCGCGTGCGCGAGCGTTCGCTCACATCCAATGTGGGTCTCGAGGCTGCAATGCAGTGCGCGGCGGCGATTTCCTGCTTGAGCGCGTTTGGGAGCGGCCGGCTCGGACCGGTCGGACCGGTCGGCGGATTGCGAGCAAAAACTGCCGAGCTGTCAATCAATGAGCATCATGGTTCAGAGAGGCGCACGTGTCGCCGCGTCACGTCGCGTCGGCGCGCCTCACGTCGACGCGACGTTGACATTCCAGACGTGACTCGGTTGCCGGCGCGGTCGCTCAACGAGTACTTTTGTGTCGCAGATGCGGAGAAAATGAATGTCGAGTCAAAATGAATTTAAGAATGACTTTGGCTTTAGGAGGGACAGGAATGCCAAGCGTAGAGAAGTCCACGAGTCGACTGGTCTGTTCGAGCCGTAGGTCTGGACGTGGTTCTTGACTTTAAAAAAAAACAGCTCACAAATTTGTTGGCAACAACATTCTCAACTTCTAAATCAAAATCGAAATGCGGTTCTTGGTTTGTTTTGGGGGGGTTTTTGGAGGGGGAGGGGGACACATTCATTAGAGTTTCTGGCTATGGCTCCTGATGTGGATTTTGACTTCATTCTTGTCACAGTTTTTTTTTTTTTTTTGAGTGAGTTTGCTGCTCGACAAGTGTAAAGATTCTGCAAGTGCTTTCCTCCATAGCATTCAAAGGAAACTTTATGAGTAAAAAAGTGAAATAAATCTGTGCAGGTTTAGGCGCTGACTCCTTTTGAAAATTTTTGCAAGAAATTTTTGCGACGAGTGAACAACGATCATAGCATAGTCGCCTACGTCGTATCTGAACATTTTCGGTCAACAAGTATCTGCCAAAGTGTCATACTGTCACAACATCCATAATAAATAAACAAGAAAAAAGAAAAGAAAAGAAAAAAGTGAGTGTTTTGCAAGAATATGGCAATTTGACAAAGGCACCCGCGCGAGCAAATTTCCTGCGGGCCGGGCCCTGGAAACTGCAAGTCACGCGGCGGTAAAAGAGACGTCGCTAGCTGACAAGTCGCTCCTCCTCAACGTTTTGCACCAGCGCTTTGCTCGGTCATGCCCAAACCTCTTAATCACGCCCGCGCACACTTTCGTTTGCGCACAAACACAGGCGTACCCCTCGAGCCCTCCCCCCCCTTTCAGCGTACAGGATCGCGCGCACTTTCACAAGGAATCGCATGCGCTTCCAAAACGTGATATAGACTCACAACGCACACAGGGAGGTAGAAGTGTGCGCTAAAAGACTCGTAATTTGTGTTGTGCCAACAAAGGCGAGCTAATCCCGCCGAGGCTTTTGTCGCAGCCGTGCGTGCGCGCGCGCGTGCAAGCGGTGGGGGCGGATGTGGTGCCGGGCGGAGTTTTCTGCATGACAGGCCGAGCCAGACCTCTGCACCCTCTCGTACCCCCGCGGTGCCAGAGGGGTCGCGGGGGTCCCGAGAGGGGGGGTGGTATTTTGGTATGAAAAAGGGAGGGGAGCGGTGGGGGGGGTCAGGCCGCGACGCTTGTTGCAGTCGTTTAGCTAAAGACGGAGATGATCTCTCTGATATCTGCGGGGGGAGGGGGAGGGGGCGGG
>NW_017842061.1:329462-339055 GCF_001891065.2 Hippocampus comes | reverse complement strand
ACACCCCCCGCCCCCCTCCGACCACCACCGCCAAACATTCCCTCCCGATCCTCCTCCCTTTCTCTCATCCATCCTGCAGCATTCCACAGAGTCGTGAAGATCAAACTCAGCTTTCAGAGAAGAGCCCAGCAGGAGAAGGCCGATCCCAATCGGGGAGGATTCGCGCGCCGTCGACGGGCCCGCAAACGGGACCCAGTCGCAAAGCGCATTTAAAAAACAAGCCGGCATCTCCAATTCTCACGGGAGCGCTTCGCAGCCGAGTGTGAAGAGGTTTGGGGATGAAAATTAGCACCTCCAAATCTGAGACCGTGCTCCTCTGTCGGGAAAAGGGTGGCGTGCCCTCTCCGGCTCGGGGGATGGGATCGTGCCCCGAGTGGAGGAGTTGAAGTCTCGAGGGGTCTTGAGGTCTCAAGGGGGGGCAGGATGGAGCGGGAGATCGGTGCAGGAGGGGCTCAGAATCAAGCCGCTTCTCCTCCACGTCAGATGAGGCGGCTCGGGCATCTGATTAGGATGCCTCCCGGGTGAGGTGTTCTGGGCACGTCCCTCCGGCGGGGGACGAGCCAGGACACGCTGGAGAGAATCCGTCTCCGGGCTGGCCTGGGAAGGCCTTCCCGGGAAGAGCGCGAAGAAGCGGCTGGGGAGAGGGAAGTCTGGGTTTCGGTGTTAAAGCTTTTGCACCCGCGACCCGACCCCGGATAAATAAGCGGTCCAGAATGGATGGTTGGATGGATGGAACAAGAGTCGTGCACGTTGGACAGGAAACAGTGCCCGTGATGCCGACGTCTGGACGTAAAGAAGCGCCGCCGTCCAAGTTGTTACTTCAAGTTGGGAGTTCATTTCAGACCCGATGGGTCGCATTGTGCTCCCCGCACAATGCCGCAATGTTTCCAGCCATTGTTAGCATCGTCGTCCTCGTAGCCGCTTTTCACTCCCCGGTTCTTCTCAGCTTCCACCACGGGGGTTTTTTTTTTCTTCGCTCCCTGGCACTGGAACATTCCATGACAGCCGCCCGTCTAAGCGGACGCCTCGTCACCGCACTTATCACCTCGCCGCAGCCGCGCGCGCCGCCGTGCTCGTTGGCAGCATTGAGGCGACTTGGCTGTTACTGTTCAACCATTAGCCTCCGCACGCCACGGGGAGTGGGACAAATTAAACATGCCCGTCGCGTCGCTTCGGCCCGACGCACACAAAGCATGAAAGAGGCTTTACGACAAGCACGGCAGGAGTTTGGATGTGTGTTCGCACTTCACCGGACACTTGATTAGGTACAGCAAAAGAAAGGAATCCCGCCCTCGATAAAGGGAACACATCTTTTGTTTTTTGGGGGGGGGGGGACAAAACTGTCATTTGAGGGCGTTCACCGTCTCATAAACTCACCAAATTTTGCAAGCGTGTTCATCCCGGTAAAAATGTAGCGCTCGATAGCGCCACCTCATATTCAAGAAAAAACATTTCCTCCAAAGCAAATCTGACATGAGATTTGGGAGGCATTTCTGTCAGGAGTAGACCCACAAAAAGTCTCAAGAAGCCATGCGATAAAAGTCTCAGGAAGTCGGCCATTTTGGTTGAGTACTGCACTCAAGAACTGAACAAAAATTCCAGTTCCCAAAGCCAATTGAACTTAGCGACATGAGATCCACCAAAAAGTCTGAGTAGATCTATCATGAGTCAATACACCAAGAAGCCAAGGGCGAAACGTACAGAGAGTCTTTCAGCCATATCCAAAACTGCTTCAAAGATAGAAAGTAGCCACCCAAGCAGACACTTTCGAAACTCCAGCCCCGGAAGCCAGTTTGACTAAAATCCAGCACGGCCGTCACTCATGAGTAGACCCACCAAAAAGTCTCAAGAAGCCACGCTGGAGTAGACACAGGAAGTGTTGCATTTCCGTCCTCTTCAAAAGCAAATTTGTGCCTGAGATTTGGGCCGACTGCTGCCACATTTGACCGATCGCCGCATGTCAAGTCCAACTACGACCCGCCGGGTCACGTTTTCGCTCTTCGCCAATTCCCAAACTTTTCCCGCTAAACGCGCCGCGTTTTGAGCTCAACTTGCGGCCGAGCCCCCCGATCGCCCACGTAGTCATCCCAAAAATAGTTTGCGGGAGGCTGACTGACTGCCGCGATGAAGTGCTTGTGTGTAAACAGCAGGCGGTATTCCGTCTCTCTCGAGCATCTTCCGGTTGCCCCTGGCAACTGTCATCGCGCTCCGATTGAGTCACGTGACGCAAGCAAGCATCAAGTCAAACGACAACTCCTCACATTAAGTCCTACCTCAAAGGAACCGTCTTACTGAGGGCTTCCCGTAACATTCGTGATTGATTCTGGAATTGCTGAGGTCAAACCCGAAAATGCCTTTTGCTTGGAAATGTCAAACAAATCTTAACGTCGCTTGTACGGCGCATTGAAATGCACCACAGGACGCGGCGTTTATCCGACAGTCACCGTGCTGCTTGTTCCCGTGTTGTTGCTGCAGATATAAATACACCCTGTCTGCGCCGACGCGGCTTTTATAGGGACATTAAACTCTTTTTTTCCATCAACACCGCACAAGTGTTGCTGCCGCTGCTGCATTTAGCAGCTGAAAGACGTCCAGTCTGCCTGCGAGAGGACCACCACAAGCTTTTCATTGTCCCCCACCACAACCTCCCCGCCACTCCATGGGTCGCTCTTCTGGGGTTTTTTTGGGAGCTTTAGAACACCTCCCCCCGGTCCACCCCTCCAAAAACAAGAGGCGACCTTGAGTAGCAGTCGAGCTCTGGAGCCAGTTGTGACCATTAAAAAATTAAAAAAAATCAAATCAAATCAACACAACAAATGCAAAACGTGATCATCGTGTCCCAATATTTTTGTTCAAGCAACATTGACCGGCCTGCCAAATTTGGCCAACACGCAGCGAGCGTTGCACGCGCCTGAAAATCAGGTTCTGCCGCCATGTGCTGTCTCTGAAATGGGAACATTCTTTCGACAGCGTTATAAAGTATCGACTTTGGGGGGTGTGGGGGGTGGGGGTTCTTTGGCGGTGTACCGTGACTGTTTTTTTTCAAGGGGAAAATCGTTAGCCTAATCGCATCATTGACTGACTGTCATAACATCATTAAGAAATGGGCATCGTGCTTGCTGAACTTGTTGGTGTTTTTGTCTGCGTGTATTCTCGGTCATCCAAATCATGGCAACCGAGGCAACTGGATTCTGTTTTCATTTTTTTTTTCCTTCTTCTCTCGTTTTCCAAAAACATTTGAGAAATGGCTTTGGTCAATTATGGTAACGAAACGTCGGCTCAGTGAAGGAAGGGAACCGGCGCGGAAGGGGACGCGGGATGGCACCGGGCCCGAACAGACCCGAACCAGTCGTCCACAAACAGGCGCACCGACGGACTGCAGCTGCCTTTTGCTTTGCCCTGAAATAAATGGAGCAAAACAGTGGATATGTATCACGGGCCTTAGCCTCAGGAAGCTAACTGTGTGTGCGTGTGTGTGTGTGTGTGGTTGTGTGTGTGTGTGTGTGTGTGTGTGTGTGTGTGTGTGTGGTTGCGTGCATTTGGCATGTTATTCTGGTTAGCGAGGCTATAAAAGTAGGAGAGCAATTCCGAGCAGCAGTTTACGGTAACCTCCGACCAAAACACTGGCACGACAACAACAGCAACAAAATGGCCGCCTCGCGCATAGATCAACAGCGGACGCACCCACAAAAAAAAAAAAAAAAAAAAAAAAGACAACAACAACAAAAAAAGGCGTTTTGTCGGACAGATCCTTGCAGAACTTTAGTTCATTTTTGACATTTAAGTGTCGCCCGCAGGCATAACTAGTCGATCACAAGTGATTGCACAAAGGATTTGAATGGAGACTTTTACGACATGAATATCGTGCAGTGTTTTTTTCACCCCAAATTTTAAATTTAATTCAAATGGTAAATGTGGAAAAGTGAAATTATGTGGCCCTTTCAAATGTTATTTTGTGATCTGTTTAAAAAATATAAAATAAAACATTCATATTTTTCAAGGTCTTTGGTCTTTGTTTTACAGTATTTTAAATATATATTTTTTTGTACGATACATTTTTTTTTCTCCTCTGAGAAAATACATTAGATTTCTGTATTCTAGGTCATTTCAAAAATGTTTTACAATTAAAATTGATTGATTGATTTCAACGACAATTGAGATACATTGTCTCCTTTTAGAGGGGGTCCTTTTAATTTATTGACGGACATTTTTATTTTCAAATGGTTTAATCATTTGAGCGTTTCACTGAAGCATATCGAAGCCTTCCCACCTAACACTTCACTTGGAAAAGCCATTCGAAATGACTTCTTACAAATATGTCAATAAGCTCTTCGGTGTACTTTGCCACGTTTTAATCTCAAGATCTGCAGCAAAAAATAAATAAATAAAAAATGCCAGAAAGTATCAACGTGTAAGCCTGCACATTTCCCCATGGGGAAAATGCCTTTTGTTGTTGTTGTTGTTTCCCGCACACTCGTATCGCTGTATTCCGTGCTGCCATTGTCCTCAAACGGAATCACTTCACGACAAGCAGCTGCGATTGTTCAACTGGTGGAAAAATGACAAACTCAAATCAGTAACATTGTAAAAAGGCCATTGTTACTCTGGAAAAAAAAAAGACTTCCTTTATGTTCTTTTTTTTTTTGGACACATTCGTTCTTCTCTCTTGACCACCCAGACTCGCATATTCCCAAATTCCCAAGCAGCCGTTTGCCAGGAGAAAGCTGCAAATACTATTTGAAGAATGTGCGACCCGTCACATTCGCAGACAAGCGCTCTCGTCTTTTGTATGAATATTAAAGTGGTCATAAATAAGCTGCGTTGCTTTGCCTTTTGTTTCAAAGCGTGATGAAAGGTTTTCGCTGGAGCTTGGAGCGACGCCGCGCCAGCCAGCCCGCCCGCAGCCGTAAATAATCATCAAAACTTTGTACAAAGTGAAATAGAAATCATTTTATCGATCATTTTTGTATCGGTGGGACAAAAGGAGAGAGAAAACGTGTCTGGGACTCCATAAATCCGCATGAATGCGTTTTTGTGTTTGCGTGTCAACGTGTGCGACAGAACCAGCGGACCACCCACAGGGGCCGACGCCAGCTGATGATGATGATGATGCAGGCTGGACTGCTTGATTAGTTATTCCACTTTGATTTTTTTTTTGTAATGAATGGAGGCTTTTCGACGGCGTCCGCACAAGCGCAAGTGGTCGCCCACAAGAACGGGAAGCGCCTCCAACAAGCTCCGTTGAGCTGCTGGGCAATGAAAACGAGAGCTTGAAACGGCTTGTTCCCATGGCGCTCCTTCCACGATCTCATGTGAGAGGAGCTCGTGATCATTCCGCTCTTCTCATCCCAACAAAATGGCCGCTGCCGGACAAAAATGGTTGACTTGCTGTTTCATTTGCAAATGTCACCAAAAGCAAATGTTATATTTGAATTATTATTATTATTTGAAACTTTCCGCTCCACGCTAAAGTCAAGTTAGCACAGGTACAGAATTTGGCAACGGTGACTCTCGCCGTAGAGGGCAGAGGCAGGCCCGCGGGACTTCGTCTTGTACCCACTGGAGTGCCGCCGCGAGCATTCCGCAACACGTACTCATTTTGGCCGCTTCCAAAGATATCTTCCCTTCCCACCACCAACTCCCTCCGTCTTGCCATTGAGCAAACAAGGCCTGCGAGCCTTGTTTTTGTCTTTTATTAGCCCTGGCCTGTCTGGATTTCTGTGCCGTTTGGACGAAGCGGGACCAGACGGCGGGCCCGCCGCCATGTTTTCAAGGATTGTGAAAGGACATGGCGACGAAATATAAATCGCCTTCAAAAAAATGGCACTTGAATGGAAGTGCAATGAGCAGATTTTTGTGGCCTCTCATCAAATGTTTGAAACCGCACAAGCTTTGCAGTTTAGCGTCACCCATCTCTCCTGTAAAACATCTTCAAATTTGGCGGCAAGGGGAACTCTTGAAATGGATTCATGAAGCAAAACATGGCTGCTTTGAAACTGGCCAACTTGCTGTTGGATTTACAGCTTGGGCGCCAATGACTTTTTTTTTTTTTTTTGCATCCTGTCATGTTAGACGTGCCGACCAAATTTTGCGTTGATTTTAAAATGCTGCTGCTGGCCTATTAACCACCGAATGGTGGTTAACATCAAATGGCGGTGTGCAAAAATGTGCCCAAAAATGTTCAAATTGAGACCAACAAAAACTGCATTGGTCTGATGAGATGGTTTGATGAAATCAGGCGTCCTAATGGGGGGGGGGGGGCTGTTAAGCCCATCCAAAGGCTCGCCGGTGCCGTGGGTGGCAGGTTGAGGTGGTGAGTGGAATGGGGGGGGCGTTCAAACTACTGAGGGCACAATAGTTAATCCCGGGATTGAAGCGACTCAAAGGCCTCATCTGTGAACGCTGATCCTGCCTGCGTCAACGGTAGTCACGACTGTAAACAAACCAGTAAAGACCCCCAGCCAGTGACCCCCACCCACTGGCCCCAACAACTGCACAACTGTTCATTTCATGGGGGGGGGGGGGGGGGTGCCTGAAAACTCAGCGATGTGGAAACACTGGTGAAAAGGGATATCTTTTAAGGGGTACCCAACACGGCACCCCAAAATGAGCCAATAGCGTCCCCTCCACTGGAATGTTAAAAAAAAAAAAAAAAAAAAAGATTTCTTTTAGTTTAACCAAGAAGGTTTTTAACACCAAAAGTGGGTGGACAATTCTGTTGGAATGTCCCAAAAAAGTTGACATTTTACCCCCCAAAGATTCAATGTGACGAGAAAACCTCAACATTGTCCATTTCAAAAAGTGTGTCAGGAATTGGCTGGAAAAGACTTTGGATTTATGTGAAAAGTAGGAATGTTTTTTTTTTCAGACCGATACCGGAAGCAACCCTTTGAGTACTCGCGGTTAGAGTACCGATATCAAAAATTTCATTCAATCCAATGTTAACAAAGCGTGAACAAAGATTTTTCTTTCTGACGCAGATGACGATTGGCCGATCTGTCAACCTGTCACAACACAGCGCCAACTACTGCCGCGGAGGACTTACTTGATGTCAGATTTTTATTTTTTTTGGCTTTAAGTATCTGTCGCTAGTCTCGACCTCCTGATACCATAAAATAAGGCAGCCTACTCTGCCTGACACGATACCTGGTATCGGTACTCGCTCATCCCTATTAAAAAGTGGCCATTTTACAGAGAAAGCTTTTCAATTTTATTTGAAGGAGACATCACTTTACAAGAGTTTTTTAGGGGATTTTGAGAAAAATCTGAAGTTGTAATTTTTGTTTCTTTTGATGTGAATAAGTCAAGTTTTGGAGAAAAGATTGATAATACTTGAAAATCAGAATTTTACAAGAAAGGTTTCAGTCGCATGTGAAAAAGCCAATTGGACGTGAAAGACATCTAAATGCTACGTGAAAGTTGAACTTTTAAGAGGGGAAAAAAAACTTGAAAGAGGGTAGCCCCGTCTTGATTTATTTACAATTGAAGAAAAAGCACTTCGTAGGACTGTGGGCACAAAGTAGCCCAAAATAGGGTGGGGGTGTCTATCATGACAGGCCGCATCAAATAGTCTCATGGATCAATGCCCAAAATTGGACAGAAAGTCGGCCATTTTGGATGTGCGATTGTCGGCTGGGTGCAGGTGCACCTGAAAATGTTTTGGGGAAAAAAATTTTAAAAAATAGCAGATGGAAATGGAACTGGGTCGATCTGCCGGTATGCACCCAAAAGTCTCAAGGACTCCAGCTGAAACTGCGCGGGAAGTCAGCCATTTTGGTTTGAAGCAGCCATCTTGCGCGAATTCCATGGAAAAAAAGGTGTTTCCAGGGCCTGTTAAAACGCTTTTGTTGGCTGAAAATAAGGCGGCGAAGACCCCCCGAGCCCAAGCCCACCGCCCGCCCAGCAGCCCCCCGGCTCTCATGAAGCCCTCTCAGGTTGTTTGCTCAGGCTGCGCTTGTGCGAGGAGGACGGCCCACCGCCACTTGCTCGGGATGTTCTTTTCCCAGGCGAGCGCTGCCGGCTACATGTTTGCTTTCCCCTCCCGCCTCGCCCGACTCTCAAAGGCCACATTCAGCGCGGCCCCTCGGCAGAAAGGCGTCGCGCTGTATGAAAGTATGCCAGGGATCCCAGGCCTTGGAGAGGTCTGGTCGGGGGCAACGCGCACGCAGCCGTGCGCTGTCTCCACAGGTACGGCACTCCTTATCACACTTCATCCATTAGCAAAGCCGCTTTATCCTGATGAGGGTCGCAGGCGTGTCGGAGCCTATCATCGCGGGCAGTAGGAGGGGTAACACCCAGAACTGGTCGCCAGCCAATCGCATGGCACACATAGACAAACAAAGCATTTGCGCTCACAATCACATCCAGGGACAATTTCGAGCGAACACTCGAACCAACCGAGCATGCTTTTGGAACGCGGGTGGAAACCCGGAGAAAACCCACGCAGGCAGAACAGGATCTGAACCCCGGATCTCTGCACGTGCTAACCGGTTGCCACCTGCCCCCCAAGTATCGTCACGGGTATTTATTTCACTCTTACGTTGGATGTAGAACACTCTCTCACCGATATATTCTTTCTCAAAGATTTCACAGCGTTCTCCGAGGTCTGTCACTCCTCTTGACAGTATCGTGCTCTGCCTCACTGCTATCAAACTTTTCTCTCATCGGTATTGCACTCCTTGTGACGGGTACAACAGTCCGAGCTTACATGTATTACTCTGACCAACAGGTGTCACCTTCTTTCTCACGGGTATCGCATTCCGCCTGACCGGTATCACACTCCTGTTCAAAGGTATCACACTCTTCCTTATCATTATCGTCACGTTCCTCGTAGGAACCTCACTCCTCCTGATGGATATCCCACACCTTCCGCACCTGTCTCGCACTTCTCCCTGTATTTATTTTGTGCATGCAACGCCCCCCCCCCAATTTTGCTGCTGTAGACTGCAAATTTCCCCAGTGTGGGACAAATAAAGGTTGTCTTATCTTATCACGCTCCAGACCAGCATCACGGTGTTCCTCACGGGTATCGCAAACATTCTAACCGGTATTGCGCCCTTTATCACTTCCTCGCTGGTATCGCGCTCTTCAAGAGCAGTATCGCACTCTTTCTCACCGGTATCATATTCTTACTTGCAGCTATGATCGCTATTGCACTCCGCTTCACTCGTATCACATTTTCTCCCACATTGCTATTGCACAGATGTTGACCGGTATCGCACTCTTCCCGAGCTGACATCCCATTCCACAAGTATCACGGTGTCCCTTCCAGGTATCCCACCGACGAGCAGCGATCATATTTCTTCGTTTCTGTTTGTGGCCTCACTCCTCACTTGTCCGGACCGTGAAGACACTTGTCGGACTCTTCATCCCAGGGACCTGACGCTTCGTTCACAGGTATCGCGGCTTCTCTTTGACAGGGGCAATTTTTCTCAAAAGCAAAACGCTTCCTGCGGAGCGCTGCGGTTGTGTGAATGGCGAGCACAAACAAGAGGGAGCGGGCACAATGGGCGGCATGCGGTGAAGTGGAGGCTCTAATGAGGCAGATGTCTGGCCACTGGGACACACCGAAAGCGGGTGGCTGGGGTGGGAGG
>NW_017842061.1:327736-329279 GCF_001891065.2 Hippocampus comes | reverse complement strand
TCCCTGCTTTTGTGGCAGAGGTTCAGCCTGGTGCGCCTCTGCAAACATGTGAACCTGCACACATGACAACACACTCCTCTCACACCTCCCCTGCTTCCAACGCTTTTAATTATCCCTCTCCAAAAATCCGCCGCTCCATTAGCAGCCGGATAATAGCGCCCCCCCGCCTACCGCCGCCCAGTCCCCTTTAGCCCACCACCGACCCCCCCGCCCCCTCTTCCCCTCGCTCTTCACCATTCACGCCACGGAGAGAAGCTGCCCTTTGAGCTCCTGTCAGCCTGGCGGGCCGAGGTCTTCAGGTTCTCACATTCCCCCTCGGCCAATGAGAGCGCTCCGTCCGGGCCGGGGCCCAATTAGAGCGCGGCGTCCCGCCAGGAGGGGGGCGGCGGGGATGGGGAGACGAGAGGGAGCCAATCGCTGCCATTAATTTATTCAGAATCCCCCAGGGGAACAACTCCTGGAACGCACCCGATTTCTCTTCTAATACAGAGCCGCCGCCTCCTCCTCCTTTTCTTCATCCTCTTCATCCTTTTTTTGAGGAGTGATAGAAGAATGCAGAGTATTTCTTTTGCAGGCACTTTTAATATGTCCCCTCGCACCCCCTTCTGCACCTCCTTATTTGATCCTCTCGAGGTAATTACGGAGGTGTCTCAATGGATGGGAAATTCAAGTCTTTGGACGCGGCCTATGATGCACGAGGGTGGAAGCTGAAGAGGTTTGGGGGGGGGGGCGCGCAGGAACTTGAACCTAAGTAAATAGAGTTTTCCCAATTTTTTTTTTTTTATCCACCCAACTGAATATCCCCTTCACACAAAATTGAGTCAAAAAAAAATGTCAACGCTTTGGAAGCACACAGCGCCCTCAACATCCCACAAGAGTTCAAAAAAGGTGAACATTGACCAAACGGTTTGAGCCACGCACCCCTTCAACATGCACAGTTGGTGCACACTCCAAATTTCAAGCCACACAATCCTTTACAACAAACGCACACATTTGGAGCCCACATTGACAAAAATAGTCCAAATTTCCCCTCATTGTTTTTTTTCTTCATCTCACATCCCTTTCATGATCTTGACAGGGTTGGCGCACCCGTCTTCGTCCAATAAAGTTTTTCTTCCCGCTTTTTAAGCCACACCTGCCCTCCCAAAATTGACTCAAACCGCGCACCCTCTTTAGCATCCAGAGAGGGTTGGTGCACTTCTTTTGTTGTGTAGAAACCCAAAAATAAAAGTCAAAATTCCCCCAGCCTTCAACATCCTGAAAGCGGTATGGCAAACATTTTCAATACACTAAAGCTTCCCGCTTCCTCGGGACCCTCGGCAACCCCTCCCTCGGCGCACCCCCCGCCCTCTCAGCCTCTCTCTCGTCCCAGCACCCCGAGTGACCCGCTGCTTTCTTGCCATGGCGCCCCACCTCCTCACTCGAGGGGGCCCGAGCGGGTGACATCATCGCGTCCTCTTGTCAACAGGTGTGATTGGAGAGGGACAAAAAAAAAGGCCACCCGGGGAACCCCCCGCCCCACCCCCGCCCCCTCCCTCCCGAT
>NW_017842061.1:293756-327653 GCF_001891065.2 Hippocampus comes | reverse complement strand
CCCCCCGGCCCCCCTTTTACCAAAGAGAAGCAGCTGTGTGTTTCCTCCTGCAGGTTCCATTTCCTCCAGTGTGCCGTCTGTAATGCAATGTGGCCACGTGTGCCAGCTGCTCTTCTGTCACCAACGCGCACACAAACACGATTGCATTGAGGTCCTTTCGGGTAAGGCAAGTAGCAACAACTTCTCTTAAAACGACGATTAGTTGATGATAAAACAGCTTTCTTTCTCACAGGTCTCACAATTATCCTAATCTTCCACTTGTATGACAATCTCTTCCGCCAAAGTATCGCACAAATCCTCACAGGTATCACACTCTTCCTCCTGTTATCACACTTTTCATGACAGGGATCACGCGCAGGTATCCAAATCACCCCGATCGGTATCACACATTTCATCACAGGTATTGCACTTTTACTCAACGGTATCATAGGCTTCCTTCACTGGTATCAAACTCTTCCTTACAGGTTAGCACATTCTTTCTTGGAGGTATCTCATTTTCGCTCACACCATCACGCTTCACCGTGACGCTCTTCTTGACCGGCGTTGAGTTCTCCCTCGCAAGAAACACGCTTTGTCACGCTAAGTGTCATCGTCTTCCTCACCGGTATTACTCTTCATGAAAAATCGCACACCCTTCCTTGCACGTATCGCACTCTTCCACACTGCATCTCCCTTTCGTGGGGTCTGCCGGCAGGTGTTTCGCTCAGAATAAGCATCAAAGTGCTATTTCGGAGAGGATGAGCTGCTAAAAAGCATTTGAATGTTTCATGACGTGAAAAAGATGAACAGCAATTACATTAAAAAAAGAAAATAAAATGGTGCCACCTGTTCTACTGCCCCTTATGAGCAAATTCAGTCCGAAAAACATTCCAGTAATGACTGGAAACCGAAACATATGGTCAAGGAAGGAGCCTTGCCAAGAAAATGTAAAACCCGCTTTAATATTCAAGCTCAGTAACAATTTGTAAAGATCTGACATAGTTAAACAAAAATTGCAGTTTTCAAACGGTGATTTGATTTATTAAGGGGTGAAAAAAAGAAATTATTCAAAGTTGCCCCCATGCCAGGTTTCATTCAAAATATGTTTGATGACACTTTTTTTTTTTTAGATACCAATTCAAATTTCTCTCTTGATTGCTCACTGATACCGATACCAAGTACCGATACCACTCGCACTTATAATACATCAAATTTCAGTTAACACAATGACAGATAATTGTGAACCAAAACCTTTCAGTTTTTCTGACACACATGATGATTCATTGGGAAGTCAAACGGCACCAACTACTGGAAAGGAAGACTTAGTCGATGTTGGATTTTTCATCGTATCAGTGACTGGAACCTTGACCAACATTTAAAATGAACGGATGATGTGAAATAATTTAAGTTTAACTGAGGAAAAAAAAAAAGAAATTAGGAATGGGGGTGAACACTTTTTCACAGCCCCGTACCGTTCGTGTGCATATCGTGCGCGGCGTCCATTCGGTGTCTCGCTTTGCTTGACGTTGCGATCACGTCGAATTTCCTTCATTTGAATGACTTGCCACACTCCGTTGGCGTCGCGTCGGCCATGTTGAAGCGGCAACCGACATTAACCTCCATTAATGCTGCGATGATTTATGCATGCGGGCTGACTTCTTCACACTGACAGGCTTCCAGCGGGCAGCGTAATTAGTCGCCGCACTTCGCAGCTCACGCAGACGGCGCCTCATTAGGCCCTGAAAACTATACAAGATTTTTTTTTTCTTTTCTTTTCTAATCAGCCGCTGACACCGAGACGTAACGCACACTTGGCAAGATGACGGCGCACCCGCTGACTGGCGGTGTGATGCCTTCAAGGTCAGTCGGACAGGGAAAGGCACTCACGTCAGCACAGCCAACAGCGCACCCCCCTCACATTTTCAGACTTTTAAAAGGGATGCACCATCTCTTTCAGTATCCCTGATTTTCTTTTTTTTACTCCCCCGTTACCATTTCGACAGAGTGGACGCACCCCCTCGTCCCTGTATGCACCCTTGAAAATGCCAACATTTCACAGACTTTCCAAGCCATCCACACCCATCGACAGTCGACGGATTTGACGCACCCCCGTCACGGGGTTTGAATAGTTTTGGATTCTTCATTCGAGTTCATTTTTATTTTGTTTTGTTTTTTTTTTTTGTTGTTGCCTTTCAGTTGAATTAATTTTTTTTAGCAGGTTTATTAGTTTTCATGACTTTTTCTCCAACAATGCTTCATTTGAGTTTGTTTTTTACTCGTTTTACTTTTGATTTTAGTTTTTTTTAAACTATATGGCGTATTTATTTTAAAACTGTGGAATATTTGCCGAGTTTAAGCTAAGTGAAAATAAAACACATTTTTGGTATAATTTTAGGTAGTTTCAGCTAGCTTTCTTTTTTCTTTTCAAGCACTCTTGTGTACTTTATTTCATTCACGAACATGTGTTGTTATTTTATGATGGACACTTTGCCACTTCTGTTTGTTGGCGAGTCTTTGATTATTGGCACATCGTACAAGGGATGCCAGGAATGTCATCTGCGGCCACGTCGTCATCACTTTCATTCTTCCCCCACCACAAGAGCGCATCCCCGGGGGTGCTCATTAGTCAAATAGTCCAGCCCACAACCTCCCCCCACTGGGTTCATATCGCCGCTCTACAAATGGCAGCACTTTGGCTGCGAGTTCAATAAAGCGCTGTCAGTCAGTCATGTGAGGAGAAAGTCGAGTGTTGGGAGATGGATTGGGGGGGGGGGGCTGCACTGTCATGACAGCAGCAAATGATCCCTGAAGCATCTAAATGTGATGCAATCATGTCGCCATGGTGACGGTTCAAAAGCATCATGACCGGCGCCTCCTTATGCATTACGTGGAACCAATCACACATTTCAACTGCTCCAAATAGTCAGCGTGCGAAGCCGGCTACTGACGACTCTTTTCTTTTCTTAACTTATTGAGTGCCAAAATGTAAAATTACATTTTGGGTGGGGGAGAAGGGGGGGTGTTGTTTTTGTTTTAATTAAAAAAATGTAACAAAGGGCCTTGCGCAGATTCTCAGTAAGTATTTAGGGAATTATTTGAGTTTGATAAATCATCAGTAGATGGCGGGAGTGCGTTCTTCCATCTTTGTGACTGATTTATCGCTTTATTTTGTATATATGTTAGTTGCTCCATGTACAGCCCTTTGTATCCGGCGATGGCTGTTTAAAAGTGCTCAAGAAATACAGTTGAGTTGAGTTTAGAGTATTTAGTACGGCGATCCCACGTGCGCGCCGAGGTGGCGTGCGAAAGCAGTGCGGTGGTGAGAGCATGGACAAAGTTCATGCAGAGTTCATGTATTAATGCCGCGCTTTTCTTGCAACTGTTATTTTGCAATCAAAGTGCACGAAAGTGAAAGGTCTGCTTTTAAATTCATCCCTTTCACCCAAAGCTCTTTTTCTCAGAATTGTTCTCGGAGACAAGCATTTTAAAGAAACTTACCAATGTTCAATTACTGTTTACTAAAGAATGGTCAAAAGGAAGAACTGTATTTTCTGCATTTTTTTTTTTCTTGAGGAAAGAAGGTTAACATTTTCTTTCGGTAGGTTCCATGCTTCTATAGGTACAGAACTCAATTTTCAGCTGGCATTAAATGAGTTAAGAAATGAATAATCGAAACATACAGTTTCGGGTACTTGCGGAGGCTAAATGAGGCAAAAAAAAAGTCCTACAGTAAATTCGACTCCTTGTTGCCTTTTTGAGAAGTCAAAGTGATGAAGGAAGGCTGACAATTTTGGACCCTTTTGACGTTCCTCGATGCCGCCCCCATCTGCCGCCCTGGTAATTACATGTGTGTCACATATCAAAGGTCAGGTGTCATTTTGCCCCACCCCGCCCCCCAAAAGAGACACCAAAAGTCAGTGGCTGGCGGCGGGAAAAAGATTGTTTTGTCAGATGTTGCGTGGCCGCGTCATCCCCCCGCAGCGGAGCATTATGGGATGTATTCTGCGGCCGTGCTTGGCAAGCCTCAAAGGCGTCAGCGAAGTCTCTTTCGGGACGCGCTGGCACGCCGACGCAAGCCGCAAGGCTGCAGCGGCCCGACGTAATTAGAACCACGCCGCCACCGCCGTCCTCCTCCTCCTCCTCCTTCCCCTGCCGCTGTTGCGCCTCCTCAAACTCTCGCCATGTTTTTGTTTCAAACATGTTGCATCACGTGGGACAAGATGGCATCGTCATCATTTGTGAGACAACGCACCCGTCGTGACAGAAACGCTCCGGTCGCGTTTCAAACCGTTTTTTTGGGAAGAGAGTCTTCAAATTTGCAGCAATGTAACGTGAAAGGTTGACAGAGTTGCTTTGACGACTTGTCTGTCGGGATACAACATCTTTTATGGTGATCAAATGCATGAAAGCATACATATTTCGCAACAGGAGTGGGCCCTTGAATTTCTGACTGCACGAACAAAACCAATGATTCGGACGCAAGTTTGTGAGAAAACATTTCGAAAAATGGACTTGGGGGAGTAAAAAAAAATAAAAAATCATCTCGACACTATATCAAGAAAAAACGTTCAGTGACATGTACAAAAATAACATGTTGTGGTTTACGGAGGTACATATGGTCCCGATTGTAGGGGCTCATCTCAGGCAGAGGGGCAAGGCGGGAGGAGGTAGAAATATTTTGGGGGAAATGAGACGATGCTCCTCGACCTCATTTTATGGAGACGTCGACTAAAGATGACATCACGTCATTGCCGCACGTACAAAATACGACCACCAACTTCATGCTGCGGGGTACAGGTGGGACTAAATTAAAGTCCGATCTTAAGTCAATGCTGTTACTCTGAACAGCTTTGCAGATTCACGCACGGTTGTCCTAGCATGGATCGGATGTGGACAGATGGGCGTTCGCAATGCAAACATATCACAGACCGCAGGTCCAGGTTGGATTCGAAAAAAAAAAAAAAAAAAGTACTGTGCACATTGCGGGAAAAAAAGCAGATACATATCCTAAAATGATACCATACATAAACTAAAATGAAGCACTTTCCAAAAAAAAAAAAAAAAAACGACCACACGTCCTCTGACCACGAATGAAAAGTAACTGCATCGAAAGCACAAAAGTCAAAACAAAATACAAATTCAAAAGCAATTTAAAGTTGAGGTAACACAGAGCAAAGCGTGACATTTGCCAACTTTGAGGGTTTGACCATTTTGCCAGAGCAGACTAACTGCGTGCGCGCTGATTTGCCGGCTGGCTGAGCGACGGCCGACCCGCAATGCTTTGGCAGCACAGGAATGCCTGGCCGCAAGCTGGCCTCGGTCTCCGCAGGGAACAAGACGGGGACGTTCTAACTATCCCCCCAACATTCCGTCATGGCCGCTCCCACTCCGACTTTGGTCGTCCCGCCCAAACGTTCCCGTAAGCGGGCCACCAAATGTTTGTTAGCATCCGGCTACCGCCCCCGCTGTGACTGTACAGCTGCGGTGTTGATAAACACGCTTGGTGTTTTCATACCATTCCTGATGACACGGCGTCTTCTCGTCCGGGCGGATAAACGAACCCTCCGGGAGGCCAATTCGTTCCAAGATAAGTCGACGTCCGAACGCCGTCTTGCCGCAAGCTAGCTCCCAGTTGAGCTTCAACTACCGTTAAACATTTCAACTCGTAGGAGCAGAACAAAAACTCAAAGAGTTCATATTAGTGAGCATCAAAAAGTCAATTTAGCCTCGCAATTTCTTTGCCTTTTTGGACTACATATTCCAAATAAGCAAATGAGGGCTATGAGGAGAAAATTTGACAGACTGCCAAATGTTTACGGAGATACATATGATCCAGCTTGTCGTGGCTCAACTCTGACAGAGGAGTCAGGCAGGAGGAGATAGAAATATTGGGGGGGCAATGCGACGATGCTCCTCAACCTCCTCATTTTACGGAGACGTCGACTAAAAATGACCGCACGAGATTACCGCGCGGACAAATACGACCACCGCATACATCAACTTAAAAGCAAAACGGAATGAAAGTTTGGAACAAGGATTTCCAAAAGTGTTTACAAATCGGAAGACATCATTTTGGAAAGCAAAGATGGAGTGGTGGAGCGCATGAGTGGTCCACTCACCTAATTGGCGTGCGGGCAGCGTGGGGGTCAGTTGCCGCTCAGTGACGGCGTGGATGTGGGCGTGAGCGATCGGTCGTCCGGTTGTGCCCTGTGACTGGCTGGCGACCAGTCCGGAGTGTCGTCTGCCCGAAGTCAGCTGGGAGAGACTCCGGCACCGCTCATGACCCTGCACAGGGAGAAGCCCGGTGTTGAAACTAACAAATTAAAAAATAATAATACAGTAACAATATATATATATATATATACATATATATATAAAAAATTTAATATACCAATATATAAAATACCAAATATTTCCATTCATGTTTCTTACAAAAACTGTCACAAAAATACATGTAAAAAAAAATCAATACTGCAGTCTAATGACAACTTTTTCCGCATACAATCTGATATCGGTCTTGTTAATTTTACAACTTTTTGGGGTTATGAAAATGTTTTCCGCCTTGGAATTTCAACCATTTTTCCTCCCCATATTTCCATTTTTCTCAATGAATATTGCGTACTAACCCTGGAATGTCTGTCTGATTGTTCGGAGGAAATCGGCCAATGACGTCGGGAGCTTTTAGCGGGATGGGTTTCGCTCTCTATTGGCCATCGATCGTACGTTTGGCTTGACACGCGCCGAGTGAAGTGAAGAGAGCGGATGACAGGGGAAGGAGTGATGAGGAGCGATTGGCTCGTCTCGAACGTCCCGCTGGAAATCCGGCAGTCTCTTCCCTCTCCACCGGCGGCCATGTGGACAACACATGGCCGCGCTCGCTCCTGTCGGTGCGAGCGTGCGTAAATGCAGAGCGTCAAGTGTCTGTGCTGACGGTCCAAGGCAATCTCCCACTCCTTCCTTGACGGTGCTTTGTGAGGATCAGTCACTTCCTCCGCCATCAAAGGGAAACGTCTCCGTCTGGAGACACTTTGGCTGCGAGATCGGCGCGAGCTGATGCTGCCAGTAAAGGGGGGGGGGGGCATAAAAGACACGGCGAATAGACGCGATGGGCTCATTCACGACGATAAATATTAATCGTGCGATGATGCATGTGTGGCGTGAGAGTGTGACGGAAATCGACGCAAGCGAGGATTCGAACTCCAACCGGAAATCTAATGCTGGTCCCCCAAATCCTCGATGCCACCGAGCGGCAAACATTTGTGAGTGTTTGTAGCGAATGTCGCACTAAGGTCACAAACATCCGCCAAATGTAGGCCAACAGTTTTTGTGGGGTTTTTTTTCTTGTCGCAAGGAAATTTTGCAAACGTTTGCGATTTTCAACGCGCATACGCAAAACTTGGCCAACAGGAGCAAATGTTCCCCACGCGTTAATGCTAACGCGCTAAGCTTTGTGAGGAGGCTTCTCTGCGCAGTGGAAAAAATTGACAATCTTTGGATTCTCACTTTTGCCATCCAAGGTGCTTCAAGGTCTTGGGTGAAGCCGACCCTTTTTTTACTGCTGACTGCTAAAGTCGGAAAAGAGCTAGCAAATAAGCTTTCCAACTCGCGTATACATTCCGGTTACGTTCGCCTTCAGACTTGCGGCTCGCACAATCCTGTCAAGTTGCGGCTCAAACGTACGTTACGAACTCCACATGCGTTGTTTTCAACAAGTTTGCGAGGATGATACAAAAAATACCTAAAAAATGTCATGGTTCGCTGGTGAACTAAAAGGTACGCGCCCTAACGGTCTAATGGCGGTGTTGCTTTCCGTCAAAACGCCTGACGCCAACAAAGAGACGTAGCGGGGGCGTCCTGTCCGTCGCTCGTCAGCAAAACCGGTCGGACGACCGCGAACGGGAGCCGACGGGAATGCGGCGTAATTGCAGTTTACGGTCGCGAGCCGCCGGCCGCTCGCCCGCTCATTGCAGCTGTTCTGGCAACGCCGCCGTGTAATTGTCTCCAAATAGGCCCAAGTGCCTTCACTTTGCATCAATAATGGCAGCTATTTTCAATTCTGCCGCGGACGCAAAGCCGTCGGGCCCGTCGTTCCACATCCCGAACATTGAGCTTCAAGTCCTCCTTCGCAAGTGGGCTCTTTTTGCTCTCTCGTAAGGCAAATCAGCACACTAGCAGAACAGCTTTTACTTTCTGACATTTCACTCGTGACATGAAACCGCACAAGTCGACATCCGCAAGCTAGTAGCGAAGTGCTCCAGTTTAATGAGGAGAATTTTAGGTCACTAGGAGTACTAGTAGCACACAGCTGTCAACTAAGTCACGCTTTCACCTCGCGAGTACCATGCAGATGTCCTACTGGCAGTGGCGGAGCTCGACTTTTATCCTTGGTGGGGCCATGGGGTGGCCAAGGATATCTTGAGGCGGTCCGCAAAACAAAAACTTGGAAACACGTCATCAACATCTATTTTTAAATATTTCATAGAATTTGCTCAATGAACAGTCTCCTTCAAAATGAAATAAAAAATGACATCAAAAAATCCAAATTCAAAGTCAACAATCAATCCAAGGTTCAACAAAACACAACGACCCAAAACAGACGAGAAGTGAACACGTGAACAAAACTGACAGGACAACGAGGCACACTTGGACAAGATGCGAGGGGCTGGAGGGAGTTGATTGGTTCACGCAAGGAACAGGGCTGACCAGAACAGGCGGAGACCAAATCCTAGCGAGCGGACAAGATGTGGAAAAGGCCAAACAAAACTAAATCGAATCGAAGCTATGCCAAAGTCCACAAGGAGATCAGGACAAAAAAAATCAAAGCTCAAACACACGAGCGCGGGCTACTAGTGAAGCACTTTTTGCAGCCTTTTTAGGCGTGGGCCAGCCAGCCGATGGCGGCCTGGCCGACGCGGCCGTTAGACCCGACGTCCCCCTTCCAAGCGTCACAAGGCTCCAAGAAAAAGACGCTGCAAAATTGCTATCAATCAATCGTTTGGCGGTTTGCGCGTGAAAGCCCAACGATGAGTTGATTTATTTGGATTTGGGGGGGGAGTTGCACTCAGTGACAATTTGTCAGTCAGCACGAGGTCACCACGCCTCCAAATGACAACAATCTTCCATGAGAAAACAAAAAAAAAAAACAAGGACACAATAATAGGCTGTAAAAAGTACACCAATGCGGCACATTCTGTTGGAACCGACGTTGTTTTAAAACGGGGCTTCCCAAAATTGCTGTATTATTTTTTAAAACAGCACCGCTGACATGCAGGGGGTTTTTTTCCCGTCCCAATTCTTCGTCTTGGTCGCCGTTGTTGTTCTGGCGTCTTTTCCCCCCCTACAAATGACTTTCTTCACGCTTTTGATTGGCTACATTGCTCTTTGGCTTCTCTGCTTGATCGCCCATTCCAAACCTTCCGTTCGGAGACCAAAGCCATTTCAGAAGCTTTTCAGAATACGATTTTCAAAAAAAAAACCGAGTCCTTTAAAACCTACTTGAGGACTAAAATAACATCTTTTGGGTCGCTTAACACTTAACAACAACAAAGATGACGGGCAGAACACGTTTTTGTTTAAGGGCACGATGGAGAGAAAAAAAACCCCAGCAAAAATCTCCAGTTTTTAAAATGTTGGCTATAATGCCATGTTTTTTGTTGTAATGTGTTAAAATATGGATGGATTCACAAAAAAGATTTGGAAAGCGCGATCATCATCATCAACATAATCGGCAGCTGTTTTTCTACGGAAGCGCGGAACTGCCGATGTGGAATCAACATTTTTGACTGGACGGAGGACGTACATGCCGAAGTTGAGATCCGGTGGCAATTCTGGGGGGAGGAGAGGAAAAAAAGGCCTGTTGTCAGCTTTTGCTGCTTGTGAAACTTTTGGCCGCTGACCCGCTTAAGCGGTCAAACGCCCCCCCCCCCCCACGGTGACCCGGCCCCGCCCCCGCTTGTCTTTGATTTAATGAAGCAGCCTGGACCTCCTCACCCTCAAGACCCTCCCGAGGTCTGGGTTGAGTTTTTGGGGATGTGTGGAATGTCAGCTTATCAGTGACACGCCATTCAAGAGCACGGATACGACACCACACATTCTCGACTTGAACGGACCGCGCGTCTCGTGCGCCCAAGATCAAGACCGCATCATGTTTGAAACGGTCATTTTGAAACCCCAATTTTTAAGTCCTAATTGGAAATTGTAAGCCACGCTTGAAACCATAAGCTTTCTCGTGAACCCTACCCCGTCTTGAAAGCGTCGTTTTGAACCCGATCTTGAAACACCCACCCCAGTCTTCAAATCTGAAACTCATCACCAATCGGAACACTAGTTTGAAACCTTGAATTGAAACCCTAACCCTGGCTTGTCTTTGCAGTTTGAAGCCCTACCCTGGGCTTGGTTTAAAATCCCACATCAGGCTTGAGATTCTACTTTGTGCCCTACCCTTGAAGGAGAAGGGGTGGTCGTCATGTTTCTGGCATTCCGACGTGCCCATCCTTCGTATATTTTGCATCGCACTCTACTTTGCCGCTCGCTCGCTTTCTGCTTCAAGTGGGAGGGGGAAAAAAAAAAAAAAAAGTAATTGCTTTGTGAATTAAAGCGAGCAAGTCACCACAAAAACATCTTGTAATTTGTCCTCGTTTCTCTCTGGAGACGTTTGGCTTCAAATGAAAGACGCAAGTGTTTCTATTTGTGACACCGGTGTGGATCGTTTTTGATGAAGTCTCCCCCTTTAAACGTCGCCTTCCTGCTCTTCAGGTAATGGCGCGTGGAAAAAAAAAAAAAGAAGATTGGTTGAATGTCTGGAGGACGGGGAGAAAGGTAAGAATTCAAGCTTGCGTACACAATTTTGAGATTTAGACACAGACCGCTCACCACAGTCTCCAGCTAACAAGTGTTAGCAGCTATGAGGTGCTAGTTGCTGCAATCCGACTGAACCAAGAGACGGGTTGTCGGCTTCTTCTCATCAATTAAAAAAAAAAAAAGGAATGTTTAATGATGAGAATTAAAGCTAGCAACCGACCTCAACGACTGTGACCAACTTTGAGTTCCAACGAGCCGATGATGACGACACATCCTCTTTTCTGCCCTCATAAAAAAAGGGGAAACGTTTCTACGTTTTGGGCAAACGAGTGACGAACTTCCGGCCACTGAATAGTAAGAATTAAAGCTTTTAGCGGCGAGCCCCTGAATCTAATCATCATTTTTCCCGCCCCCTGCAAAAATGATTCCACTTTCCCCGTTTTGATGAATGAGAGATCAAGTGTACCACGTGACAATAAGAAATAAAGCATCGAGTTATTACCTGCCGAATCTTACCACAGTTGACTCGCGAGAAATGTCCCGTCAACAAGAATTACAGTAGCAAATAGCTCGCTCCTGAAATCACCGTTGTCGACTTTTCTCCGGGGGGAAAAAAAAAAAAAAGTACAAATGGGGATTTCACCATCTCTGCTTCGACAAACGAGAGACGGGCTGTGCCGCACGTAACAATAAGAATTAAAGCTGCTAGCTGCTCACCCCTGAATCCAATGAAGGCCAAACGGCCGCCATTAACGACGGGTCACAAGGCCACCAGAGAGAGATGTGAGCGACGTGGATGTAGCGTTTGTGTTTTCGTACACGAGTGCTGACAGGGCGAGCGCGTCGAGTGCGTTGCGGTGAGAGGTGACGGCCGCCGCTTCACTACAACAACACGGACATGTTGTGAAAGGAAACAACAAGACGCCCTTCACGCTGATTTGAAAAGAAAACGGACGACTTGGCAGCTTTTGACACTTTGGACTTGTTCGCGCCCTTTGAAATAGTCTTCAGGTTTATGTTTGCTTTCAACTGCCGGCGATTTACTGCTGGACTGGGCTGCTTTTTTACGGCTTTAGACCGCAGCTGCAATTAAGCATCCCGCGGCCATGGGAGGACATCCAACGGGAATAGGATGGAGTTTCCTTTTCAAAAGTACTCAATGTCTTGACATAGAAGAAAGTTTCATGAGTGACTGGCGGAGTGTGCAGAACATTTCTATTAGAGTGGCAATGTTATGTAAGACTTTGCGGTAGTTCTCAATGGGGGGTCGGGGGGGACCTTGAATACATTTCTGTCGGACTAATATTACATTTTATAGTGACTTAAATTAACACTGGTTAACACAGCAAACTTGGATCAAAGATGTGTCCCTAAAAAAATTTGGGATGCTGATTTTAAGGGGGTGCCCGGTGGTCCGGCGGTTAGCGCGTCAACCTCACAGTGCAGAGGTTGTGGGTCCGATCCCGGCTCCGGACTTCCTGTGTGGAGTTTGCGTGTTTTCCGCGGGCCTGCGTGGGTTTTCTGCGGGTACTCCGGTTTCCTCCCACATTCCAAAAACATGCATGGCAGGCTGATTGAACACTCCAAATTGTCCCTAGGTGTGAGTGTGCGCGCGGATGGTCTCTGTGTGCCCTGCAATTGGCTGGCAACCGGTTCAGGGTGTCCCCCGCCTACTGCCCGAAGACGGCTGGGACAGGCTCCCGCGCCCACCGCGACCCTTGTGAGGATAAAGCAGATCAGAAAATGGATAGATGGATGCATGCTCGTTTAAAAAAAAAAAAAAGGGGGCGGGGGTTCCCCGCAAATCAGTTTTTAGAGGTATTTTTGTGGTTCAGTTTGACCTATAAAAGGGTTGCACAATACAGATTTTTACTACCCTTTTTTTTTACGGCTGACGTTTCAGAAGAAAAAAAAATCACCGGTTGCTGAATCAAAATTATTTTTCATATTACTAATTATGTATTCTTGTTTTTTATTATGAAAACCTGAGGTGCTAGAGCAAAAAAAAAAAAAAAAAACAAGGGCAGTTTAGGAATCAGTGCAAAAACTTCACCCAGAAAAGTTGACTAATATCGCTGATTTAAAAAAATATATGCAGTAAAAGCTGAGTTGATCAGTGTAATTTGACAAAACAGAAAAGCAGTGACTGGAAAGGCGCTCGCATTTACGTCTTTTCACTGCATGCCATCCTCGAGTGGACTGTTGTGACAAGGAGAATCAAATGAATTCCACGCTTAATGAGAAACTCCAGCGTGTTGCAAATTGGATACAAAGGTTTTCTTGGAAGCTGATCCCATCTCCAAATGATTGCCATTGTTTGGAGTTCCTCAGGGCAGTATTCTTAGCCCCCCTCCGCCTCAAAAAAAGTCCTTATCTGGGCTCATTGTTGCACTCGTCCCATTGAGGTGACACCGAATGACCCGTTGAGCTCAAGCTTTGTCCTGTCATCAAGATGAAGACGTTCCCTCGGGCATGTAGGACTGCCTCACGGGGGACACTTTGTGTGTGTGTGTGTGTGTGTGTGTGTTCGTGGACAGCATGCCTCAACTATGTTACATGACTCAATGATCCAATATTGTTTTTTCCTCTGATGATAAAAGTTTATCCACTTAAAAAAAATACTTTACAAAAATACTTTTTTTCTATTCTCTAGCACGAACAAATAAGGAGCAGAAGTTTTAGAAAAGATGTATCCTAATTTTGTTTTTTGTTTTTTTTAATAGGGCTGAAAACAAATTATTGCTGTACTTTACTAAAAAGAAGACAAACTATGGATGTTGCACCCTCCTAATTAGAAAATATTTCGGTTGCGCTTGTTAAAAAGAAGACAAATGACTGATTAATGTCTTTAAAAAAAAAAAAATTAAAGAAAAATAAAAAACACACTGACGTTGCCACAAAAAAGAAACTATTGAAGAGAAGACAAAATTATGTCCATCCATCCATCCATTTTCTGATCCACTTTATCCTCACAAGGGTCGCGGGCGTGCTGGAACCTATCCCAGCCGTCTTCGGCACATGATGATATTTTTGTTTTGTTTTTTTTTTTTGTGGGCTGTTTAGCATAGCTTGTTCTTTCCATGTTTCCCAAAGAAAAGATGAAGTGAGTCAAAGTGGTTTTTGAAAACCTTTGGCAAGTCCTTGTTTGGAGGCATTGCTGCATTCTGGAGTGGAGGACTCCGCTGCCCCCTACAGGCAGAGGCACGCGCCCTACCACGGTGTGCATTTGCCACCATGCGATGGACTTCCTTTTCAGACGGTGGAGGTCTTCCCTGATATTGCCCCCGCCACCCCCCCAAAAAAAGAAGGAAATAGAAGAGACGAGAGCATCTCCATTAAAGGCCGTATTTAAAGAGACAAGGTGGCAGGTTGTGTTGAAGACATTCGAGCCGGTTGTATTTTCTTGTCTCTTTGCGTCTTCGAGTTCATTTCTCAGTCTGCCTCCCGTCCTCACTTTCTCCCGCCATTGCTCTCCCACCGCTGAAACCGATGTCAATTTCCATCTGGCGCGCTCTGGCGCCTCGCTTCCTCACCTGATAGCGCCGAGCGGTGTAAACAAACCACACCGTCGGGTTAGCCAGGAAACATCACTTCTGTTCGCTCTTCTGTCGTCGTGAGGGAGGGACAGCAGAGTTACTGAGACGGAAAAGCAATGAGGGTGGAAACAAAAACGTGTTTTCAAAAACGTCTGAATTGACAGTGAGTGTATCACGGTAGCTTGGGGCTAGTCTGACCGCATTAGAGCGCCTCGTTGTCGGCCATCAATACACGCATGTTATGCAGAGAACAGCGGAAGAACAATGAGGAGGGAAACATTAAAATTAAAAAAAAAGTCTGACTTGACAGTTAGTGCATGACAGTACCTCCGGGCTAGTCTGACCGCATTCGAGTGCCTCGTTGTCAGCCGTGAGTGCACGCACATGACTGAGAGAAGGCGGAGGAGCACAGGGGTAAGGGGGAGAGTCGATTGTGACGGCCAGTGTCGAGTGCCTCGCGGGTAGCTATGAAGATGAAGCAGCATCCATTTTTCCAAGTCGAAGTCGAGTTATTTTGATTGACAGCTAAGCCGGGCGTGCTTTCAGCTCATTCAGCGGACGCGCCCGCAGCGTTTCAGCGGAGACAGTGGCTTGATTTTTGGAGCCTCATTGGATATACTTGCCAGTTATTTCAAGCATTCAAAATTTCTTCCTCTGCGGTGTATACATTTTTCAAAACAGATCCATTTTTAATTCACAGGGACTCGAACGTTAATTGGATTCTTCGAAACAGACGGGAGTCCCACTGGAGGTCTACGCGAGATTACGCACGAGCTCCACTTTCCCAAACGGCTCGTAGAATTGTTTGCACGGCCATTGTCGTCCAGCCGAGCGTCCTTAATGAAATCGTCATCTCCGTCCCCGCGGATAAGCAACCTCAGCCCTCACTTGACGCTCTCCCTACCCGAAAAAGAAAGCCTCCAGAGAGGGTGCGGGGATTAGGACCAAGCCCACCCCCTCCCCTCCTCCCTCGAAAACCTGTGAAGAGTCCATTTCACACATGAGTGTGTGCGCGCCCCCCGCCGCTGCTCACACTCCATCAATGGGCGGCGGGAGAAAACCAGGCGGCCTCCGAGTGATCTCGTTAAGCCTCCGCCGTCGCCTCTGCTCGCTCCAGTCGTAGGCTGGCCAGCGTTTGCATGAGAAAACACGGATTAATCCAAATATTTATCCTCCCTGGGAGACGTCTTTGCATCCCACCGAGAAATGTGCCTATGTGATGCCTTCTTTCCTGTCGTACTTTTATTTGAAAGTGCATTGGAAAAAAAACATTGTGATAATATGGGATTAGGGGAGTTGGGATGAGTGACAGAAAATGAGAAAATGGGAACGTCAGGCTAGCTAGCACAACCTGGCATTTCCAAGATGAAAGTTAGCACAAAAATAAAAGAGAAATCAAAGCAAAACTGGATTTTTATAAAATCTCTACAGCTAAAATCGATTAACACGACCACAAATTGGTCGCACGCGGATTACAAATTGCACCAGTAAACACCGGCCCCCCCCAAAAAAAAAACAACCTCTGAATGAGGACACATAAGCAGATCAGACATGTCAACTTCCATGATGCTTTCTAAAATGTCGACCAAAATTTTAAATTCTCCCATGTAATAAATAAGAGAGATATTCTAAGCATTTTCTTGTGACCAAACCCCTCGTGATAGTACCTTAAACAAGAGTTGAATCAACAGTTATTCGTGACTTCGTTAGATGGTTTCGGTCATAACGGCCCTCCAAGGGAAACGGTAACTAAAATGTGGCCTGCCACAAAAATGACTTTGACACCCCTGCGGTAGATGCTAATCTACAATCATGCCACACAAATTTTCCTCTATGACCCTCACTGCAATGCTAAAAATGATGTGAAACTCGAACGAAACCGACATGGGCGAAAATACCCTCTAATGTGAAAAAAAATTTCATGCATGAAAGCCATTCCCACTTTTCTGCTCTCCCAATGACGAAAAGTTCCCCTGTTCCGTTATACGAAATCTTTTTCTCTACTCTTGCCTAGCAATGAGATTCACTACACATCTGAGATCAAATTTGCTGCAGTGAAAAGCCCCCTGTTGTGAAAAATTTCTTGCTGCAAACATGATTTCGTTGTTGAGGAGTTTCACTGTATTAGGGCGAGGAAACCAGGGCAACTAATCGAGCCCAGAGCTCAAATGTGTTATTTTTTTTGCAAAAAAAATAAATAAATTCCCAATGACTGTATGTAGATCATTCAAAATGACAAAATTTCCGTGTTTGAATTCAACAAGGATCCCACGCTTGCATTTTGCTGCTGAGCAACTAAACGGAAAAATGGTAACATGCGTATGCGTCTCCCGGTCTACCTGCAGACAAGCACAGCCCTTGTGAGATGAGTCTGGTGTCGTCGCCGTCGCCTTGGCGACCGCCACCGATGACATCATCATGACAGGTCCCTCGCCTGGCGGGGAGCTCTTTCCCTGGGCTGTCAGGTTTCCATCGCGACCAGACGCCACTTTGACACACCATCAATTCTTAAGGCCGAATCGTCTAAAAAGACAGACCAGGACAACTTGAGCGTTTACGTTCGGTTTTGACAACAATTAATCCCAGAAGAAATCGGTCATATTTTGTTCAGACAATAAGATGGCTGCCGTGGTGTGTCGACAAATAAAGGTTTGACATATGCAATTTGCCAAAGAATTCAAATTTCAATAAGATGGCTGCCGTGGTGTGTCGACAAATAACAAAGGTTTGACTTGTGCAATTTGCCAAAGAGCTCAAATTTGACAAAAATGTCAAGATACACTCAACTCAGATGATGTTTAGGAGGCATTTTTCATTTCTGGGGCACATGTGAGCCTGCCCGGTGACTTTTGATGCAAACAATACATGGACATAACCTCAAAACGAACCTTCGTTCAACCCAAGTTGAGTGAAAACACGGCCTCATGTTTTCATTAGTTGGCGATCTAGTTTGACTACACTTAATTAGCAACAAGTGATGCGAGAGTGAAGATGGTCGAGTGAATGAAAGACTTCTTTTCTGAATTACTGTAAAATGCGAACTCGGGAATTCTCATTGAAAATCCAAATTACTTTTATTAAAATACAGATTCAACTTGTTTGTATGGATTTAGTAAAGTGATGTTAAAAAAGTGCAATAAAAGAAAATGTGTGAGGTTGTACCGACATGACCAACTTTTAGCCTCCAGATTGAAGTAGCTTCCTTCACTTGCGCACTCGCTGCCAGAGAAGTAATTAACGACGACAAACCAAAGGCCGCCAGTCAAACGACTCGCCGTCGCGCAAAATAAGATAAGAATTCAATTATTTTCTCTCTTCAGCTTCAGTACGGATGGTCCCCTTTGTTCTGTCTTTTTTTTTTTCACCTCCACCCTGGAAGCTAATACCACACACATACACATATTTAAGACCCCCCAAATTTGGTACGTAATAGACGATAGTTGATAGAAAGCTTGTTTGAAAACTCAACACAACAGTTGCCAAGGGAATTGGAGCATCATTTGAACACGTTACGCAGCAATGAAATGTGGACACCGATCAAAAATAAAGTCACAAAACAATGTTCAGACTGACGTTTATTTTTATTTTTCTATTTTCACTATTTCTTTCGGTTGTAACAGTTGAAGGCAGTCAAATAATTTCAATTTGATTCATAACCAAAAACCGCAAGGCAAAATAAGATTTTGGACACGGATTTTAGATTGTACGTCGGGTGTCGTGTTTGTTCCCTTCCTGAAAGCTGAGTGCTACATGCTAAGTGCTACATGCTAACTCTATTATTCGTAAAACATTCTTTTGTTGCACACCTGGTATGAAGACGTAACTTAAGTAACATCTATGACTCGCTAACTAGCTATGAGTTCTAAATTAAGAGAGAAGTCTCTTTTTTTATGTATTTATTTTTTTTAATCAATAAAGCGTTACCACCTTTGGCTACCATTTTGTTGCCAAGCCACCATTTAACATATACTCGCACGACAAAGGCTTAATGGAATACTTCATATTTTTTTCTCCTCTGGATGAAATGAGGTGTCATATTATTGTTGCTACCGATTTTAGTTACAAAAGAGTCGATAAGTGTCAAATGTTGTACAATCTTACCCCAATTTTAAGTGCTCCTTTGTCAGCCCCACCCCCCGACGCCCGGCTTCCCATTTCCTCCATTTTGTTTTGAACGTAACTTTATTTGCACACCCATTGAAAGAATGACAGAAAGAAAGAAAGAACATGATCATCTATTCTTATTTATGGTGTCATTTGGAGAAAGGCACGCGGTGCTGTGATGTTTTCAGATTTCCAAATCGACTTAAAAGTACAGTTAGTTGTAGGTACCGTAGGTTTACAGGTGATGAATAGTTTATCCACTTTCAAGCGTTCCTGTTTGGTGGCTTTTTGTTTTGCGCCCTTTCTATTCTTGCCATCTTGTTTCCGAACCACATTTTATTTGCACATATGCATTGACACAATGAAGTCGCTAATTGATTCGATAATTTGGTTTCTCATTAGAATAAACTGAGGTGCCGAATTTTGTTATTTTCTTAAAAATCTGCTTGAAATATATATTTCGTTGTTTTATTTATTTGTTCGTTGATGTACAGTATGCAACAAAGCTTTATTTTACGCCGTATGTAGTGATATCACCAACATTCGCCAAACGATTTTTCACGCCCTCTCCAATGTAATCTCATAAGCTAATAATGCAGCGCTGCCTTTTTAATTAGCTCTATTATTAGAGTTGGCCATTTAATTGAGCTGGTAGGACTTAGTGAATAATGAAACGTGTCCGTCCGGAGCTTTGGAATGGAGCTTAATTAGATGAGCGGCACTAATTTCAGGAATTTGTCTGATTTTCCCGCAATCTACTTCTCAGAACAGGAAGGGGGAGGGAAAGTAACTCATTTATACGATTCAAATAGAGGAAAAAATATACATAGAGTGATTGCTTCAGTGGAAGGCGAGGAAAAAGTCAATACGGGTGGCGTCAAGTGAGCCAGAGCTAAAAAAAAAAAGTTTTTTAAATCAACAAAGAATCCCAGTGACACTCAGAGAAAAAAAAAACATTGGTACATAAAAGCAACGTGACTCAAAAGCAGCAAAAAACAAAGGTGGGAACATCAAAATATTAGGAACAGCTATCAGTGCGATAAAGTACGTGCTGTAGCACTATTTGTATTATTTTTTTTAACATGATGGAAACAGCAACAGTTGTTTTTCATTTAAATCGTGCATGACAGATGAAAGATTGTACAGAGGAGATCCTTGCAATGCAGTTTACAAGGTCTTCAGACAAAAACTGCCATCCGGTAGACAGTGGCACCTTGCCTCAAGTGGCCCAAGTTATGAGTTTTTAAATTCCAAGCTGGATTGATTTTTTTTTAATTTTTATTTTATTGCAGGACAAAAATTTGCCGTAGTAGCAGCTTCAGTTCAGTACCTGAGCTAGTGGGCCTTTCCGTAAAAATGTAGCGTGGTGATCCAAGGAAGCAATTCTTGTCCGAACTGGAACTGGAGCTGGAAACCGCGAAACAGTGGAAAATAACGACAATGAATTTGGTGAAATAGTAGACAGCTTCTGTAAGTACAAATAGTTCATGCGCAGAGTTGTTGTTGTGCCTTTCGGTTTATTCCAACATAATTACGAGGTGGGCTAGCTGCTAGCTCTGAAGCTAGCAGTGATTATGTAAAAACGTTGCATAGTGAATTCTTTACTGAGACGCTTTAACGGTCGTCAACTGGGATGAAATGAGTTGAGATATTGTGAGCGTAGCATGCACACAGCTGTTGTCGCCTTTCAGATTGTTCCAATGAAGATGAATATTTTGTAAATCAGGGTAGCACTATATCCTAAACATCGAGGGCGCCCTGCGTACAAAATATGCAGTTGTTTACAGTTGCCTTGGAGAAAGACAATACATCAATACGTCTTTATTTGGATCATGCTTTCTCAACAGCTTCAGCTGTAACAAAGCACTTTACAAAACTGTTAACATAAAACACGGACCAAAACGAGACCATCAAACTGAACCTGAACCACATCCTGCTTCATCAAGTTGGAAGACATGGGCCATTTCTATTACAACTACTACAAAAAAACAGTAATGAAGCTACTGTTAAAACTATTTTCTCTGGAAAGTGGCACTTTTTTTTTTTTGTCGGCTCTCATTCATGGGAGTACCTAATAAAGTGTCCGTCTAGCAGATGTTTTGGAAGGGAGGCAGGAAGTCGCACGATGCCGATAAAAAGCCGAAAGAGGAGTGAAAGGCTACAAAATAAATAGATAAAGTCTTGCTGAATGAATGAATGAGCGACAGCTATGCAGAAAGTGGGCGGAGATAGCAGTGTTGTGGTGTGAGTCGGATGATAGGAGCACAAATGTTGTTTGTTGCCTTATCTGACAAAAAAAAAAAAAAGCCTACAGAGAGATGAAGGTCACGTCCTCTGATGATGTTTTTGGACTTTTATCCTTCACCTAGCTTTAATAAACATTTCGCTTTTTTTTTAACATGTCCCAAAGCTGCTATGTTGTTGGCGCCGTGGCTAAAACGAAATGTTTGCACATGCTGTTTGCTAAATAAATCTAATGACTGTGAAATCTTCCTCAAGAGAAATGTGTGAAAGTGTTTCTTTGGTTTTTCGGGGTTGTGTTTTTTTGTATTTGGATGTTTCTACTGAATAAATATCCTTTTCGGAACTGGCCACATCCCAGAGCCCATTTGGAGTCCTTTGATGTCTTACCAGAAACCTTTTTGGTTGGAAAAATAACTTGAAATGCCGTTACTTTTTTTTTTTGTTTGTTTGTTTTTTGGTATCAATCATTTCCCCGGTCCCCCACGCCCCGAATTAAGAGAAGCATGTTGCTACGATTGTTTGTGTTGTCTTTAGTTTCGGCGTTCGACATGCCTAGACGATGCAAGACAGCTGCAAAATTGGCAGAACATAACATACCCGCCAAAGCAGTGAGGGGGCTTGCCCACCGGTAACGTTCAGTGGGATGTCATTCAAAGAGAGGGATCGGCAACGGAACTCCTTTGAGCCTCCTCTTAGTTCTCGGTACCTCGACTAGAGTCTGGTCCGCAGATCTGAGGCACCGTGGCATGCGCGTAGGGCCTCAGAGAGGGAAGGTGGGGTCAGGCCATTTCAAGATTGGAAAACAAATCACAGGATCTTCGGAAGAACTCTTTTGGGAGCCAGTGAAGGGACGCCAGAGTAGGAGTGATGTTCTCCCTCCTATGAGCTCCAGTTAGGAGGCGAGCAGCAGCATTGTGGACCAACTGGAGACACTTCATGGAGGATTGACTCACTCCACAGTGAAGTGCCTTCCAGTAATCCAGCCGGGACGTGATGAATTTGTGAATGACGGTTTCAAAGTGCTCGTGAGAAAGAGAGGCTTGATTTTAGCCAGCTGCCGAAGATGAAAGAAGTTGGATTGGACAACGGCACCAATTTGTAGGTCCAATTGAAAATCACTCTCCAGTTTAAGGCCCAAGTTGGAGACTGTTGGCTTAGGATAAGGAACCAGGCGACCCACTGAGACCAACCACCATCACTTCTCTCTACTTTTCATTGAAACTCAAGAAATTTAGTGCCATCCAGGTCTTGATTTCCTCCGGACAGGATAAAAGTGGCCTCAATGAGAAAGCGACAACACGCCAACTCTCCCGACACTCACAGGCATAAAATCTGCCTGTGTGGCCGAAAGCCATTTTGTGAGGGCGGCCCTCACAAAATGGCTTTCGGTGTGTGCTGCCAGTTGTGTGCATTGCGGCGGATTGTTTGTCTTTTACTGAGCGGCGGTGTGCAAATTTCAAGCGAGCTTCGCGGTTATTTACAGCCCGCCGCGCTACGAGACAAATTGTACCGTTGGTGTCAGAACAGAACGTAGATGAGTGGACAGGCCAGATTTAATAATTCAAAGAGTGTTTGGAAGAATGTGTGTGTGTGTGTGGGGGGGGGGGGTGTTCTGTGTGGCAGAGACACACATCATCCCGGCTTGTGCCTCAAGTCCAAACAAAGCGTCGCCAGCTCTGAGGACCATGGCTCCGTTCAAGGCCTTGTAAAGCAAGGTAGCGAGCCCCGGGCGCCCGGATTGGTCGGCCCGAGAGTCTGACACAGAGCAGGACTTCTTCAGGTCTCGCCAGCGCTGCCCTGTTTTGACAGGAAATTCTCTTTGGGAAGGTCTGGGAGGGCTCACACGCCACTGGATGCCCCGACGGGTAGACACACAGAACCAGCAGGACATTTTGCTCCTGAACCCAAACGGGCTTTTTCCACTCAACTTGACGTACCCCAAAAAGTAAACAATTCTCAGCGACTGGATTACCTCCACACGCGGTTGTGCCCCAAAGTGTAGACCGCTTCAAGACATTTTGTACAAAAATTCTTGACATTATTTGATTCATCCAGCGCCACCCTCAACGGTACACCAAAAGTAAACAAAAAATGTAAGCGAGGACTTGGCTTAAATCGTGTGTAGAGCAAAGCTCATTTATCCAACAAGGTGCATGTTTGTCTATTTTCTGCATGGGTAATGGGAAATGTAGGGAAGCAGAGAATGTCCTCCAATTCTGGAACGATGAAAGGTTTCTACATCACCAAATTAGACCTTCATTCGACATTTGAGGGTCTGTCTTCCATCCAGACGTCTTCAATCAATATTTCACTTAAAAAAAGAAAATCAATACACATTTGTTGTCACCTTTGAGCAAGAAAACACGAGGATGGCTCGTGAGCTACTTTGTGTTCCCCAACAGCTGTTGCATTTTGTTTTGTTTGATGATCAGTTGCTCACTTTTTAACAAACAAACTCACGAAAAAAATCCAACAAACCTCAGCAACTCACCACCAGCGAAATAATTGACTCAACAACTCGCAAAACTGGCGAGCCAAAATCCTCAGTACCATGCTAACAAAGTCACAAGCTAACGACTTAGCAAACAAACAGCTTCACTCATGAAGCCATGAACTAATCTTCAAGAGTAGCAAACTAAAAGGCAAACATCATAACAAACTAGTAAAACCACCAATGAACAAAGGAAAAAAAAAAACAAAGAAAAAATAACGCGTACTATAAGAACCTAACCGTGTAAAAACCAAACAAGCTAACGATGACATCAGTGAGGAAAATGATGGGAATCAATTGCCTGCTATCATTTAATGCGCTCCGATGGCCGACTTCCAAAGGGCAAAGCGTAGGAGGCAGAAGGAAGCGCGGCTATCCACCCCCACGTGTCATTAGCGCTTAGCGCTCATGTTGTTTAGCGGAGGTTGCAGTGACCTTGAAGCTCAATGCACCTCCTGTTCTGACATGTGCAGGTAAGGAGAATCTCTGTGCGGCCACGGCAAGGAAGACACAAAGAGAACTTTTACGCCCGGAGAGGCGACGCGTTGGCAGTTGTTCAAACCAGATTAGGCCACAAACGACAAGGTCAGACGTGTTTCGAGATTGACTCGCAAGGCCACCATGATGTGGGAAAGATCATCATGTATGGAATTATAGTGTGACAAAAAGTGTTGAATTATTTTGAATTCTATTGAATCGTGTTATTGCCGTAAGCATAAGATTGTCGAGTGCTATTTTTCTCATTTAAAAAAAAGTCTTTATAAGAGGGAGGTGTGGATAATGGGATGCCGGATGGGGGGGGGCAGGAGATGGACACACCGGCGGATAGATGGACTGTGTGACCGGATGGACTATTGGATGGCGGATAGACGGACATCTGCACGAATGGATGGACAGACAGACAGACAGACGCATGAACAGATGAACTAACAGACAGTCGGATGGGCCGAAAGTCGGATGGACGCGGCTCGAGGACTTGACAGACGGATGGACGTCAAGGGGACCCGCAGTGAGGTCACGTTGACACGTCGCTTCGGCGGACTCGAGGGACCTCTCGTGTTCTCTGCAGCTGTCAGCGCTGTCAACGCCCGACCCCTCCCCTCGCTGCAATCTTGTCCAGACATTCACAATCGCTGCCAGATCCCGTTGGTAGCAACTTCATTGCAAGCTGGTCCGCGGCCCAGAGTCATCAGTCAGTGGAACAAAGCCCCCCCCACCCACCAGCCCTCCCGCTCCGCAACCCCGCCGGTCCGTCCGGGCCGAGCCTTTCATGGACACATAAAAGACCCTCGGAACCAAACTGAGCCTCTGATTGGTTGGGAAAGATAAGGCATCATCAATCAACCGAGCACAAACACCATCAGGATGTGAGAGACTTGAGGCAATAACAACAGCGCTCTGTGCACGACATGAACACTTCACCTGCTCCGCTCGCCTTACCCTAACACCACCTGCACACCGACGCTGCACTCGCAATAGAGGCCTTTTCGCACTGCACTTAGTTTTCTAGGTTTTCACTGTGCCAGATGAGTCTAAACTGGGTATTCTGATCAATATTGCCTTGGTGGCAGATGAACTAAGCAGATCCGTTTTTAATCCACTGCAGGGCGCTGCCATTTTGTCCTGTACCGCCCTCTGCTCTCATTTTGTCCTGTACCCCTTCAGCCTCGCGTTGTGAACGTCACGGCTCACCTGGTGTCTTGGTTTGAGCACATGATGTTGGTCATTCGACACTTTGGCGACACTCTCGGTTCACTTCCACTCGACTTCATTCACGTTTCACGCGGTTACACTCTGACTGCAGAGTACCACCAACAATTCACTTCACTCACTGCGCATTCACACGCTGCGCTTGGCGCAGCCTCTTTTTTGTCCCTGTGACACGACTCAGCCCCGCAGTGTTAGTGCACTCCGACGTGAACTCTGCCTCCCCCTGCTGTCCTCTGCCCATTTCCCACCTGGGGGAGGTGGGGGTGGGGGGTCTGTCGGTCATCATGGCAACAGGCAGAAGGCTCCCGTTAGCGAAGGATGACATCAGTTGGGCGAAAACGTGGCAGGGCAACCTCAGCTCACATCAAGACTTTGATAGTGACACGCACTCGCTCCGCAACGCCGTGTGAGTCAGGCTTTGTGTTGCGGTCAACTCTGCTGCGCAATGTCGTGTCTGTATCTGTGTTCGCGCTGATGCTTGCGCAGCGGTGCGCGAATCCAAAATGATTCCAAAAATCCATGAGAAGCCTCCCCGTGTCAACAGTGGAGAAAGTCAACTCTCCCAGTGACTATTTACTCTGTTTGGGGGCGTCGAGGCTCTGGAGCCTTGAAGCCCAACAGCCAAGTCCTTAAAAGAGCCCGCTTCTGCCAAGCCCATTTATTACCCCTTTTAACACTTGACAAGTCAAGTAAACCTTCTTCCTGGACTGTCAACTAGCTTAAGCACTTTGCATGGAAGGCACAGGACACTAATACTGAACAGCACCACGCAGAAAACAGCAACTTCCAAGTGGTAGTGGCATCACTACAGCTTTTCACGGGGAACTTGGGCAAAACCGGCACTTCACAGATGAAACAGTGTGGAGGGCGAGGATTGAGTGTCGGGGTTGCGACGTTAACACCCGATAAAGTGCAGTCAGAGATTTTTTTCGAAAAATGTCAAACATGATTGGAGGGAATTGCTTTGGGCTGGCCTGGCCACTTCAGTATACAGTACCGTATTTCATCCACCGCAGTCTTTAAGCAGATTCATTTTGGTGGTTCAAACGTGTAGGCTGCGGCATGAGAAATCTACTAGGAGTTTTAGCATCCATTTTTGCAGGTCAAAGAAGTGGTACTTGATTGACAGGTTTCATCACATTCAGCGGACCCGCCCACAAGAATGATTGGCAATTGTTTTCGTGCTTCAAATTTGACATGACATTTTACAGCGACTTTAAACGTACTTGTTAACATCTGAAACGGTAAAGGTGTTACAAAGCGAAAGCAAACAGCTGGCGTCTTCTTCTTCGCTGGATACCCTGTGGCGCTTTTCTGCCACTTGCAGGCCACTGCGGGTATTGCGTCAGACTTGAGCCACCTCTGTCGCCATGGAAGCGTTGTCAGTACACTGTGACGTTATCTGTGCACTACTAAAAGCTCCAACATCACCATTACCACCCACCACGAATAGCCCACACCCGTAAGTGTGTGTGTGTGTGTGTGTGTGTGTGTGTGTGTGTGTGTGTGTGTGTGTGTGTGTGTGTGTGTGTGTGTGTGTGTGTGTGTGTGTATGGACACAGTGTTTATCTGCCTGTGTAAACGGCGACGTCCAGACGAACATATGAATGTGGATTCTTGGGGGGCGGGGTTGGGGGGCGGGGGTTGACGTATTACGTGTCCCCCAAATAGAATTGCGCTAAATGAACTCATTGTACGCGTCCTCAATGCAACCTAGTGTGGCAAGAAACAAATATCAATGCCCCTCTTTACACACGCGCACACTTACACACAGACCCAGATAACTGTTGATTGATTGATTGATTGATTGATTGATTGATTGAATTTACGGCATATAGTTATTGCCGTAAATCCCTGTCGGGGTTTGCGTCTCAAGAATGCATGACTTTCAACCGTGTTTGGCACACGGTAGCATCGGTCAAATTATGTATGTTGACCTTGTTACTCTCATCTGTGGGAAACCTTGATTGATGCGGTTCAAATTTTTTCACGAAGGATTGGACGGCAGTTTGCTAAATTAAAAACCAAACAGATTTGGAATACGGTACACGCTAATGCAAAGTTGCTAGCGTCGCAGGCGCCAGATCTGTAAGTATGTGTGATCCACACACATGCGGTTACATTTAAGTCCCTTTGGTATTTTTGATTTGATTAGAGGGGGCAGTATAGGAACGGCGTAATGATATATGTGCGTGATTGCTTTCACTACCGACTGCCGTAAAGTGGTGTTGTGTCGGAGCTGTTGTGAGGTCCTTGTGCTTCTCATTTTTCTTGCATTTACAGGACTATTAATTAAATATGGATCTTGTGAGGATGAGCGATTAAGGTAATGGAAGGTTGGAAATTTTAAAGTAATATCTACTCTCGAAAATGAATGCGGTCTCGGTCACGTGTCCTCAAACAGGAGGGTTTTTTTTTTGTTAGTACCTCAAGCACGTATTCGATTGAGTTAAATTGAGTTTACAATGGCTCTTTTAAATGAGTGGCTCATGAAGGGAGAGGACAAAGTGTCTTTCTTGCGCATGCTACCCCTATCCGCTGATTCTCATTGTCCCGTGGACGGCATTTGGCGACCGAGCGGGGTCAGTCTTCCGGCCAAGCCCCAAACAGTCGAACTGAGCGGCGACTCCTCTGCGGCTAAAGAGCATGAGGTGGATGGAAGGCGGCAATATCGCGAACGCTCGAGGCGCTAATGTGTCAAACATGGAAGAAGGAGGGGCTTGGGTTGTTTTCAGACCAAGTTCCTGAAGTGTCCTTGATGCCTTCCAGGTCCTTTTCACGGTTGGGAGGGTCAGTCATCAAGTTGGCCATTGTGGTGCGGTGCCGCCATCTCGTGGTCGTCTCGAACCACGCAGGCAGACAAACATTGCGCTTAACTGTAAGCAGGCGGTAGGGGGAAGTGTTGCCCGACGAATAAGCTTCCACTGCCACGGAAGGGGAGACTTGTGACATGTTGAAATATCAGCTTTCAATATTAAAACGGATTGGAAGAAACGAATCACATACCATTTTTGGAAAAAGACATTTTCATTGTTTTTCACGTTTGTGTGTAACGAAATGAACAATCTCTCAATGTTATTATGTTGTCTTCCCTGCTCATTTGTATGAAGCACACCACTTGGAGGAATCCGCGTTTACCGGTGGCCAACAACCCTTTTTGAAATTGAGAGCTAATTTTGCGGTACGGTTTTATGCGAAGGGCTACCAGTTTGTTACACACTTCTGAAAAAGCTAATTTGCTCAAATGACCTTTCACTCATTCAGTGATCAACCGTTTGGGAGCATTTTGACTGACAGAACATTGTGTTTTGTGACAATACAAGTACCGAACCTTCAAAAAGAAAGTCTGGACTCTATCCTTTCACTATAAAGAAGTTTTGTCTCGTTTCCATTCTTTAATAATCAGCAAATAAGTTGGTTTGACCAAAAGCACGAGTTTCTGACCAAAAGCAGCAAAAATAACTTTTTTTGTGAAAAGGGACACGTCAAGCAGAAAAGTAGCTTTGACGCTAACATTTTTTTTTTTTGCTATTGCAACACTTATTTTCAAAAGGGCTTTTGGTGGGAAAATAATCATTCGCTAAACTAACAGCGAGAAGCTCAACAAAGATAAGCAAAAATAAGACTGTGAATGACCACCAGGAGGGAAATTCAGCTGTTACAGCGACACACGGTAGATTGAAAAAAAATAGAAGTTGGTTTTTTTTTTACAGGGTCGTGGGTCAGGCCCTTTTTGACCCAGGTGTTTTTCGTGTTCCAAAGTTCCGTTTCAAGAGCTCTACAGACGCGTTAATGAGCGTTAAGAGAACACGTTTTACTGCTGGCCTCCGGGAGACGTTTAAGATGTCATCACTCCTCACCTTTGACAGCTCGCCTTATTGCAACATGTCCTTTAATTACAATGTAGCCACTCCTCCGCAGCACTCGTAATTATCAGCGATTAGGAGCCACAGAGCCCCCCCCCCCCCGCTGTTAATTATCGCAGCACCGGGTGGAATTTTATGAAATCTTGTCATTTAGCGCACGTCTGACACATGGCCTCTTTTCCTTGCTTGCCAGCTGGCTCTCACCTGACGAATAAAACGTCATTTCCATTTTTAATTCACGATTCACTTTATTCTATGAGCGATCGTCATCGATGACTTTCTAAGCGGCGATTGAGAGAAATGAACAAGAAGAGCAACAAAAGTTCCTTTGCAAGTAAAGCTGCATCGCAATTTTTTCATGGATGAGTTAAGCTCCATTTTCAAGTGGAGATTTTTTTTTTAAAATGACCTCTGAAAGACAACTTTCATGTTTTTGTTGTGCGGAGCAGGATTGTTTTTCATTGTCATTGATTGTCTATTTTTATTGATGACATTTTAAACTTGGATTACAAACACGAACGTTTCAGAAGTTCAATGCAAAAAGTGGAACACTGAATGAATTATTGCACGGAAGTTTTTTTTTTTCCCCCCATTCTCTAACTTTTTGTGGCACCGCGAAAGCAGACATCCAAAAGAGAGCCACTTTATGATTGATTGTGTTGAAGAAACGTTGACGGGTCGGTTTTGGCTCACGGCCAGCCTGTCGGGGTTTCTCCGCGGGAGGTTCGACTCACGTTTGTCGCCACCCCCCGCCTTGAGATGGGCTGACGAGCTTTTTTTGTCAGGACTTGCGCGTTGCGAATTGTAAAAACCGACAGACGAAATGGGTTCTCCGTGTTGTTTGAAGATTTTTTTTTTTTTTTTACGAATTGTGGGATTTATCATTTTCCTTCGCTAGATGTAACCAGATGAATCCAAAGTGGTATGCATTAAAAAAAAACTACAAGAACAAATCGACTTTAAAAAATGTGATCTTATCATCATTTATTATTATTATTATTGCCATTTGTAATTGGATATAGAGGATTGAAAATTCTACAAAAAAATCGACAAACAATGATATACTTATTTATATGTTGTTACTTTTTTTTTAATTGATTTTTTTAATTTTATGCAACCTTGTACTGAACACGAAACATTGGGACGGGAGGTGTTTTTACTTTGGCATTTTCAATTTTGTGGAAGCAAATGAAAACAGTCATATCAATCCAAAGCGTGATTTTAATTGATGTTTATTATTTTGTGGAGCCTAATGCAAACATAATCATATGGATCCAAGTTATGATTTTTTTAAAAGTCCATAACAACGGTATTTTTCATTCGTTACAGAGTTAGTTTAGTCGGCGTGAGGCTCAAGCCGAGTGAAAGCAAACTTGTCAGTTTCCCCGGGGCAGGTTCGACTCCCGGGGAGACTTGAGCCGTGTCTGGGGTCGACCACGCCCCCGTCGCGTGGTGATTGGCTGCCGAGCTTTTCGCCGTCAATGGCGTCAATACAATTCAAAGAAGTTTTGCACAGACAGCGCCTGACACTTGTTGAGAGAACCGGCCAAAAAAGACAACACCTCCACCTCCACCTCCGGCCGGCCGGCTTCGCTGCACCCCTCACCGGGAGTGATGATCGATCCCGAGTCCCATCAGCAGAACCAGCATCACTCCTCCGCACCCAAAGGCGCCCAGGAGCCCGCCGACATGGCCGTGTACTGCGACTCCCTGAGCGGCATGTACCACCACCACCACCACCACCACCATCACCATCCCTCCCACCACCACCACCACCAGCAGCAGCAGCAGCCGCCTCAGAACCTCCAGCCCCCCGCTCACCGAGCCGCCGGCTTCGGCCTGGCCGAGTACGGCTCCCCGCCCAGCCCGTACCTGTACTCGTACTCGGCGCTGATCGCCATGGCCATCCAGAACGCTCACGACAAGAAGCTGACGCTCAGTCAGATCTACGCCTACGTGGCCGACAACTTCCCCTTCTACAAGAAGAGCAAGGCCGGCTGGCAGAATTCCATCCGACACAACCTGTCGCTCAACGACTGCTTCAAGAAGGTGCCCCGCGACGAGGACGACCCCGGTACGTGAACGCACCACTCGCACTGGCGCCACCTTTCAAGGGCCGCTCCACTCGCTGCCTTGCACGAAGAAAATCGGAAACTTCTTCACTTGTCCAGCGCAACTTTCAATTCGTCTCATTTCTTGAATATACGGACGCACCACTCGCACTGGCGCCACCTTTCAAGGGCCACTCCACTCGCTGCCTTGCACCAAGAAAATTGGAAACTTCTTGACTTGTCCAGCGCCAACTTTCAATTGATCTCATTTCTTGAATATACGCGGAGCCACCGTTCATCGACCCACCCGGGATTGGTGAAAATTTACGTGATCAATTTCACACGCGAACGTGATTTTATGCTTTACCGCAAACACGTTTGAACAGAAGGCATCAAATCTATTGGAAAACCACAAGAGTGGATTGCAGTCGCACCTGTATCGTGTTCTCGTAAATTTTGACCCGTTTTAGCGCGGTAAATGTCATCTTTTAACGTCATAAATGTCACAGTATAACGTGATAAATTATACCGGATCATAACGTCGTTAATTTCGCGTCAATTTCATGACGTAACGTGATAAATTTTACGTTGCAACGTCATCCTTTTCATGGAAGAAAACGGTCAATTTCACGTTCCAACCTGATCATTTGTCACGTTCAAACGAGTCGCGTTTGCAAATGTGAAGGGCATTTCGCGTCAATTTCATGACGTAACGTGATAAATTTCACGTGGCGTGATACGTTTCACGTTGCAACGTCATACATTTCATGGAAGAACGCGGTCAATTTCACGTTCCAACCTGATCATTTGTCGCGTTTGAAAATGTGAAGGGCATCACGTTATGACGTGAGATTGAACTTTTTTTTTTCACCTGTTGTGGCAGCAACCCACTTCCGCATAAAATTCGGCTGCTTATTTTGACTTGTGTGGTCCAAGGTCATTGCTAGACTTGTAGTGATTGCACCAAATCAAAACAAGAGAGTTTTTTTTTTCACCTGTTGTGGCAGCAACCCACTTCCGCATAAAATGTCAACATCAAATTCGGCTGCTTATTTTGACTTGTGGTCCAAGGTCATTGCAAGACTTGTATTGATTGCACCAAATCAAAACAAGAGAAACAAACACATTTAAGCTTCTTAAAACACATTTTTTAAAAACACTGCAAACCTATTTCAACACCAAACAAAAATGGTACGACCAGCATTATTTTCCTTCATGAATTTTATTTTATTTTTTTGTACATTTAAACACATTTTTTAAAAACATTGCAAACCTATTTCAACACCAAACAAAAATGGTACGACCAGCATTATTTTCTTTCATGAATTATTATTATTATTTTTTTTTTTTTACATTTAAACTATTTATTTACACAACCGCTTCAATGTAACAATTTTGAAAATGCCTGCGCATCAAAGTTTAGTGTGTCACCAATAAGTTACATTGATTTTTCAATAATCCCCCAGAAGGAAAATTGAAACATTACAGTTTTACCTGGCACATTGTTGAAAATATAAGAAAATAAAATCACATTCTAAGCAACTGTACTCAAACCATGACTGTGGCATGTGATTTTTTTTTTTTAGTCACAGATAAAAACAGAGCAGCATGAAACAACGCAAGACATTTTTGTTGAAAAAAATAAAGTACTGAGGTCAATAGGTATCCCGCACGTTTCATTGTTTTATATTGAACAGGCGATTTGTAAACGCAGATCGCAAATGAAAGAAGAAATAAAGGCTGGAAATAACAAAACAAACTAGCCTCATCAGTTGAACACCCCCAAAACATTTGTACAGTATGTGTTGAAGTCTGAAATACTCTCCAATTCTAATACCCACACATCCATCAAGTTACATTTGAATTAGACTTATGAGATGACCACTCCGCCCAAAAATAAGATTTATTTTTGGGCGGAGTGGTCATCACGTTTGATTTCGAGGCAAAACCAACTTGCGCTTGTTTCTTGCATGTTACATTGCGTGTGATTGAAATTGTTTCAATCACAACCAGTTTGGACATTTGAGGCCTTCGAGGAAACTTTGAGATCATCCCCCCCACCCCCATCTTCTTTTTTTGGTTGGATTTTTTTTTTTTTTTTTTTGTGGGGGGCGGCATTTCTCCAATGGTTGCCTGAAAAAAAAATCCAGATTATTTTACAAAGTATAAAGTGAACAAAGTGATCTTTTTTTGTGTTACCTTCATGACTTTGTCCTTTGATATTTGTTTCAGTTTACAACAGAGAAAAACAAAAATCAAGATTATCTTTCGATTTAGGCTGTCGACATATAGCGTATTTAAACTGTCAACTACGGCAACCCAAGCCGGGTCCTCGCGGGCCGCCGTCCTGCCCGTTTTTAAGGTCTCCCTCCTCCAAGACACCCGCTTCAAACGCTCAAGATCCTGATCAGGCTTCTGCAAAGCTTGCTGATGAGCTGATCATTTGACTCAGGTGTGTTGGAGGAGGGGAAACATCTCAAAACGGGCCGGACGGCGGCCCTCGAGGCCCGTACTTGTGCCAATCGAAAAAAAAAAAGAAAAGAAATTCATGACAGATGTGAATGTGCACACTCCAGGCAAGGGAAACTATTGGACGTTGGACCCCAACTGCGAGAAAATGTTTGACAACGGCAACTTCCGGCGGAAGAGGAAGCGAAGGTCCGACCCCTCTTTAGCGCCGGCGTCGGGGGCCACCAAGATGGAGGACGGCGCGCGGGCTCCCACGCCCAAACCCTGCGACAGCCCCCAGCTCCTGGGCCCGCCCTCGCCCTCGGACATGGACGCCCTGAGCGAGAGCCTCAAGACGCCGTCGTGCTTGAGCAACTTTTACGGCGGCATGTCCACCCTGGCGGCGACCGGCGGGCGACCGGCGGGGCCGCTGGGCCTGCTCAACGAGCTGTCCAGCAGGAACATTAGCGCCTTGCAGGGCCCGTACCATGCGGGCGGCCAGCAGGACTCGGCCGGGTCTGAGCACGGCGCCGAGGGGCTGCACTTCAACCGCGGCGTGTACTACAACGCCTTTGGAGGGGGGCAGGGCGGACAGTTCAACAGCCACTTGTACAACAGCTTCAGCGTCAACAGCCTCATTTACCCCCGAGACGGGGCTGAGCTATAGG
>NW_017842061.1:260991-290732 GCF_001891065.2 Hippocampus comes | reverse complement strand
CCCCCCACACACACAAACACACCACCACAATCACTACCCCAGGGTAAACTTCCCAGACACTTCATCAGGTACAGGTGAAATCAGAAATTCCGTGTTTTGTGTTGCTAAGAGACTGTGCGCGTGTACCTAATGAAGTGGCCGGCTGGTCGAGCTTTTGCTCATCATCATCATCATCATCAAGCGCTTATCTCCTGTGGTTCACCACCCCAAGCCCCCCACACACACAAACACACCACCACAATCACTACCCCAGGGTAAACTTCCCAGACACTTCATCAGGTACAGGTGAAATCAGAAATTCCGTGTTTTGTGTTGCTAAGAGACTGTGCGCGTGTACCTAATGAAGTGGCCGGCTGGTCGAGCTTTTGCTCATCATCATCATCATCATCAAGCGCTTATCTCCTGTGGTTCACCAACCACATTACATACACTCGTTTGTAAATGTAGACGTGTGATTATGCTATGTTGTTTGCTCTCTTTTAAGCATCTTTTCTTTCTTTAATATGTACAGTCCAGTCGGTTTGCTTTTACGAGTTCTGGCTAGGCAAAGTTCAAGAAATGTCGAGCTTTGGCTGGATAAAGTTCAGATAGTCGAGCTTTAGCCGGATAAAGTTCGGCATGCCGAGTTTGTCGAGATTAAATTTGAAGCCGTTGAGCATTGGCTAGCTAAAGTTTGTAGATGTCAAGCTTTAGCTAGCTAAAATTCAAGGACGTTGAATTTTGGCTAGATGCTAAAGGTACAGTAGTTCCGATATGTTGAGCTCTGGCTTGATCAAATTCGGCAATGTCAAATTGTGGCTTGGGAAAGTTTCAGTACGTCGAGCTTTGGCTTGCGAAAGTTGGGATCTGCCAAGTTTTAGCTAGCTCAACTTTCGAGATGTTGAATTTTGGCTCGATAAACTTTGAGGACGTCGAGCTCTGGCTCAATAAAGTGTTGTTATTTTAAGCTTTGACGAAATAAAGTTTAGATGGTCAAACTTCGGCTGGATAAAGATGAGATGTCCAGCTTTGGCTAACTATTCAGATATGTTTCAAATGACGCCAAGCTTCGGCCAGAGAACATTGAAATAAGTCGCGCTTTAGCAAGGCAAAGGTCAGACGTGTCAAGCTTGGAGTCGAAAAAGATCCGATATATGGAGTTTTGACAAGATATCGTTTGGACGTTTCGCGCTTCCTCGAGGTCGCGTCGGGCCGCGTGGACCTTTTGGCCAGATCAAATTTGAATTTGTTCAGTTTCGGCGAAGACAAAGTGTAGCTACGTTGAGATTTGGCGATATCAAGTTCCGATATGCTGAGCGTTGTCTGGAAAGAGATCAGATATGTCCAAGTTTTGGCTCGATCAAGTTCACGTCTGCGCCGCTCGCGGCAAAAACCACACGGAGCCTTACCTCAGACGAAAAAGCCGTGACGAGGGATTTCCAGATGTGACAAAATTCCCTCGTGTGAAGACGCAATGACCAAAACGCTTCAATTGCCGCCGCTTAATGAACTTTCAAATCACACGAACCTCATAGGGGATTTTTTTTTTTCTTCCAATGTTGCTCCGTGGCGGCCCAACGTGTTCAAACCTGCCAAAGTTGCCGTTTCTTTTTTTTTTGGAGCAGGGAGCATGTTTGGGTGGGGTAGGGGTTGGAGAGGGAGGGAGGGGGGAAGGGGGGGTTGGTCGCCTCACATTACCTCACAGAGACGAGACGTCTCCTCTTAGCTTCGCATGCAGTAAACATCACACCTTGTTTTGTTTTGTTTTTTTTTTTGATAGCGACTTTATGACTGAAACGACAGCACTACACCTTGTACGAAGAAACAAACAAACAAACAAAATCTATTTTTGTAAATTATAGTTTGGAAATATTTATGCTATTTATGCAGACAGGCCTTGTTTTTCTTTTTTTTTTTTTTCCTACTCTAGTTTGATAACAGCAGATGTGTGCATGACGTCTTGGGTTTGATGAACAGATCTTATTTTCTGTATATGTATCAATCACTGCTGCCCGGTATTTTTTTTCCCTCAGGATTCAATCCGTCAACTTTTCTATGGTTGCCTTTTCCAATCTGCACACACACACACACACACACGCACAGGCAGTTCGAACTGTGATTATTACAAATAAAGGTCCTGTTGTCATAACATGTCTTTGATGCTTGCAATGTGCCACTCGCTGACTCTCGTTGAGCTTCATCTTTGTGTTGTTGACGATAATCAGATTTATTGATTTTCTTAATAGCCCATTTATAGGAAATTTGTATTCAAATACTCCGCACAATAAATATCGCATGAGTATAATTTGTATCAATTGATGATATGAAGTTCAATGAAAAAGGCTTGAATGAAAGAATTACAAAAAATATATATTTTTTAGAAAGGTGACAGATGTAATACAACTGTAAATAATTGTAAAACAATTTGTGTTTTGAAATATTTTGTTATCATCTTTGGAATAATGATCAGAATAGAGAAACTGGAAGCAAAAAGGAATTCGTCGAAAGAATTAAAATTTTGGCGTTATTATAAATGATTGTTTTAGCTACATCGACATTTTTTTTGTCCATTTTATTTTGCCGAGTGGTTGCACGAAATGGAATCATCGGGATCCAGATGACTGGAGTACAATTGAGTAATTTCAACACCACGTCATTGTTTTTTCAGAGCAGTTTTTAAACGTGAATCCATTTGGAAGTGACAACGCGCGCGGTCGAATCGCGGGTGAGCTTTGTCGGTGTTGCCGACGCATCGTATTCGACCGGATGACACAACGGAAGCTTTTGCGAAATATTTGTGGTCACCTCGCACGGAATTAAGTATGGTGATGAATCTGAGCTACGAGTCAAATATTTAAATGACATGTCTTTTTTCCCATGTCCTTCGCGCCCGTCCGTCCGTCCTCTCCCGTCAATTAGTGGCTTGGCTTCTCTCATGTTGTTAGCCTTTGATGGTTAGCGTTAGCCGAAACGGATACGCCGATCTGTACAATCCACACGCCGCAGCTGCGCCTGCCCCCCGGGGGACGAGATTAAAGACGCTTATGCCTATGTCATTTTTAACGTACTCGTATCAACAAAACAATCCCAAAGTGCTTGCTTAAATGATTTTTATTTTTCTTCTTGATTGTTTACCACCTTTTTTTCAGGGTAAGTATTCACTCTTGAGGCGACCCAATAGTTCTTTTGATGTGTAAAATTTCAAACTACCGCACGGTAGTGCCATCTACTGGTGAAGAGGACGTACTTGCTGTCAGATTGATCATTTGAAATCAGGCGGGTATCGGTCGTCATGTCATGAAAATCTTGTTTATGTCCAGTACATTCTCCAGAATGTTCCCAGCCTGGCAGCGCTTCGACTGAATGAGCGAATCGTCTGCCAACTTGGCAATTAGAGAAGATCTAGTGACCCGGGGTCTGTTTGACCACCTTCCATTGGTCCCGGGACATTGGTGACCCCCCCTGCCCCCCTCCTTACTTCCTGCCTACGTTCCTCATTTGGCACCGGCAACATCGAGTGACGTTGAAAAGCGCCATTGTTCAGGTGGCTGGGAAGCGGCTGCAAATCGGGCCCGGGGCGAAGTTTTGAGGGGCGATGCGTAGGTCGGCGTCCTCGAAAGACCCTGCCAGAGGTGTCAACTCGTTAATGAGAGGGGTAGGCGGCCATTTTGGCTAAGCTAAAAAAAAACACATTAGCATGACGTTTGTCATTTGGGGAGGAAGCGCATCACAACGGGTTAATGTAATCCACGTCATGGCGGAGGGCCTCCAGTCATCAAGCGTTCTTGCCGGCGTGTGCGCGCGCCCGCTCGTTTCCATTGTGCGGGCGGCTGCAGGTGCGAGACACGCTTTGTTGATCATAATCCCCCCGGCCGGCGGAGAAGCTTTGAGCGTGCTTGACGTACCCCGAGCGGCGAGCCCTTTTGCTCCCCGGCCGCCGCGCTGCCACCGTCTCCCGCCGCCGCTCATGGGATCCGACAGGCGGAAAAATAATGAATAACACCTTCACCCGGAGATGACCCGGCTCCAATTCGCCGGCTCCACACGACGGCTGGAGCGACTTACCACTTAATTGAGCCGCGCTGGATCAAATCATTCCCCGATTCGCCCGCCCCGTCCCGACGCTTCCCGCGCGCTCCCGCCTTGGGCTTTGGCCAAACGCACACCCCACCACCGCAGCCTTCGAGAGCGACTCGGAACATTTATGAATGGTCGCCTTTGGCTTCCTAACTTGCCGTTTGGAGGACGCGCCACCGACATTCAGATGTAAGTCACAAACAAACGTCAAAGAGCTCAACGTGCGCGGCACCAACAAGTAAAACAGGGCGGAGAGCGCACGGCGAGGCGTGTTTGGGGTTTGCTTCCGGCGTGTTTCCCAACAGCCGGCGGGCGGGTGGGCGGACACTCCGATATTGTCGGGTGTGAGTCCCCCCATTCTCAGCGGGGAACCCGTCGTGGTGGAATGCGCATCGGTGGCCTCATGCGAGCACCCACTGCCCGACACTCCCACCACACACACACACACACACACACACACACACACACACACACACACACACACACACACACACTTTTAATTGGGGCCTCCAGATCACACTGTCACTTTACACTGTGTAATAAGCTATTAGCCCCCCTCCCCATCCCCCCCTCACTTCCCCCACCGCATTAATCGACATGGACGTGGCCATTGTGTGCGAATGGGACTGTTGTTCGTCTGGCTATCTGCCCCCAGGCCCTCAACATTGGGGGGGGATGCAGTTGATGTAGGTAAACAGAAATGGGGGTGTCTGCTCGGGGGGTCAAGTTGAGGCGAGCTTGTTCTTGTTGCCCCCCAGGAAACAAGAAAACAAACTGTAACACCCTCAGTGCGGTCATCTTGCTTTGACAAAAATATGACTTTGCGCCTCGCCCGGTGACGACACACAACCGACGGACCCCCTCGAATACGACACCCGCACCGCCAGCGCCACCGCCCTCATGGTGCTGCAGTGCATTATGGGACAGAGGAGGAAATGGTATGACTGACACAAGAACCTACTTCAAAACAAAGTTGAGATTTCCTGTGGCTTTTCGGGCGTGGCTTCTGGAGACTTTTAAGACATGACGACCAAATTTCATGTTGCCAAGTCAAACTGGCGTTGATGTTTTCAAGCATGGCTTTTAGAAACTTTTTTTTGTGGGTCGACATGTCTTCTACATTTCATGTTGGCGAGTCAAAACGGATGAATTTATTTGTTAAATTCTAAATGTGTTGTCAAGACAAAATGGTGCAACCAATCAAAGTGGCAGATGTGCTGTCTTTTATTTGGCATGACATTTTTGTGGGTCCACTTATGATCCGTACCAAATTTCATGGTGCTAAGTGAAACTAGCCGCGGGGGCTGATTTTGGTTTTGTCCGTTGAATTCCAGGAGGTGTTGCCCAGCCAAAAGCACCCGTGCCCAAGTATTCTTTTTGAGTTTTTTTGTGTGTGTATTCTTATGATAGACAAGTCGACCAAATTTCACCCTGCTAAGTCAAACTGGCTTTGGGGGCTGAATTTTTCAAATAATTATTGAGAGTGCTCCTGAACTGGTTTCAAACCACCAGACGAGCTCTGTTTTTTGGGGCAAGGCTTCTTGAAACTTTTTTGTGAGTCTACTCATGATAGACATGCTGACCAAAACTGGCTTTTAGGTCTGATTTTGTCTTTTTTTTTTTCTCCATTGGATCTTTCAAGACAAAAGCCAAAAGGGCCTCTTCAAACAAAACAGCAGACTTCTTCTGTATTTTCAGGCATGGCTTCTTGAGATTTTTTTGTGGGTCTACTCATGATTGACGTGCCTAACAATTTTCTTGGGGCTGAAACTGTCTTTTGGGGCTGAATGTTTTGGTTGAATTCAAGACGGTCCTAACTCGCCAAAAGCACGTCTTCAAACCAAAAAGACTTCCCGAGTCTTTTCGAGCATGACTAGTTGAGACTTTTTTGTTGCTCTCCTGATCCTAGACAAAGACCAAATGTCATGTTTGTAGCTTCTTTTGGAGGCAATTTTTTTTTTCCCGTTAAATTCTGGTGAGTAAGTACTTGCCACTTCAAATCAACATAGCAGCCTTCCTGGGTCTTTTCAGGTATGGCTTCTTGAGACTTTTTTTGTGGGTTAATTCAAGATAGACAAGTCTGCAAGTCAATTGGTTTTGGTTAGTTGAAGTTTCTAGCGGAAAGCATGGTGGAAGTCTCCGACGTAACCTACAAATGGCGCTGTGGGGGCAGAAAAGTCTAGCAGTGTGTCACTATGGGAATAATTGCTAACGTGCACACGCGCACACACACACACACACACACACACACACACACACACACACACACGTAGACTTTCTCCCTCCGTGCTCTAATCCAGCCCCCTCCGAGCTCGGGGTCTCGGGGAAAAGTTCATCCAGAGGGCGAAAGCAGCCTCCATGGCAAAGTAGGAGCTGGCTGATTGGTGGGGTTACGGGGGTGCTGAGAGGCGGGGTTACCCGTCGGGCGACGTTCCGAACAGCTTGTCGGCACACTGGTTGGGGGGGGCGTTTTTGGGGAGTGTTACCGGTTTTGGAGGTTGATCTGGGTTCAGTACCCCGAGGGCACGGCAGGACAGAAGATGGAAATCTCCAATCGGTATGTTGCCCCACCCCCGCCATCCCGGATTCCCGCTTGAAACCTTTCACACAGCGGCAGGTATGCCCCAAAATTTGCAGGTCGCCTTCATGACAACCAAACCCGCCTGCTCGCCCATTTCATGTTGGCCCCTTTCACACAGTCAAGCAACATTAAGGGAAACACAGAAATGATGTGTCGTGTAAAAGGGCAATTTGTACCCCTAATCTGGCTTTCAACTGTTACCTTTTACGCAGCTGCCGTTCCTTCTCTAAAGCCGGGAAATTCCATCTCGGTCCCTTTCATACTGTCAAGCGACGTTGGAAAAAAACAGGAAGATGACTGGCTTTAATGTGTCGCGTGAAAGGGGACTTGCCGCTCTTATTCCTCCTTTCGCACAGCCGTTCTTTCTCCTTTGAAGCCAGGAAAGTTGTAAGTTGCCTCCGTTCCGCCTTTCCCTGTCGGCCCCCTTGACACCGCACAGCGACATGGGAAAAAGACGTCTTGAATGGGGAGTGGCAAAGGCATATTCCCACCTATATTCCTGATTTCGGGATAAACCACTATCGGACACCTTTTAGGACAGAAAACGTTGACCCCTTTTACACAGTCCAACAACACTGGAAAAAACAGAAAGGTGACTTTTTACAGGCTGTGTGAAAGGGGATTTCATAAAAATAATTGTTAAAAAGCCTCCGTCACATCGCCGAGCGACATGAGCGAATACGGGACAAAGATGGCTTTGATGGACTCACCTTTGTCCCGCCATCGCTCGTCGGTGCCTTTCACACGGTCTCGAAACAAAGACAGCTTCACGCCCTTTTCCCGATTTGTTTGCAATTTTACAACAAGTGCCGTCTGAAAAGTCCGCTCATGACAGCACAGTCAGACCATCTTCAAATGGAAACCCAAGTTGCACAGAGAGAGGCCTGATTCACGCCGACTGAGTGTTTTCATAGGTTGCACCCCCGCGTCCTCACCAAAACATATCCGTTTCTCAAACCTCTAATCACACCCCTTCCTCTCTTACAAATGTTTGCGTGCGTTTGTTTGTGTACGCAGTGGCACAATGGTGGGGCGTCACCATCGCGCTACTTGCTTGTTATGAAGTAAGCATCACCTCTGACCTTGCAGCAGGCCCTGCCTGGAGCCACCACTCCAGGAAGACGCAAGCGGCAACGCACGCTAGTCGCGACACGCTAGCAACAACACATTACTAGCTACACGCTACGAGGACGGTGACGCAATTAGTGGTGGGACTGTAAAAAAAAACAAATCAAGAAGACGGCTACTCCGCCGACTGGATGACGACACTAATGACGAGTCCGAACTGACTGAAGTCCAACAAGCATCCATCGTTGAAGTCCCGCCTCCGTATTTGAAGTATAGAGTTGTCAAAAGCCTTTCTGCTACATGATTAGCAACATGTTGCTAACATGCTTGACTTGTTAGCAAGAACCCAAGGACGGACGAAGTTGGAAAACGGCAACCCTGCGGAACCCCTCGGTGCAGGTGCAATCTCAGGCCAACCGCGACGCTCTGTCAGCTTCGCGGCAGGCCAGCAGTGGTGGTGTGGTGGTGGTGGGGTGATACATCGGGGAGGGGGTGCGCTTCCTCTGCTGCCCGTTTGGACAGAAAACTGGAACGCTGCCAAGGGCAGCGAAGCAGGCCGAGGTCGGGGCACGCAGCAGGGGGGGCGGCCCTGAACTCGAGATGACCAATACTCATTGGGCCGCGCACCTCCCCGCCACCCCCTCTGCTGCTGCCCACTCATCTGCTTTTCTGTGATCGGCTGAGGCTGTCCGGATTCCTCTGGATCAGTCGCGCACCCCCGTCAACATTCCGACAGACACTCAAATGTTGGAAGCCATGAACCTCTTCCAATATCCTGAACAGGTGGTGCACCCCTATCCAGTGTACACCCCATCAATTTTTTTAATTTAACCCTCCTTTTGATAACTTGACAGAGTTAGTGCACCCCTGCATGAACTCCCCTAAAAAAGTCAAAATGTTCCTATTTTGTTCAACAATTGACGCACCCCCAAAATGTTGAGACCTCCGCTGTTTTCGACTGCAGTTTTCCCGCTACGTGAGCTTCAGCTGCGTTGCTTTGCTTCACCTGCTAGCGTGTTAGCTAGGCTGCGGCGCGCCCGACACGGCAGGTACTAAAGCAACCTGTAATAAAGCGACGGCCCTTGTGGGTAATTACAGCGAGGAGGTGTCTCTGAGTGCCTTGTTTGCGGTGATTCATGCTGCAGCGGAGTGTTATTTGCCTGTCAACACTTTGCTGACACTTGAAACAGCAGGAGGAAGGCTTCCTCAATTTTAACTTCGGTGCGTCACCTCACACACGGTGACCGCATTTTCTCCGGGGCGGCCTACGTTTAGAACATTTTCACTAAATGCCCCCCCCCCAAAAAAAACCAACTTAATAACATTTGTGTAATGTTACGCTCAAGTGTGATGTCACCTCATCTCGTGCTACCACTTGCCGGGGCGGCCTACGTTTAGAACATTTTCACTAAATACCCTCCCCCCCCAAAAAAAACAACTTAATAACATTTGTGTAATGTTACGCTCGAGTGTGATGTCACTTCATCTTGTGCTACCACTTGTCTTCTTTAGGCTAGCATGCTAGCTGATAGTACAGTTTTGATGAACCTTATGTAAATGTGGATAAACCTTTATCTTGTATACAAAAACGCAACCAATATTTTGCTATTTGCTATTTTCACTATTTTGAGGTATTTTTTTTACATTTTTTTTGGTCCAGTTCATAACTGTTCTGCCTCCTGTTTATTTTGGGTGTAAATCCACTGTTGACAGAACTCTCTTTTGTTGGACACCGTGAGAATTGGAAAGAAAAGAAAAATGAAGACAGGAAAGTATTTGCGCTCAACCCAGTTGTGCTGAAGCTTATTGAATGGCAAATCCTCTTCAATCCTTCTTTTTACGCCTACAGAAAGCAACTGCTGTAGGTATATACATTTTGTTTTTGGGCATGTTTATTGATATATATTTTGCTCTGTCTTTCTTTCTCTCTTTCTGTGTTTCAACAGGACGTTATTTAAATCGGGGTATTTGTTTATATAGCTTGGTCACAAAACAAAGTCAACCACGACCGTATCTGCCTTTGCCTTGCTCACAGGATCCAGTGAGGAAAACTTCCCAGCATGCACCTCCTCGGCCCCTCTCGAACAAGTCGGCCTTGCAGCTACGAGACGTCTTGCGTGGAAGTGACTGGCGGCACAGTGCAGGCCTGCGCACACACACGAAGCAGACATCAAAAGGCAGGTGGAGTGAAACCATGAAATTACAGTCAAGGTGTCAATTACGCTTTGAAAGTCGGGCAAGATTGGGCCCGTCGCTGGAATCGGAACAAAAATACGAGAGGAACCGAAGGGGCGGCAACGCTACTAATTCCTCCGTTTAATCAGAAGAGGCCCTGAACGCCTCGTCCAACGCCGACTGGATTTTTCTCCTCCAGGCTGCCGCCGCTGCTGCTTCGTCTTCTTGAAGAGGAACACATCCACTTTTCTTCTTCTCCTCCTCCTCCTCCCTCGCTCGCACGCCCTTTTTTTTGACTTGTGATTAATGGACGTGTGTAATGAAGCTTAAATGCTGCTCAACATCTCATTGACTGCAGCTTCAAAGAGCCTCCAAGTGCACTTAGCGCAATTAGGAATCCATTTTTTTCCCCTCCCCTCGAGGAAATAATGGATGTTGAAATCATGCGCTCCGGGGTTCAACTGTAGCCGTCATAAAAGCGACATTGAAAGTCACTTTTTAACGGGTCGTAACTGTCATACAAGTGTAAAAAGAAGTGAACCGTGAACGTCAAATTAATTAAAAAAAAAAAAAAAAAACCTCATGCAATCCAAAAACTGATGGGGTCCAGAACAAAATGGCCACCCTAAGAGATGTATGAAAACATAGCAAAATGTGTTTGAGACCCTTTTTTTTAAAATTTAAAACTCCTAACAAGTTTTCAAAAAGGTTCTTCTTAATTTTAATGACAAAAAGAAAAGCTGATTGGTGTTGCCCATGGGCCTGGTACGTCTCAAAAAATATATTAAACCTGTTTTTAATTCGGGGTGGGGGGCGGGGGGGGGGGTTCTGTTGCAGTGAAGTAACTTCCAGACAGAGCAAGTCAAAGACATCCGACATTTGTCAACAGGTGAGATGGAAAGATGTGAGATGTCGACACTTACGTGTGTGCGTGTGTGTGTGTGTGTGTGTGTGTGTGTGTGTGTGTGTGTGTGTTTTTATTAAGTGTCTCTGTAGTATATATTTGTCTTTGTGTATGGTTGTTTTTGTTTTTATTTTGTGTATCTGTGTGTAGTCCCGTGTGTGCACAATGAGATTGATATATTGATTGATCTTGAGCCTGATATCAACTGAAATGCACAATGTTCCCCCCCCCCCAACGGCAAGTAGACGTGATGGTCAAACAGAGATGTCTTCATTTGCGACACCCGGTAGGTTGCCTCTGGCTGACTCGCCTGAACATGAGAGAGAAGGTGAGAGAGAGAGAGAGAGAGAGAGAGAGAGAGAGAGCAATAAAACGATCCGCCGTGAAGCACTTCTAATATCTACTTGATGCCAGACCACACACGTGGAACACACACACACACACACACACACACACACACACACACACACACACACACACACACACACACACACACACACACATACACACAATGGAAACACTGCCATTGCTCAAGGCTCAGGAATGCTGGTTTTGGTTGTGCAGGGTTCACGTGTTATTCTTGTTCCAGCCTGTAGAGGGCCGTCTCGAGTCATGTAATATTGAATAAGTGCTTTCCAAAGGTTCCAATCTGTCTTGGAATGCGTCTCGAAGCACTACTAATGATAGAGTCGTGGTAATAGACGTAGTATAATCCATGGATATTATTATTATGATGATGAGATCCATGTTGCTAGATATTGGCAGTTTCTTGCCATTTTCGCCTCCCCAGGTAAAGCAATTGTGACGATATCACGCATGGTTGTCTTCCGATATGGTTCTGTTTATGTTATCGTGATACCGTGGATATCGTTGGATATCAGCAATTATTACACACTTTCCCCGCCCTTAGTTAGCGATAGCGTGATGATATTTGGACTTGCCCACTATCGCGCAATAGCAGTAATCACGATATCACCGATATCGCCGGAAACATGTTTCGACGACGTTGCAAAATGGCCTTCTTCCGTTATGCTGACGGTAGCGCAATAACCGTATTGGAATTCTGTTGCTGTGAAAAAAAATGATTGCGATTTCTATGTTTCATGATGTTGTGAGAATATCATCCATGATTAGCTTCCAATTTGTCAACCATCACACATTCGCTGTGTGGATCTGGAGACCTGCTTGCCAGTCGACCATTTTGACCCACAGCTTCTTTCGCTACTTCCCCGGCTACATCTTGTACCATAAAGTCACTGAAAATGTTCTTTTTGCTGTATTCCGTGACTTCCTGCCACGGAAAACGGGAAGAAAATGTCCTCATTTCTGAGTGTTGAGGTGGTTCAAGCGTCAACGTTAAATGTCTCTGAAATGCACCTCATCAGTTTGCATAAATTTGCTTGTACAAACTCGAGCAAATCCTTTTTGGAGACTATTTTGTTTTTGTGCTTCTTGAGTTGAGTTATAGCCTGTGCTTTCCTGTTTTTCTGTGCGTGTTCCCAGAAACGGACAAGAGGAGGAGGATGGACTCCCACTTCCTCCCTGAACGCCTTTAAAGCAACCCAGCTGTGTGACTTGGTAAGTTGAAGCTCCAGCATGCCGTCCGACAAGACGCTCGTGGCTGTGGGGGTCATTTTTGCGGGGCTCCTCTCACTTGGTGAGTTGGCTAAAACGCAGACGGACGCGTCGTTCTTTGAACATACAGCAGACGTGTTACAGGCTAACTGTGTTCAGGGGAGGGCATCATCGGGGGCAGGGAGGCGGCGGCCCACTCTCGGCCCTACATGGCGTCCATCCAGGTGGCCGAGGGAGACGGGATGAAGCACGAGTGCGGAGGCTTTGTGGTCGCCGACCAGTGGGTGATGACGGCCGTGCACTGTCTGCCCACAGGGTAAGAGAACAACGCCACGTGTTCTTGTTCCTCTTGAAAAGCACACACAATATTGTCTGGATAGTTTTCAAGCTACATTGGTGGTATCACGATACAGACACTGAGAAGATGTATGTTGCACTCTCACTGTACTCAAAGCTTAGCAGTATCACAATACCGTAACAATATGGATTTTTTTTTTTTTTTGGTGGGGGGGATAATCACACAATAAATGTATCGCAATACTGTTGATATCACTGGACAAATATCTTGCAGATTTGTATTTCTTTTTTATTTTATTGCTGGGTAAAGTTCTCCATCTGATCCAATCTAACAGTGCAAATGGCAGGAAGGTTGTTCTGGGCGTTCATTCACTGAGTCAAGCCGAGGATACCAAGCAGATATTTGACATCATGGAGCTCCACAATCACCCTCAATTTAATCCCGACAACTACGACAACGACATCACTCTCATTAAAGTAAGCGCACGTTCTTGAAAATCTCTTTTCACAACCATCGAGCAGGCTTTTTGCGTCCGTAGCTGGACCGCCCGTTCAACGCCTCCGAGGCGGTCAAGGCGGTGGCCTTCCTGCGAGCCGGCGGCGTCAACCCCGACACGGACGCAGAGGTGGAGACGGCCGGTTGGGGTTCCGTGGACAACCTGGGCTCCAGACCCGACACGCTGAAGGAGGCGGTCATCCGGGTGGTGAGCTCGAACCGATGCGGACGAAGCGACTACTTTGGCAGGAAGTTCACCGACAACATGATCTGCGCCCACAAGCTGTGCCCGGACCCTTGTGACCAGCCGCACAAGATGGAGGACTCCTGTGATGTGAGTGGACAAACTGGATAGATAACGTCAAGGCGACTGGATAGGTCTCATACTTGGCATTCCTAAACTTGCACCTTTCACGGTTTATAACCGTTGTGAGACAGACTCACAGACACAAGTAATGATCTCACACTCTACTCTTTCACTGTATGGTGACACTTTAGACACCGTTGGTAAAAATACGGAGATATTCGGCATTATTTACAATTACTGTGTTCTGATACTGGTATTACCGCAGGCAAAATATTGTACATGGTACCGTACCAATCAGTGTATCATGATCCTATCGATATCACCCAAAAAGTTTTTCACCCATTACTTCATGATGATATTAGCTTTAGAAAAATATTGTACGTTTTCTTCCAATCTGTTGATTGTTGCAAAATCCCTGTATCGTGATCCTGGTGATATCGTTGGAACAATCGTACGTGATTTTTCTTCCAGTGGGTTGATTAATGGTATAACCAATTTTGCATGACTTTATTCAGGCACGAGTCACTCTTGCTCAATATTTAAGCAATATCCTTGTAAAAATGCTCCAGTATCAGAAATGATTTTCTTTCAATATGTCAATTACGGCCCTATTACTGTATCGTGATACTTGCACAAGTGTTATACACACATCATAAGTGATTCCCTTCCATTCAGTGTTTGTGTGATAATCAGCATAGTGGTGATACCATTATTGATACTACTCCCAAAAAAAATATTTCTAGTAGTTTTCCTGGAATAGAAATGCACTTAATGTTGTTCCCAATACGTCTAATTATTGCTCAACTAATGCATCGTGATACTTGTGATATTGCTGGAAAATTACGACGAAAATATCCTACATAGTTTTCTTCCCAGTATCGTGATACTAGTAGTGATGCCGGACATATATGGCGATAATATCATGCAAAAAAATACTTTTCTGCCGGAGCGTAATCTTTATTCCAAGATGGCTTTTCATCCACATTAACTGCATTTTTTTTAAACAAAATGAAAATATGAAAAAATAGGACAGAGGAAATAAGAGTAAAGCAGAGGAGTGTGAAGCTCAGAGCAAAACATCTGCACACATAAAAAAAAAAAAAAAAAAAAAAAATGAAGTCCACAGTCTTCACGTTTGATTTGACTTTGACAATGTCTGCGGTATTTTTAGGGCGACTCCGGTGGTCCTCTTCTCTACAATGGCGTGGTGGTGGGCATCACGTCCAATGGAGGGAAAAAGTGCGGCCAGATCAAGAAACCGGGCATCTACACCATTATCTCGCACTACACCGAGTGGATCGATGGCGTCATGGGCATTCAACCCGACGCTTGAGGATACCGAAGCGAAACGTGACGATGCAATGCTAAAACTTACATAATCGGCAACAGAAGCAAAGAAAAAAAAAGCACAGCAATGACAACAAATGTCAACTGCATGCAGATTATAACGGTATACCAAAGCAAGGTTGTAGAAGACAAGCATTGAAAATTGTTTCCTCTTCTTCCCTGGCTGCTCGCGAGCTGCTTTGTTGTGTTTGCAAGCAGGGGGGGATCACGAGCACCGCCATCAGTGACATCATAATGACAATTAAAGAGGAACCACCATTTCAAAACACAAAAATGTTGTTGACTGTCGGAGTCAGTTACACTGATGTCCTTGCCCCTGTTTGTCCACTAGACGGACGCTTTGACTCCGCCCAATCCAATAAGCATCTTTCTGCAGATTATGTTCTTCTAGCGTGATGGTCTGGATCCCCACGTCTTCCACTAAGACGGTTTGAAATTCTTGCTGAAGTTAGGGTGAAGTGTTTCAAATCTTCCGGGAGGCTTCAAGCAACAGTCGTGCCAATCATCTTGGTAAGTAGAGGAAATAAGGAAGGTGCATGGCAAAGAGGGTACCCGGGCTTTTTTCGGCGGTCAGTAAAACCAGGCCAAGAAGTGGGGATCCCGAAGTGGTCCGGCAAAAGATGGTGTCCAAGCTTTTGGGGTACCAGAAAGAGAACAAGACCGCCCAAGAGCAAAACGTGGCGATTCAGAAAAGGTACGACAAAGAGACTACCCAAGCTTTTGTTGGATCACCAGAAACAGAAACGGAGCATCTTGGTGCTGTCCAGGAAGCTGTTCGGAAAAGATGGTAGACAGGCTTTTCTCGGATGACCATGGAGAGAATAAAGATTGTCTTGGTGGAAGAAGTAAAGCTGTGGAAGGAGCCCCACAAGCAATCAAAATCAACAACCTAGATTTTATTCAGTCATCGTAGCGTCGTACTGGCCTATCTCATCAATGTCATCCATCCCCCTTTGTTAAAGTCTTCCAAATCGGGGTCCTTTGGTATAGGTCGTGCGGTTCTCTAAAGGTGGATCCACATAAGCAAAGACAATCTGTGACAGGAAGTGTTGATACGTAAGGAAGTTGGGATCTTGAAGACGTGTGCCAATTCAGTGCAGGAATTTCAAACTGATTCTTTGAGAGGACCATGTCCGATCCAAAGATTTGGAAGGTGGACTCAGGCTCTCGCCAGGTGTACCGCCCCATGCCAGTCTCGTTTCTTAATGGTCGCACCTGCTGCAAAGTCGAATCAAAGCCACAGAGTGGCTCCGAAAACTGCACTTACTCCTCCGCGAGCAGGAAGTTGTCCTCCCAGGGTGCGTCTTTGTTGTCCTCCATGGCTTTCTTCCTGTCCTGGAGCTCTTGTGCCGAGAATCTCTTGACGATGTGTCCTCGTCCCCCGTGGGATGCCGCCAGCTTCTCAATGCCCGCCAGGAGATCTCGGACCTGGGGGTAACTCGGGCCCTTGTGGGGGGTGGCCAGGCTGACCTCATAGTAGCGGCTCCCGCAGCGACGGACCAGCTCCTGAAGTGCGACGTGGGCCCCCGCCACGTACTCGTGGACCCTCTGAGACCGCTTCAGGCCCTGATCCAAGTGGACAAACAGCACCATGGCGCGTTCTGACGCGTCCCTGCCGAACACCTTCTGCAGGTGTGCCGGCATTAGACTCTCGCACTGTGTGAAGCGGCCCACCTGGAGCACCAGTAGGAAGACGTGAGGCCCCGGGAGAGCCAGAGCCAGGCAGTCTTTTACCTTCTCCGGGTTCTCCACACCGTCCCCGTCCCACAGCTCGGGGGTGTCCACGAAGACGAGCCTCCTGCCCGCCACGCAGACTTCCCGCCGAGTGCACGCCAGGGTGGGCTGGGGGATCTCGTCGTCGGAGCCGGAGTCGGGGTAGTGGTTACCCGCTCGCGCCGAGATGAGGTTGAGGGCCGATGTCTTGCCGCTGCCCGACAGGCCCAGCAGCACCACGGATAGCTTGTTTGTGTCCTCTACAGACAAAACCAGTTTCATTTTTGTCACTTCCTGTGCGACTGTGTTAGTTCTTGCGTAACTGTGCTCCTTCCTGGATGATTTTGTTACTTGTGTGAGACAACTGTTACTACCTGTTACTTCTTGTGTGATTGTGTTAATTCCTGTGCGTCCATGCTAGTTCCTGTGCCACGTCATTACTTCCAATGTTTTCCTTCCTCTGTGATGACTGCACTACTTCCTATGCGACAGTGTTTCTTCTGGTTAATTGCTTGGTCGGCTTGTTATTTTGATATTCCATAACATGTTTCGCAACCGTCAACCTAGAGCAACTCCGGGACTGGAGTAGAATATTCCCTAATATACGACAAGACTTAGTGGCACCCATGTACTGCGCATGACTGCCACCTGTAGGACTGGAGTGGAATAGTAAATAGTACGAAAAAAAAACACTTTGACTTTCGGGTACAGTATTGGTCTGTCTTTAGCAAGGTTTTTGGATGTGTTTTCTTGATTGGTTCTTACCATCATCGGGCTTGTTGTGGAGGTGCAGCGTGGCCCGGTGGCTGATCACGGCCTCTTCCAGGGTCTCCTTCTTGGCCTGGTAGCTCCTCCTTTCAGCCGCCTCCTTGCGCCTCTCCTCGGCGTGCTTGGCCCTCAGCTCTTCGACCTCCTTGGCTCTTCTCTCCTCCCTCTGGGCCGTCATCTGCCCGAAGGCCCGCATTTTTGCCTCGGCCTCGCGCACCTTCTGCTTCAGCATCCTCATGGACGTGTCCTCGGCGCTCCTGCGCTCGGCCTCGCCCAGCATGGCCTGGCTGTAGCCGCCGGCGCCGCCGCTCTCCACCAGCATGTAGTCTACCATGCTAACCAAGGCGTTGACTTTATCCCTGGCCTCCGACGTGGTCAGACGGCAGTAGCGTCCGTCGCAGGCGTCGATCAGCTCCAGCAGCGTATCGTCGAGCGTGTTCGTCATCTTAGCGTCTTCCAGAGAGACCACCACCAGGTACCTGAAGGCTTCGGCTCCAAAGTGAACCTGCAGAAGCTTCACCAAGCGCATTTGCCCCGCGGTGTAATTTCCACCCCGGATCAACACGAGGAAGGCACTTATCCCATCTTTGCAAGATCGGAAGCATCCGTTAACGGCCTGGCTGACAATCTCGTCCGTGGCATCTGGTGGGATGTCGGCGCGGTGCAAGCTGACCAAGCGGTTGTCCAGAACAAATTCCAAGTCGACTCGCTTGGATCCCTGTGATAGCGCTTTGTCCATCACACTCTCCCTCAGCAGAGACACCAGGGTGGACCAGTCGTCGTCCGTGGAGAGGACCACCATGGCTCGCCTGGTGTCAACGTCACCGTCTGCAAGGAGAACCAAACATCTGAAGAACAACAAATTCCAACAGAGCAGATGATGTTTATAGGTATGAAAAGTACCCTTACTGAAGGACATGACTCTTGCAGGCGCCGGTTTCAGAAGCTTGTCGTCTGGCCGAATCAAAGCGAGCGATTGGACTGGATCCTCCGGCTCTGCAACAACATGCTGAATGTATTCCCTCACAACATGTTTTTTTTTTTCCTTCTCATCAAGGAAGTGCATTCCTGTATCGAGTGGAATGCAGCAGATACGGATCAAAAGTACCGTTTTGCTGTTCCTTACATGCACCAACTTCACAGAAAAATGTGGTGAAGTGCGTTTGGCGGGGGTTCCCATGATTTCACATAGTAATTGAAATAAGTTGTTACCCAGTGAGCCACCCAGCCACCACCAAGTTTTAAAAAGTTCCATTAAATCGACTTTAAGTTCAGTACACAAACCTGCAAAGTGGTGACTAATTCGCATGGTCACAATAACTAACCCAACCATGGGTAAAATGTACCATTCTGCTCAAAAACCAAATATATGCACCCAATGGGTTCGGAAAACAACCCAGCATTTGTGTGTGTGTGTGTGTGTGTGTGTGTGTGTGTGTGTGTGTGTGTGTGTGTGTGTGTGTGTGTGTGTGTGTGTAAGCATATCAATCCCTTGCCTGTTGCTTACCAGCTGACATTGGAGTGCGACCACGCCATTGTTTCCTGGGTGACTGTGTTTCCATGTGTTATTCCTTCAAGTGAAGGGGAGAAACATTAGGCTGTTGAAAAAAGAAGAGCTGAGCTAATATTCAGTTGTATTACAAATTTGACAACTGTGTCACCACGATTGTGTTGTTTTGACAAAACTTTATTAACAAGTGGGAAAACTTTCCCCACGTTTCTCTGTCTAATACTTTGACCGGTGAGCATTTTGTGCTTGACGTCTCCACTCTTATTGGCCAATTTATAATACTTGATGCATGTAATACACGAGTTGCCACAATTTAAAATATACCGCACACAGAGAAGCCAAATTAAGCGGTGCTCACGCCAGTTTCCTATATGGCTTGAAGTATTTGAAAAATGAAATTCCTCAAAGAAAAAAAAAACCTGATATGGCGCAGAGATTGCGCCATCATCACAGTGATGCTGTCAAAATGACCCAAAACATGGCACGACCACAGCTCTGAAGCACGGGGGGAACAACTATCTGCCAAATTTAGATATACTCATCCTTTTTGAGATATTTAGGGGGTAAAAAAAAAATCATACAACATATTACATTTTCAAAAGTAACAATAACCGACGGAAAATATCGTAAACGTTGCCCTAGATATTTTTGTCCCTCCCTGTCGCTGTCCAATGGTTCATTGGTTCGCTCCGTTGCTATGCTAAGTGTATTGTAGACGTTCTCTTTGGTGATGGAGAAAAATGCCGCCGGCGCACCGCTTTTGACGATATAAAAACGTCTCACTGCGACGGCAACAAAACCATGGCCGGGATACGACGAGCAACCGGCAAATATTCGGGAGTCAACCCGGCCGTCAGGTAGCGTTGGACTTCCATCGTAGATAAAACCTGTGCGGCGTTGCTAGCGGTCGCTAGCCGGCCTGTCAAGGGTTCGATTTCGCAGTGCCAAGAAACGTCACAAATGGCTTTAGCTCCGTCATTTACGCTTGGCTCACGTTCGAACCAGAAAAGGAAGGAGGCACGATTCGCTGTCGGGTTAATTTACGACTTCAGCAGTCGTTACTCGGGATAGCGAAACATAAACAACAACAACAAAAAAAGCATCAATTTAATGGCAACGGGTGAATTTTCTGCTGTCAAAAAAGATACAAACAAGAGTGCTATAATAAATATGTAGTATGCAGTATTAATGAACGTGCTTTGTTTGGGTGGATTGGCGTTTTTTTCAAACATTTTTTAAAACTTAAAATGTTTTTTAAAGACTGTCTTTTTAGACTGTTACCCATGAATTTACTCAGTCACTTTCAGGACAGTTGTTTGCGATTTTGACATTTTGCTTGCACCTCTGCTGAAGAAGTTGTTGGGAGGCTTGCCAGGTGCAGTCTCTCTGAGGCACCAACGTGTTCGATCTTAGGTCATTGGATTCTGTTAGTTCAACACTAGATGGCCCCTGAATTCTACACACTGCACCTTTAGTGTCATTCATTAATTGATTGAAAGAAATAATTGTTCACGAGCGGCTCTAAAAATTGCCGCTAATCCATGTGATCGGTCTCAGAATTGGTATCGGCCAATCTCACCCATGATCGTACCGGAATGAGCTTTTGACTGGCGCTGTATAAGCTACAGAAGAGCATTGAAACGTTTGTAAAATGCCTCCATATGACTTCTACAAGGTGACGATTCCTTTTCATGCAGTTGCTGCCGCCTGCGCCAGGTTCAGTCTCTGCTCGGCGTCGATGATACTTTGAGTCGTGATGGAATCCTGTGTTCTCTCGGTAGGGGGGAAAAAAGTCCCATCGTTATTGTGTTGCAAGGATCGCTCCATGTGTATGCTTGATGAACGTTTGTCATCAGGAATCGACAGCAGGTACAACGAAGGCTGCGCGGAGCTGGCTAAATACCTCTTCTACGGACTCTATGGAAGAAGTCCCATCAACGTGGAGCATCCCTTGGACGCGTGTCCAGAGGATATGCTGGACGGTGAGTTTCTCAAGTCATACCCACCCCCCCTACTCCAACTCATTTTGTGAACGCGTGCTGTTGGTTTTCATTCCAGACGTGATCCTTCTAATCAAGGCCGAGTGCGTTCACCTCTACTGCAACCCGCTCAATTTAGGCTACCTGCTACCGTACGTCTCCCACTGGAGGAACCTGCACCTCCACTGCATGACCGAAGCTGAGGTTTGACCATTCAACAAAGATGTGTCAGTTGTTTATTCTTCAGCGTCTCGCTCACCCGTGCGTGTGCTCCTCACGCAGTATGAAGACGAAGAGGCGGCGGAGGAGTTCAAGATCTCCAGTTTTGTCACCATGGTGCAGGACTGCCATCGTATCGGTGTGCCCTACAGCTCCCTGGGTACAGACGCTTTGATGACGTTTCGCCTGCTCACCGACATTTTCCTCGGTCAAATCAAGCTTCCGTGACCCCCCCCCCCTCTTTTACGTTACTTTCAGGCCACGTGCAAAAGTTTGACATTTTCACGGTGGAAAAGTGGCCCCTCATCCAAGCTTACGCCCTGGAGGGCATTGGCGGCGGAAGCTTTTTCACCATGAAATACAAGGTGAGCCGTGCTTTTCAAAGAATGTCTCATTGGCTCGCTGTGCCGCCTGCCCCCGCTCACTGGCGAATTTCCCCTTTTGCCAGTTGTCGGACATGAGTGAGCGACTGTGGCGGCTTTACAGCAGACTGGACTCCGTGTCCCTGGACCGACTCTTGGCCGAGGTGACGCTTTGGCTTTACTCGTACTGCCGTTGTCTTTCATTCCGAGGAAAATGATTCTATTTGTTTATTCGTCCTCTGAGCTCTTAAAACCTATGTATGACTACAATGTTAAGATTTTTTTGGTTGCACAACCATGCTGCGCTAACTACGCTCTTTGTAACAATACTAAATCAAAACATTTTTCACGATTGATTTATTTCGATGATTCAGCGAGTCGTTTTGACCCAGTATTTTCTACCCTTCATCATCACATTGAACCTCTTGCATGCGCCCCTGAAATTGTTGTCCACTCTGTCATTATAGGGCAGGTGGCCCTTTGAGAAGCCCCGAATTATTTTTTTCAGTGACATCACCACAGCATTTTGTCTTCCTCCAATGGAGGCTGAAACAACCGCAGAAATATGTTTTGTAATTTTCATCCTATGCCTGCAGTTGGATCTTGTCCAGCTGAATATGTCCACTCTGTCATCGTGAAATATCGCTTGATGCCGCGACCCTTTCAGACACCCCAGAAAATATATTTGTGAAACGGTACGCGGTCATCTTGCTAGCTGAGCTGCTCGGGGAAGGCCCACCATGGCCTCTTCAATTGCTAACATTAGCGTAAAAATGTCCGCCCTGTCAGCAAGCTTACATTCGCGTGGGAGCTTGGGAAACTTCAAACAATGGATGTGAAGTTCAATCGTTAGGGCCATACGGACTCCCATTCTGTTCCCTCTTTCAGGATTTGAGAAGCTTTGAGAGGCAGTGGAGTGGCTTCTTCTCCCGCATGGAGCTGGAGAGCCACCTGTCCATCCTGGAGCTGTCCGAGGCTGAGGCTGGAGAGGTATGCTTTTTTAAAAACAAACAAAAACAACAACTGATTCTCTCCCAATGTGCGTTGTTCCTTAAAATAAAAGTATCGTATCCGTACAGGCCTTCCGCACGTATTTCTCCCATGGGCTGATCGCGAGCAACCTCGCAGACAACAGGTAAGTCGTAAAACAATATTGTTATGGCACAGGTGTCAAAGTCAAGGCCCCGGGTGCCAGATCCGGCCCGCCACATCATTTGATGTGGCCCGCCAAAGCAATTCATGTGTCAGCTTCCATGATCCTTGCTAAAGTCTGCAAACAAAAACAACAACTGATTCTCTCCCAATGTGCGTTGTTCCTTAAAATAAAAGTATCGTATCCGTACAGGCCTTCCGCACGTATTTCTCCCATGGGCTGATCGCGAGCAACCTCGCAGACAACAGGTAAGTCGTAAAACAATATTGTTATGGCACAGGTGTCAAAAGTCAAGGCCCCGGGTGCCAGATCCGGCCCGCCACATCATTTGATGTGGCCCGCCAAAGCAATTCATGTGTCAGCTTCCATGATCCTTGCTAAAGTCTGTGCCTAAATGTCAAATTGTGAAGGTGTGATAAATAACGTTGACATTTTGCAATCATTTTGCTACCCTGTTTACACTCACTTGAATAATAATCCAACAAACAACAAGAAAATAGCTGTTTTTTTTTTGTTTCAATGACGGGTTTGGCGAAGGTTGACATGACAGCCGAAAATGTCAACTCAGTAAGAGTTTTTCTCGTCACCAAAAGAGAGCATTGTCTGGGGGAAAAAAAGGAACCTTTCAACCTAATTGCACAAACAGATAATTGACTTGAGTAAACTAGTAATCCATCAATTTGTTTGTGTCCAAGTAATAATGCCATGACATGATTCCGTAATCATTTATCCGGTTTCACTGTCGTGACGGCCCTCAGAGGGAAGACGTCACTCCAAAGTGGCCTGCGACAAAAATGAGTTTGACACCCTTGTGTTATGGTATTTGGTCCTTTAAAAAAGAAACCCAAAAAAAAAAAATGGTTGTGATTTCAGTAAAGATCGTCAGCCCCTGGTGTTGTTTGGTGCGCACTCGTCCTCAGAGGACATGGACAGCTACTCCTTCAACTTTGCTTCGGAGAGTCACCAAGTCGGCAACACGGGACCTGGAGGCTCCCTGGCAAGTCACATGGTAGGAAGCACAGTCAACAAGTGCCCTGCAGCGCCGCCCAGTGACGTCCTCAGGAACAGCACTCGAACGTTGCCACACACACGTTTTCATTTGGAACCAGATTTGATTTTTCGTCGTTTGTTACCCACAGATTTTGCAGTGCGCTGCTGCCCGAGGACACTTGGCCTGCTCTCGGACCTATTTCTTTGGAACCACGCACACCCCCTTCCTTGGTGAGGAAAGGATACATATTGTGCTTTTTACATTTTTTTTCTTCCAAGGTGTCTTCATAATGTATTGTTGAGACTTTGAATTAGCCAGTTTTGAGGGGGCAGTTCTGTCCCGTGCAAAATCAGTGACTGAAAACCCAATTTAATATACGGCTGACCCAACCGTGATTAGAGCTTGCCGTTACCTTGACGACTGAGGGCAGATTTAAAGCGTTGCCAACAGGTGGATGATCAAATCACTTTCATTCAGGGAGCCAGCACTTGGTACCTCTTCACCCAGCCGAGCTGCCAAGCCATAGGTCTCGGGGTGGGATTATGGTCTGTAAATTAGTCCAATTTTGCCAAAACAACTTGCAAAATTCCGAATTGTTTCCTCACAGCCACATTTTTTTTTTTTGGAAAAACCGCAGCTTGCAAAGTATTTACTTGGCTGTTTTGTTTCACACTTGACAGTTGGGCAGGCACTCCAGAGACCCAACGACATTGTAGACCAGCACATCAAAAGTCACTTTCACATTCGATGTCCCCAGAATGCATGTTTTGAACGCTGTTTTTGTGTATTAAAGTCTCGTCATTTCATTCACAGGGAGTCAACATCCAAAGGCGCACAAAAGTGAAGTCTTGTAAGTGTTGTCGTAGACTTTTGTGTGTTTTTGAGCAAAAGGAAAACTCATTTTTGCGTCACCGCCCAGGTTCTTGTCTCGCGTGTACTCGGCGGCCGTTCAAGCCGTTCTCGGAGCAATTAAATGCTTCTCCGGCACGTCCAGTGCCACCAAGGTAAGCGATCCCATCGCCCCCGTTCACGCTTACTCGCTTTAATGCGGCCATCTTCACAGGCGAAAGACGTCGCAGAGCACACCTTCCTGGCATCGTTGGACTCGTTGAATTTAAGCGCATACCGCAGTATTCTCAGGTTGCTTGTTACTCCCCGCAAAAAATATTTTTTAAAACCCTTTCAAAAATGAAACATCTTGTGTGTAATTTGTCTTTGTGTGTTCGCTCAGGTCCAAATGTGAATTCAACATTCAAGCAGCTGATAAGCAGGGAAGGTGAGTGTCCGCCACCCAATTAGCTTCCGCCTTAATATGACACACAAGCCGAACGTTGTTTTTTTGATCTATTCAGGCTCCTTCCGCTGACCGATACCGCGAGCCGCTTTGTCGTCAAGACAGTAAGTATTTTGTCTCTGCTCGTTACCGGCGGTTATTCCCCATCTCATTGATTTCTCCCCTTTTTTGTGAGGCTTCCATGACTGTCCGGGACGTGCCGGATCCGCGGGGTCACGGGGGCACCCTGGGCTCCGTGGTCTTCTCCGAAGCGTTCCTCGACTCCAGCATTAGCATTCAACACAAAGGTTGAAGTTGTTCCCCCACAATTCACCATTCTCAAAAATGACCTCCTCCTGCATTTCGGAACGGATTCGGGCTATTGGCTTTTTCTGTGTTTCACCTTTTCAATCACTACTGCCGCATCTCAGTCTGGCATTCACTTTTCGGCAGTCGCGCGCTATTTCGACAGAAATGTGAATTCTTTGGTTTGAATGGATTTTCTGTTCGGTTTCTCTTGGAGATGGCGCCGTGACAGCAGACAGCTGCTACACCGTCCTGACCGCCACCGTGCCTCGCTACGCCTGCTGGATGGTACATCATTTCCTGTTGGAAATGTGCTTATGCGTTTTTTTTTTTTTCTTTTTTTTCTTTAAAAATCATTTACCAGCACAGAAATTTTTTTTTTTTCTTTTCTTTTTCTTTAAAAATCATTTACCGGCGCAGAACTGTTTGGCTGTTGTTTTTGCCGCAGATGGAATCTGATGTCAAGCAGTCCGAGCTGGCCCAGCAATTCACAAAGGTGATTTCGCTACATACCGCAATGACAATCCATTTCGAATGCAGCCATACAAGAAGTTCGTTTGACTCGGGCAGACAATGAACAGGAAAGTTCTTCCCCTCGTTGAAAACGGAGCAATCATTAGGTGGCGTCTCGATGTCCTCTGTGAACAGAATGAGGAAGACTCCTGCTTGGGTCGCGCTCTGACCAACGCCGATGACGCGTACGTGATATCCGGCAGCCACCTCTCGGCGCCCGAAGATGGTAAGCGCGGCAAGCGGCGGACATTTTGTAATCCCGGCCGACTTGATGATCAATGTTGATTTCAGGCAAGATGGCCTTCTTCTCCGGGGGGCTTCTGTTTGTCCACTCGCAATACGGAAGCATCGCTCTCTCCCAGGAACACATCGCCGCCCTGGCGTTCTACGATCCGGTACGCCGCCTCGTTCTTCTTCGTCGTTCGAGACCATCTTAAAATGTTTGCCGTTCGGACAGGACCCCGACGGTGTCGCGTCGCTCTTTGTGGACTACGAGAGCGCACTGCTGCCCCACTTGCCCTTCCCCCTCCACAGCGAAGACCATTGCCTGGTCTTCGCCCTGCGGCCCAGGTCCAAAAGCTACCGGGGCTTCTATTCCAAGGTCAGACCCTCACCGGGGATCCTTGACAAGGACTCTGCAATGATGAAAAACTGAATTTGACCCCTCCGCAGGTTTTGCCGGTGTGGCAAAGGGCTGAAAGTGGGCTCGCTCTGCGCTTGGTGGACCAGGATCAGCTGACGTGGCACCACAAAAACATGTAAGATTTGGAGCATGAAGTCATTTTTCATCTGCCTGTAAAGATTGTCACCGTTTTCTGAACGGGTGAGACAATCCTCCGTGGGATTTTCCTGATGAAAGTTTTTTTCTCGCTGCAAAAAAATCTGAAGGGGGGCGTTGATTGCTTGGTGATATGATTACTTCTTCTGATGACTTGTTTGTTCACAAATGATGGTTGTTTTTGAGAATGATGAGATATGACGAGGTCCTGTCATCATCTTCAGTTTCAGAGCTCGGATCCTGGTCAGTAGCATCTCGGTCAGGGATGGGCAACTGACGGGCCACATGAGGCCGCCCGACTCCGCTCTTGAGTGGGCCCCTGATTCAGTTGAAAAAATAAAATAACATTTTTGAGCGATTAAAAAATATAGATTTCTAAATTTATTTGTTTGTCTAATCAATGAATGAATTAATTTATTTTTTGTAAACTCCCCAAATTCTTCAGAAAACGCTGCTAAACATTCATACCATAAAAAAACAAAACAAAGTTTTTTTCTCGCTGCAAAAAAATCTGAAGGGGGGGCGTTGATTGCTTGGTGATATGATGACTTCTTCTGATGACTCGTTTGTTCACAAATTATGGTTGTTTTTGAGAATGACGAGATATGACGAGGTCCTGTAATCATCTTCAGTTTCAGAGCTCTGATCCTGGTCAGTATCATCTCGGTCAGGGATGGGCAACTGACGGGCCACATGAGGCCGCCTGTCTCCGCTCTTGAGTGGGCCCCTGATTCAGTTTAGAAAATAACATTTTTGAGCGATTTAAAAAAAAAAAAAAAACTTCTAAATGTATTTGTTTGTCTAATCAATAAATGAATGAATTTATTTTTTGTAAACTCCCCAAATTCTTCAAAAAACACTGCTAAACCTTCATACCGTAAAATAAAAAACTGAAAAATAAAACCAGAAATATTTTTCAAAATGTAATCCACAAAAATGCTAATTTGCAGGTGCTGAACTGCAAATGTGCATCGACTTTGGTTTTACATTGTAATATCCCCATTCACCACTTGATGGCAGAATTTGCACTTCCACCCAGGCCTATACTACAACGTAAGTCGGCCTAATCATTTTTGCGTCGTTGGAATGATGCAGTACCTCGTAATCATTTTTGCGTCGTTGGAATGATGCAGTACCTTGATAATATTAACATTTTGAGTGAGTTGAGTTTTGTGGGGGCTAGATAATATTAACATTTTGAGTGAGTTGATTTTTGTGGCGGCTAAAAAAAATGAATTCTTGCACTTAATGTTGGTTTGCTGTCCAGCAGTTTTGTGCCATCCTCGAATAATGTTGGTTTGCTGTTCAGCAGTTTTGTGCCATCTTCGAATGGACATTTTTAGACAAGAATGCGCTTTGCACTGGAAAATAAAGTCAGGGATGGGCAACTGACGGGCCACATGAGGCCGCCTGTCTCCGCTCTTGAGTGGGCCCCTGATTCAGTTTAGAAAATAACATTTTTGAGCGATTTAAAAAAAAAAAAAAAACTTCTAAATGTATTTGTTTGTCTAATCAATAAATGAATGAATTTATTTTTTGTAAACTCCCCAAATTCTTCAAAAAACACTGCTAAACCTTCATACCGTAAAATAAAAAACTGAAAAATAAAACCAGAAATATTTTTCAAAATGTAATCCACAAAAATGCTAATTTGCAGGTGCTGAACTGCAAATGTGCATCGACTTTGGTTTTACATTGTAATATCCCCATTCACCACTTGATGGCAGAATTTGCACTTCCACCCAGGCCTATACTACAACGTAAGTCGGCCTAATCATTTTTGCGTCGTTGGAATGATGCAGTACCTTGATAATATTAACATTTTGAGTGAGTTGAGTTTTGTGGGGGCTAAAAAAAAATGAATTCTTGCACTTAATGTTGGTTTGCTGTTCAGCAGTTTTGTGCCATCTTCGAATGGACATTTTTAGACAAGAATGCGCTTTGCACTGGAAAAATGGCAGTATCAAGTTATTTTTTCTGTTTGCTTCAAACTTTTTGTTGTTGGGTTAGGACGGTAGATCTTTGATCCCGGCACACGCGTCGAGAAATGGATTGCGCTTCATGAAATATATTCTGAGCGGGTATATTGTCCACATCTAAAATGGTATTCTTGTCATACAGGCACAGCAGGCTGCAGCAGCGGCACGACGGTCAGGAGCCTCCGGTGGCCAAACGCAGAGGCACATTGAGCACGTTGCAGTCGCACCTCCCAGAGCAAGACGTGTTAGTACTCACTCACACCGTATGCGTTCAAATCATCAAACTATTGTTTAGGAATTGATCATGGCCCATTTGATGGTCGTGCCGCGCCTCGGCAGGTTTCTGCAGCATTTTTCCCTGAGTAGCATCGGCGAGGCGCCCATACTGTCCGACCACTTGGGGGCGCTCTTCCCCTCCGCAGAACTGAGCGTGGGCTCGGCCAACATGGGGGACAAGGTGGGCTCAGACAAGCTGACAATCTGCTGCAGTTTGACGCTGACCTGGTGTTTTTTTTTTTCCCCCTGCACGGCTGCGCGTGCGTGTGTGTCAAAGGTTGTCGTCACGGTCATTAGCGGCCTGCCAGGAAGCCACAAGGAGACACTCTGCCACTTCCTGGTGCGCCTCAACAAAGAGTACGGAAGGTGGGAAAACACCCCCTCGACAGTCCAAAGTTCACCATATAACCTTCTAAGCACTTTGAGATTTCCCTGAAATGTAAAGTGCATTACCAATCAAATGTATTATTATTATTATTATTATTATTATTATTATAAACACATTTTTTCATACGGCAACATTTTTAGCTTGATGTGAGGCGAACGACTGGTTGCATGTTTTGGTGTGCCCCGTAAAAGACCCCGCCCCAGAAAAAAGATGCTTGCTGTTGCCCGCAGATGGTTGGTGTATCCTCCCGCTGCGGACGCCTGCGATGGCGCCTTCTCGGCCTCCCACCTGCAGGATTTTTTGTCCGACGTCTCCGCAAACCAGAAGAGGAGGACGGCAGGAAAGGTGCGCCTCCTGGTCCTCTCACCCGGGTAAGAAAACGACTTCCTTTCCTTTCGATTTTCAAACACAAGAAGTTTGTGACTTGAGGATTTTGACTCCTCACAGATACACGGATGTTCTGGACGTTGTCCAGGCCGTGCTTCAACACCCGGACTCTGCTGTCCGGGTCCGGTTCATCATTGGCGCCGTCACCGCCTGCGTGGATCCGCTCGCCTCCTGCATGGAGCACAGGTGACGCTTCTTGCATCGCGGGGGTCGATATTACACTCTTGACGGTATCATCGCCGTAAGCAAACATAACACAGCAGTAAAATTCTAACTGAAAAATATCCTTAAAATTTTTTTTTTTTTTTTTTAATTTTGGTAAAAAAAAAGCATTTTTTTG
>NW_017842061.1:246907-260481 GCF_001891065.2 Hippocampus comes | reverse complement strand
CCTCTGCCTGGTGCGCCTCAACAAAGAGTACGGAAGGTGGGAAAACACCCCCTCGACAGTCCAAAGTTCACCATATAACCTTCTAAGCACTTTGAGATTTCCCTGAAATGTAAAGTGCATTACCAATCAAATGTATTATTATTATTATTATTATTATTATTATTATAAACACATTTTTTCATACGGCAACATTTTTAGCTTGATGTGAGGCGAACGACTGGTTGCATGTTTTGGTGTGCCCCGTAAAAGACCCCGCCCCAGAAAAAAGATGCTTGCTGTTGCCCGCAGATGGTTGGTGTATCCTCCCGCTGCGGACGCCTGCGATGGCGCCTTCTCGGCCTCCCACCTGCAGGATTTTTTGTCCGACGTCTCCGCAAACCAGAAGAGGAGGACGGCAGGAAAGGTGCGCCTCCTGGTCCTCTCACCCGGGTAAGAAAACGACTTCCTTTCCTTTCGATTTTCAAACACAAGAAGTTTGTGACTTGAGGATTTTGACTCCTCACAGATACACGGATGTTCTGGACGTTGTCCAGGCCGTGCTTCAACACCCGGACTCTGCTGTCCGGGTCCGGTTCATCATTGGCGCCGTCACCGCCTGCGTGGATCCGCTCGCCTCCTGCATGGAGCACAGGTGACGCTTCTTGCATCGCGGGGGTCGATATTACACTCTTGACGGTATCATCGCCGTAAGCAAACATAACACAGCAGTAAAATTCTAACTGAAAAATATCCTTAAAATTTTTTTTTTTTTTTTTTAAATTTGGTAAAATAAAAGCACTTTTTTGGTGTGTTTTTTAAAAAAATGAACAATTGCGACAATAAGAAATGTGTAAAATATTAAGTTTCTAAATAAATGAATGAATGATACAATTTTTCTGTTTTAATTCTTCTTAAGTTAGAGTGCCCCATCACTGGGAAGCTATTTGGATATGTTGTCCTTGGGGCTAACTAGTACATGCTGGCACAGATTTTTTTTTTGTTTAATGTATTTATTTACCCATCCTTCCACATTCGTGTCACGGCTCAACTTGGTGAGAGGCAGGGACTGGCAAAACCCACCCACCGCACCCACTTTCACACCTGTGTACAATGTCGTGAAATGTTCTGCAAACGCCATTTTGGAAAGGGATGTCTGAGACTTGCAAAAACGCCTCAATTCCCTCCTCTGGTGAATATTGGGACGTTTTAAACCCTCGCTTTGAAATTCGGTTAAAGAAGCAAAATGAGCTGGAAAAAAACTGCTTTGAAAAGAGGATTCCCAGTGTCTTTTGACAGACAAACGTTGGTCGTGAGTTGTCGTGGGGGTTCCAGGAGGAGGTCACGTGACGCTTTTATAGCTATTGAAAGTCCAGGCGGATCAGCCTTACATTTAATCTCGCGCTCTTTGTGTCCTAAGCATGCAGGCTTTATATGGAGCTGGACTGAGCCGCTCCATACAAGGCCCGCCACTCCGGTTAATAAAGTCATTTCACGGCGCGGACCCAGCGCGACATCACGGATATTAGCGCGTTTTCCTTTTTTTTTTTTTTTCCAGGAACTTGTGGATCACATGCGCTAACCCAAAGCTGACTATTTGAGGCGTCTTCCAAGCCTCTGCCTCGCTAAATTTTGCTCCATGCTGATTGGACCGCCAACCACGAAGTTAATTGGCCTGACCCGCTTGTCACCTCGCTCCACATAGCGCACCTAATCCACCACAGCCACTTGTGTGTGCGCGTCCCCCACCGCCGCCGTCGCCGCCGCCCCATACGACGCCATCCTCGACCAAGCTTATCAGTCAGTCGTGATCCATTTTTTGGGTGATTGATGCAGACGGTTCATGACATCAGGACAGGGAAGATAAATGCTTTTCAAATGACTGATCTGGAGGAGGACGTGCGGGTAATGGGGGCGGGGGGGGTGGAATAATGAGTCGGTTGCTATGAAGACTTGGCCGGACATCCCCCGCCCTCTCCAACTGGCATTTTAGCGCCGCAGTTTGGATGTAAAATTCAGGGACGGTGACATCATTCGACAAAAATGTCTGATTGCGTAGTCAGCGAGTAGCCACGTGCGTATGGCTTCTTATTCACGATCGGAGCTCGTGTCTCTGTTACGTTTGAAAAATTCCGCCTCCTCGTGAGTAGACCCACCAAAAAAAAACAAAACAATAATAATAATAATTCTTCGAAAGAGACAGAAAGTCTGCCTCCCGTTCCAGTTTCTCTTAGAACGTGACTCAAAAGTTTGATGACACGTCATCAAACACAAAACTCCAGTCGGACCAATTTCATGAACATTTTTTATTGCTTGCAGACACGTCAGTTGTGTTTTCGCCTGAAAACTTGTCCTGACTGCTCAGTGCTTCTTCATCTCCTCCCTCAGGTTTGCTTTTCCAAAGCTGCTGGAGCAGTGCAGCCAAGGTAAGTGCTCAGCGTCCCTCAAGTCTCCCGACAGCGACGATGTTTTCCGATGCTTGCCACGTATTCATTCGATTTGCTTCCGGGAGGGTCCCAAAGGCCTCCGGCGTGCGTCTTTCAAGCCGAGGCAGGCAAACAGGAGACAAGTGATATGCTAATTCGATGCAATTTCCCATTTTTTAATGTCGATGAACGTTTTGAAGTTCGTCACAAAGAACCCTGCCGGGGAAACGGATCCAAGGAGCCTGCGGTCATTTGGCTCCTTTGGAGTAAAAATTCGATCTGAAGTTGAGCCTCACACGAGCGAGAAATGGGGAAAGAAATCGTTCCACATTGCGTTTCGGAAATGAATGCGAAAGCGGCTACGGATGCCGAGTGATGCGTCAGCACTTTTGCTTGTGTTTGTAGGTATCGTCAGCGCGGTGGTGTTCACCGGGGCCGCGGCAGACCAGACGCATCCGCTGGCGCAGCACGTTCAGCAGGCGGTACGCGCCGCCAACCCCACCGCCGCCTTCATCTCGGCGGCAAGAGGGGCCGTCACGAGGTCTGACACTCGCGGATGGCTTTTTTTTTTGTTTTTTGTGTTTTTAATGGTAACAATCATACCGCCACCAAGTTCTGACACTGCAATCCACAGGAAACCCCAATGAAGTGACTAATTTAAGTCCAGTGTAATTCCACGTTCAACCACTGGATGGCGTCATATTTAGCTTGAAATTGGTGTAAATTTGAAAGAAGAAGGAAACAGGAAATGCGTGTCGTATTTCAACACTGCCGAGTTTTTGTTGAAAATTGTTGAATGTCAGCTGCTGTAATCCTGGTTTTTACGCCTACAGGAAGTGAAGATGCAGGTTTTGTTTTTTAGTGCACATCTTTGGGCATGAGTTTTTTTTTTTTCTGCTCACTGTTGCGTGCAAAAATTTAATTTAGAAGTCAGCTTCAGCCAATAGATGGCAGCATTTTTTTTTTTTTTTGCAGGTGCATGATCCCCTCAGAAAGTGAGTGACGACAAGGAAGGTGTCGGTTGAATGCAACCTGGAAAAAAAAAAGCGGCAAAGTCACAGATGCATTTTCAGCACCGGGAAAACAATGATGCACAGAATGAGCAAACTCAGACGGGGGGGCTGCAGTGGGCCACAGCTCACAGCCAGACTTTTTCACTTCTAGTTCCGTCAGTCCGGGGCCCGCACGCGTATGCATCTGACATCCACCCGCCGCACCGCGTACGATACTTTCGATACGTTGTTTTGTGTTTTCATTTCCATTTTACAATATGATTCCTCAAGAGGGTCGATTTTCATCAGCCGTGTGGTTTGTCTGCGACGTATCCCGCACGCTGAATGGGGCTCGACTGACTTGTCATCTTTGGATAGGAATGAAGACGTCAAGCTGATTTTGTCGCCGAGCAGCTTCAGCCGACCTCAGATGCTGCGGGCGCGTTACGTGCTCTACCCTGGCTGGTGAGAACCTTCCCTCCATGTGTTACCACTCACGTGCTCCCAATTTCCCCCCGTGCGGTCGGGCCACCTCTAAAATGTCTCTTTGTGCGTCTTCCAATATGTCCTCCGTGACCATCATCGTGCCAACCTCCCAATTACCCTCCTTGACGTTCTCCTGTAAATTCTGCTTTATGGCCGCGCCGGTGTCCTCCCGCATGCCGTCCTTGGCGTCATGCTTGTCTGCGCACTTGTCTAACCGCAGGGGCACGCGTCCTCCTCTCATCACAAAGCCAGTATCCTCGGCTCGTACCCGTGACCCCACGTCCTGACCCTTAACCCCAGATTTTTGGGGGGGAATCGTAGAGGACGCTACTGAAGCCAGTCTGTTTTAAACCAAAATGGCTGACTGCTGTGTCTCCTCAGGCGTGGCTTTTTTTTTTTTTTCTTTAGGCCTTCCTCCATGTGAGTCATGTCTACCAAATTATATAGTGCGCGTGCTCGATGGACCTGTCTTTGGGTGGGGGGGGGGGGGGCTGAATAGTTTTGCTAAATTCTACAGGGAGCTAGCGAGGCAAAATGGCTGCTTCAAACCAAAATGTACAATTTTTTTTTTTTTTTTGGTAACTGTCTTCTCATAATAGACATGCCTACCAAATTTCATGTTGCGAAATGAAGCTGCCGATGCTGCAGTTTGTCTCTTGAAGCAGCAGGCTTATTACCTCAGGAACGAGGCCAGCGAGGACATTTGAGAAATGCTCAAATGCGGAGATCCAACGACTAAAAAAGTCCAAGCCTGTGCCAGAGAATAATCTTGGGAGAGGAGGGGCAGGAGGGGGACGCGGGGTTCTGAGCTCTGAGGCATGAGGACTGGATGGAACGGGTCCAGGCGGGAAGGCAATCCCTCTGTTGGTACATGGCAACTGAGCCGCGTGGCCAAGAGCTTGTTACTGGGCTGCGAGCGGGCAGCTGCTGAGAGAACACAAGATGCCCGCTGGGCTTTACAGCAATCAGTGGCCGCTCCGACGAAGCGTGGGGGGGCCCACAGAATTGGAGTTTAATTAAGAACGCGCGTCAAGATGCTGACGTCATAGCCAACATCTAAAATGGAATATTTGACACATCTCCAGGCCTTAAGGTTTGGTCGCGCGCTCTTGAATTAAAAAAAAAAAACAGCTCTCGAGGCCAGTTTGACATTGCAATATGATGTTGTGAACAATTTGAGTTTTCCTCAAGCAAGGCCTTTGTTTCAGGTGCAATGGGCGCTTCCTCACCGGTTCGGGGTCTTTGGTCCTCAGCCGACATCGCCTGGCCTTCAGCCGGCCCCTGGAGAGGCCCCTGTTTGTCGCCCGCTGCGCAGGTAAAAGGCAAAGAAAGACGCCCCTCGCTCTGGCTGCCTCATATTTGTCCTCATACGCGTGACACAAGCTTCAGATACGAGCTGGCGGCGTGCGCGCCGATTACATAACGCCGCCTCGCCCTCCAAATATGCGCACGGTCGCCGTGCCAAAGAGCCGTAATTGTTGGCGCAGAACTGCCAATCTTCTGCCTCGGCGCTAGCAGCTGAACCGTTGGGCTTTTTTTTTTTTTTCCGCACCGCACGTCGTCGACCTTTTTACCATGACGTCACACCGACTTCCAGCAGGCGAAATCTCGGGCGTTTTCATCATATGCAAACGCTGACCTGCCATTCGACCGAGTCAGAGCGATTTGAGAAAACGGGAGAAATGCCTCCAATGCTGCTTTTCGCCTTCTTATCCACCGTGTGGCCTATCATTTAAAAACAGAAGAAGTCCCCGGGAATGAGACGGCACCCCGGCTGTAAATTATGTTTCAACGCTTAACGTTGATTCCAAAATGGGTGTGGTTGAAATTCAGACATGATTGAGGGACTTGCTAATTAATGCCCGATCAGCATCTGATCTCAAATCAATCAAAATCAATTTGATTGATTTTGATCTCAGATTGATGTTCTTGACATCAGATGCCCACTGGGAAATGCGTTCAAATGTACTTGGAGGCTAAATGCTACAAAGGTAGCATTTTTCCCCCATAATGCCATGGGAACTTTTTATTGTAATTTTTTTTTTTAGCACTTGGCCTACATTATAGCAATACTCTCGAAAGTTCAGTCATGAAACCTTGTTTAATGGGGTGTTAACTTCTCAAATCATCAATAATCAAAGTCATGCTCTACTGACATCATAAAACCTTAAATTGCAAGAAAAAAAATGTTTGTTTACATAATTTTCAAACTCATTGGTATCATGTAAGCCAAATCCAAAAAAAATAAAGCCTACAAGTACGTACCAACGTATTTGTCAACAATTGTTTTTTTCCCTCTACATTGCCAGCCCGACGCTTGACTTTTGTGTCACCCGGAAGTACCCAGGGCGGCTAAAGTTGATCAACATTATGAATTACGAAAGTCTTTATTGGAATTTAAAATGTCGAATAAGTTTTGTTGCTTCTGTCTCTTCTCTGCAGCGTTCAAGGCGTCGCTAAGGCCGAGTCCCTTCAGCGGAAATGTTTACAACGTGTGGGGAAAAATCAGGTTTTCGGGTAGGAGGATTTTTTTTTTTTTTTTGCCTTACTTGCAGATGTAATCAGATATTGTTCTTATTCTTATGCTTTTTCTGATTATTGAAGGTCGTTTTTGGAGTCCTCAATATGCCCAAAAAAGTCATTTTTAGCTTTTGCTCGCCTGGTGAAAACCCGCCCACTTTAGAGCTCCTCAACACAACCCCCCAAATGTCACTCAGGAGCTCCCCGTTGCAAAGTTAGAAAAATGAAAAAAAAAATCAGCCCGAGACATCCAACTGAACAGAAATTGGGTCAACATATTTATCTTCACAGTAAGCACACAAAAAACAAACAAAAACGTCTCCATGATCCATGAGCAAAAGTGAACAGGAGTCAACCATTTTGGCTTGAAGTCACCATTTTGAGTCAGTTCCAAAATCAGGTACTTTGATCATCTCCTCTTGGGAAATTTGCCCCCATTTGTTGTTTTTATGACATTTTCTTTCCTCTTGCGGACGCATTCTTCCTTCATTGGTCACGTGCGGCTTTTGGAACGTTTGCATTTGTGCCTCGCGTGAGCTCTGCGAGCAATTTGGATCACAGGTCTTGAACGTCGCTCTGCGTGTGTGAACTTTTCCGCCTTGCGCGCGGGTCACTCTAGACTCGCCGCACGTGATGGCGGTGAGCTACAGCGCGGTGAGCGGCGACCTCCGCGCGGTCCCGGAACAAACGGCCCGGCCCGAGAGGGATGTCTCCTGCTTCCTGGTCTTTGACGGCGTCGGCCTGACCGAGGATGCGCTCGAGGACTGGCTCAGGCTGTGCACCAAGCAGGTCCTGTTCAGAAATAAAGAATGTGTCATTCTTGTCACACAATTAAATGATTAAATTGGGCGGAATGCCAAAACTGGCACCGGCCAAATAAGATAAGAGCTACAGTAGTGGCTGCGGTTGTGTTATGCATCCACTAGATGGAGCTACGCTAAAGGGAATACAATACAATACAATACAGCTTTACTTAAATGGAGCTTTCCCAACCGCTGCAGCCGTAACCAAGAACGTTTAAAATACTACGTCCCAAGAAATCCGAAGATTGATCCCTAATATAAGGCGCATCGGATGATAAGGCGCACTGTCGGCTTTGAAGAAAATGGAATTTGGGCGACCGATTCATGGAATTTCAGTTCATTTGCAATTCATTTGAGTTAAGACGCTGGTTGCAAAACAAATTGATTGTAAGTCAAGGTAGCACCGTGTGTGGAAAAAAGATGGATCAAATCTGATGTTCAATTGTTTGGTGCTGTCAACAGGTGTCGACCGAGAAGACTCAAAAGACCGAAATGACGCTTTCGCCCCAAGAAATGAAGAGCATTCACGTGAGTTTTTCTTTCTTTCAATGCGGTGACAAGTCAGCGAGTCGTCGACGTTTTATGAGGACCACCTGCAATGTTAGATCTATTTTTTGATTTTTGGGAGGGCTTTGTTTTTAGCGGTTAAACTGACCTTATTCCTTTTTCCGTGGTGCAGACGAGCCGACATCTGGAGCGGCTGCCGCCGGGATTCATCAACAACGGCTATCAATACATGGACGCGTTTGGAGAGAAGCGAGAGCGCCATCCAAGTATCCTTCACCAATGACGCCGCGTAGCGACGCATCCTCACAAATGTGACTGCGGAAATCGGATTCCCCAACACAATGATTGAAGCATATCTATCGGTCCCACATTTTTTATTGATTGATTTATTTATTCTGCTCCTGCAGAAATCTGCGGATGATCGCAATGTGGTTTTCTTTTTCCTGCTTTTTACAGATTTCTATTTGAAGGTAATTCGTGGACAGCTGCGCTTCTCAAACTTTGTAGCCCAAGTACCACCTCCCGAATTGAAATACACACACACACAAAGAAAAGAGGCTGAATATATTTTAAATATTTAGGAAACTAAGGGGGAAAAAAAAGCTGTGCTTGAACCTTCATAAATGTTTGAAAAGCTCTCAAAGATGACCTGCAAATGCGTTGCGCTTAAAGTGAAAGACAACTAAACTCTACTTAATAAATGCACGGCATTGGAATGAAAAAAACAAACAAACTGTTGAACCACGCTAACATGATCCACATTCACCTTGATCATTGAATTCAGTCATTTGTGCACAGTTGCAATTGGGTTTGTCGTACTTAAAAGGAAGAATTTCAATCATTTTTTTTTCAGTGTGGTACTCGGTGCCAAACTTTTGAGAATCGATGCGTTCGTATCAGATCAACGCTGTGGCATCCGCGCCGCCGTTCTCCTTCACCCGCCCGTCCCCGCAGACATGCGTCGGTTTGCCGGAGAGGACGCGGCCGAGGCCAACGAACGCATCGAGATGTTCAACCGCCGGCCTCTTTGATCCCTGAAAGTGAGATCAGCCACCGCCGGTTGGGGGGCAAGGGGGCACACGGGACTCCTTTTGTTTTTCAAGTTGAAGGTGAGCTCGTCGCAGACGTTCTTTGGATGCAGTCGGGCTTCGCTGTCCCGTGCCCGCCATCTTGGCGGCCTCGCACGAACCCAAAGGAAATGTCGTCCCGCGCCTTTTGCGCACCTGTCCGATGTAAACAACAAAACGTTACGGCCGCCGCCGCCACGCCAAGGACAATAGCGCCGCGTTATTTTAAGAGTCCCCTGCCGCGAAGCTAATGAAAGTGCAATTAAGCGCGCGCGGGTCCCCCGCCACTGCAGAACAGCTGAGGACCGTCTCACGTGTCGGCCGCAATCTTCTGCCTGCATCACCGTCCCCCCCCCTTTTTTTTTTTTTTTTTTTCCACTCATGGTTACGAGGAAGGAAGCCAGAGATAGATGCAAGATGAGTGATGAGTGAGTCTTGCACATGTGAACGAACGCATTCCAGCTTTTTGGGTTGTTGTTGGGTTTTTTTTTTCAATCTTTTTCAGGTTGGAACAGGGCTTTCCAAACTTGTTCCTATACTGGGAAAAAAACCAAAAACAAAGATCGTAAGGGCCACTTTGACCTTCTTCCCTTTTAATTGAGTAAACACTCTAAAACATGGGATGTCCAAACGACGGCCCGGGGGCCATTTGCAACCCCCCCCCCCCCAACAATTAAAAATGACATTTGACATGCGCCGCAAGATGAATTAAAAAGGTGAAGGCAAGCAGAGTGAGATTGGAGGTTGTCAGAAAAATAGAATAATTCAATTTGCCCGGCAAAAATTGCTTCTTCCACTTTGCGCTCGATGGCCGATTGATGAAAACATTATCTTCTCCATCGCTTTTTTTCTTCGACCCATGAGTGATGCAGCGGTGGGTGATTACCTCCTCCTGCGCCGAAACATTCCAGCTATCTGTTTTTAACAAAACAGACACACTCAAATTAAATTCAACTAAACTCAAGAGAGTGAAGAGATTTTTGTTGTCAGAAACAGCGCCGATCTCCAACGGGGTCGCCACACCGTCACCGGGTGGGCACGGATCCCCGCGCTGCCCGCTCACAAGTCAGCCGAGCGGTCCGCTACATCGTCAGGCCGCAACCCGGAATCGAACCCCGGACCTCTGCGCCACGAAGCCCACGCGCTGCCCCCGAAACATGAAACTAATTCGAATAAATCAATAGCATCAAGGTGTGCCACTGCGTAGGACGTTGAGAAAGAGGCTTGCACGGTGACATTCTCTGGGTCGGATCGCCGAAATAATTTTTCGTGGTCGCGTCGGCCAGCGAGAGGAAAGGAAAACAATAAAAGTGCTTTCTTCAGGGCGACGGGGCAAAAGTGATAAAAGCTATTTTCTGCACACACAACCCCAACTCTCCAACCGCCCCCCTTCACTTCAGCCCAACCCAAGCCGCCGCCGTCCCAGCGTCCTGACTCTGGAGCCACCCGATCCCGCGCTGGTGCGTTTGCGCTCCCGCCGTCTTTTCCAATGGCGGAATGCCGAGAATAGCAGCCAGCATAGCAACCCAGTAAGCCTGTCGCGTATTCCGTTTCGCCCGCGGAAGAGGGTCAACGGTCGCCGCCGTGCGCTCCCTCCTTTGCCGTCGCTTAAAGGGGCGGGCGTTATCGAAATCCAAGATCACGATGAATATTACGATGATTCATATTACAAGCGAAGTGCGATTGTGCTTTGGATCATTCGTACCATTGCCCCCGACCGGCTCTTTAAGGACGTTTAAAAGTGAGGGGGGGGGGTGCAAAAGGCGTCGGGTGTTTTTGGCTTTTCGATTCGTAAACCGACAATGCCAGCGAAAAGCGTCCGCCCGTTCCAGCTCGCCTGCGTCTCTCTCAAGGCCGCGAGCGTTGCCGTCGGGCTCGCGGTATCAGTGACGTCATCCCGAAATGCCGAGTGTGGATGCTTCCCGCTCCCGACGACGCCGGCGCTGTTTTTGCATGCGTAACGATGTCGTGCCACCTCCGTTACCCACGATGCCTTTCACCAAGAAACGGGGACAGCAAACACTTGACATACTTGCCTACGGACAAACATGCAAAACGGATTTTTGTCAAAAGTGTCACTGAAAAAAAAAATCTGCGGCGTAAAACAACAACAACAACAACAAAAGATTTTGGAGATGCAGCAGTGCCTTGTGGGCAAGGATGCGTCTTTCGATCGAACGCAGTGTTGGTGAAATGTACCCGTGGAAACATCCTTTTGATTGTTTTGTTTTTTTTTTTTTGCTTATCCAAAACAATTCCAAACCAAAACTTTTTTTTCCAACAAGAGTCTGAGCACTGAAATCGAATGTACTGTAGGATGATAATGTCCAAATCTCTTTTACCGGCATGTTGTCTGACCAAATTATGTTGTTTTGTTTTTTTTTTTAAGAGAAAAACACGTCTCGGTACTTATTAGAATGGAACTGAAGACCGATGTAAAGTCAGGAATTTTTTTTTTTGTCCTGATTTTGGATGCTGAACATGATTAGCCTGTGGCCTAAAGTGCGTTCAAAGTGAATTTGGCGCCACCGAATGAAAGGAGCCGCTCTGATTGGCCACGATGCAAGTCAGCTCTGACCACTCCCATGGCGGCGAGGCTCTCCCTCTCGCAGATCCGCCAGGCTACACTCGTCTGCAAAATTACCGACGTTGGCTCCGACCCGCCTCCGTGCTCTCCCCGCGCCAATCACAAAACGGAGGCGGCCGACATTCCGATCAGCAACCTGAGAACTGAGATGCACTTTTGTGTCCCGATGACGTTGTTTGTCGTTCGGAGTATTTCACGCAAGTGCTCGTTTGGTCGGGGTTCAAAACCCAAATCTCTCAAAGATGCGGTTTGGCCGGAGCTTTGCACACATGACCCGTCCGTCCGTCCGTCCGTCTGCCCAAGCTGTGTGTGACTAATAGAAGAGGAGGAAGCCGTCTCCAATTGAGTCGGGATGGATTTTTCATGTCACGCCGACAGAATTAGATTACGGGAACAAGGGAAAAAAAAAAAAACAAAGGGCTCATTTCTTCTCTCTTGCTATCGAAAGGTGCCAAACATTTCTGTCCCGAGGGCCATGTCCAATGGTGTTTTGCACAAATATTTGCTGTAACTTGTTTTTTTTTTTTTTTGTTGTTTTTTTCTGTGACTGATGCCTTTTTCCTGTCCGTACAGTAATCATCACATGGTGTGAGGATTTACCGCATGAAATGTATATTTAAAAATAAAAAAAAAAGTACACAGTACAAGCGGGTTTCATCATTCTCAACTCAACAAGTTGGCAATTTGGTAAACAAGGAATGGAAATGTAAAGGCGTTAGCGTTAGCGCTACAATGCGCTGCGCTGAATTGTACTCCAAAGTCTGTGGACGGATCGAACGGTCTCTGTTTATGATTTGTGGATGGCTTTTTTTTTTTTTAAGCTCATATTTTGGTTGAGTTTTTACAACTCAATACTCACTGTCATGATTTTTTTTTTTATTTTTTTATCTTGCCCACAGGAAACGCTCACTTGAAAAAAAAATAAAATAAAACTAAGACTAAAACTAATGAAAGCTAAACATGGAGCATTTTTGAAAAAAACTCCACAAAGTTACAAACCACAATCATTCAAAGTAAAAAAAAAAAAAAAAAAAGGGACACTCAAAATAAAACCCAACGACAATGACCGCTCTAAAAACGATGACAACCCTGCGAATAGCACGACATCCAAAATTCATCAACTGCACCCTCAGCTGAGATGCTGACTGTTCAGCGTCTTGCCACACGCGTGTTTTGCTCATTTCATCGACCAGATATGAAATTGTACATTTTGGCTCGTTCTCCTGATGGTGTTTTGATTCTTTCCCACTTGCAAGCGCTAAAGAGCGAAAACGTGCTGAGAATGCCCCCGATGTGGCCCCACATGGTGAGTTTTTACCGCTCCCGTTTGCACATGCTGGCTGTGTGTGTGTGTGTGTGTGTGTGTGTGTGTGTGTGTGTGTGTGTGAGCCAAGGAAATTCAGTGTGCATGTGTGCCGGTATTGTTGCCAGGCAGATGGAGCGGTCCACATGGCTAACCCCTGACATCAGCCTTTCCTGTTGCCACCGACGAGCCGCCTGTTTCTCTCTCGCCCTCCGATGACTTGAAGGTAAGGCCGACGCTCATAAACACACGCAGCGTTCGCACATCAACACGCACGCACCTGGAGGCCCCTCGCTGGGGGCGCCTCACTTCAAATATCCACCGAGCGTCGTCGCGAGCCCAAGCCCCGCCTCCCACCACCCCCACCCCCATTGTGTCGGTTTATTTGCGGACCACCGTGACAGCCTCGTGTAAACACTCGTCACTCTCGCCGGCTTGAGTGGAAATGGGAGCGGAGTCAGGCCTCGCGGGACGCAGCGCCACGCTTGATCGTGACTTGGGCGGACGTGCGGCGGGATATAAAAAGTCACCACGGCCTTGTTCGAATGGCACGTTTGTCTGATCGAATGACACCGAGAGCAGTCGCTTTTTACCTCCGATAACGTGTACGTCTCAACTGAAAGCCCCACAAATATTTTGGAGAGAGTGAGATCATGTGTGGAGGGGGGGGGGGTGTCTGTGTTAAAAATGAACCAATCAAATTCCAACATACATTGAATGGGAATCCGCAAACTCCCGCCAGGATTTACGTTGCTTCTGATGAACCCTAAATAAAGTTCGGATGTTCTTCTTGTCGGCTTTCCCTATTAGGTTTTGTGCTAAGACTTGCTGCTATTTCCATCCATCCATCCATCCCATTTTCTGATCCGCTTTATCCTCACTAGGGTCGCGGGGGGGGGGGGGGGGG
>NW_017842061.1:207869-246894 GCF_001891065.2 Hippocampus comes | reverse complement strand
CCAGCCGTCTCCGGGCAGTAGGCGGGGGACACCCTGAACCGGTTGCCAGCCAATCGCGGGGCTCACCGAGACGAACAACCATCCGCGCTCACAACAGAGTACTGTTTTATTTTTTTGAGGCGGTCGTGTCATTTTTTTTTTCCCCTCATGAGGACATACTTTAGCTCTGAGTTGAAGTGGATAGACGTGGACATGACAGCACAAACACAATCGAGTTTCCTTCAATATTTATTGAAAATTAGCAAAAACATGTCTACTCTATGTTGAAGTTTTTTATGACATTAAAGCACCATTTTCTTGCCGATACACGATACAAATACATACAAATGCAGTCATGACAGCTGAGCACCAGTAAAAATTTTCAAACTATCGTTCTGAAATCTGCCAAAAAAAACCCGCCTCAAACATTTTTGAGCAACCGACCCGCCGAATTTGAACCTGCGCAAAACTGGGCAGTGTCATGACACTGCCTCGCGATTTTAAGACCTCGGTACAAAACGCCATTTGAGGATTTATTCCGGAGTCTCGTCATCCGTCCTGAGGTCCATGTTCTAGATCAGGTCATGAAATGACACATCGCTCGCGAGCTGGACTGTGATTGAGGATTTTTCAAGAACCGACTCGGTCGGACAAATGCTCAAAGGCCGTGAAGCTTTGGGCATTCAAGTCGGACAGCGCTGCACTTTGACGAGGCGTGAGGGGAAGGCGAGCGCCCGCATTCGCCCGTTCACCAACATTTGAGAAGGTGCACTTTGCGCCGCGATGCGTCACCGCAGCCAATTGGCATCGAGAATGCGCTTTCGACATCACGCGCACAGAGCGCACACGCGCGGCAAGCTGAAATGAAAACGTGGGACAATATCATTGCGGTCCGTGAGCCGCACAGCGCGGCCAGCTTCCAATAGCGGCTGACGCCAAGCCGAAATGGAGCAGGCATGGAGAATTGGGGGGGGGGGGGCGACCAAGTATTGACTTGTACACAGCTGTTGAACCAGCTCGTATTTAGCATCAGTTTCTGCACAACCGCCAGGCACCCGACGGACCAGAGTTGTTTGACTCGAATTATTTCTTTTTGGCCAGAGAAGAAGGAGCCCCTCCTTCCTGTAGTTCGGAACGAAGCGATATGTCGACGTCGGTCTGAGGACAACGAGCGTACTAATACATGGACCTTAAGCCGGATCTCGAGGACAGCGAGTAAACACTCCAAACGTCTTTACGACGGCTTTTTGACGTCGAAGGTCATCATGACGGCCATGTCTGCAGACTCTGCGGAGTTGGCGGCCAGTTTGAGGACCGCCACCCCCTCCCCGCTGAACACCTCGCCTTCCCAGACCCGGCTCTTGTTCAGTTTCAGGTCGGTCCGCCCGTGAGCCACCACGCACACTCGCTGAGCCCCCGGGATCCTGACCCGGAAGCGGACCCAGGAGGCCGCGTCCAGCAGGCCCGCGCGGGGCTCAAAGAGCACGCAGCCTTTCCTCCAGGCGGCGTAGACGCAAGGGAAAGGAAGGCCCGCTTGCCGGCAGCCGTTCCTCAGCACAAAGTCGCACGTGGGGTGGAACTCTCCGCCGGGGCCGTTCCTGGCGTACACGCCCAGCCGGTACGTGCCGGCGTCCGGCAGGCCGACGCTCACCGTCACCTTGCTGTCGGTGTGCGTGCAGAAAAGGTGTCGCGCCAGCGGGAAGGCGGAAGCGTCGGTCTCGTCTGCCCGGCTCAGCGTGGTGTACAGCTCCAGGTCCCGCCGGTTGTGGAAGGTGATGTTGCATTTGCCGTGAGGCGTGCTCACCAGCGCCGCCGTGTGGCTGAATTTGGACAGCCCCGCCTGCGCGGTGCGGGTGCCCGGCCCGCACGCCGAGCTCAGATCGGGCGGGAACAGCTCGTCCCGGCCGGCCACCTTGCCCTTGCAATGCAGCAGGAAGTTGGCGGCGTTCTGGAACTTGGCCTCCGTTTTCGCATAGTCCCGCACAAAGACGGAGAGGCGGTAGAAGCCGCGTGACGGGCAGACGACGTGGCAAGTCAGAAGCTCCGGTTGGATCTGGGAGGCTAAGCAACGCTTGGCGACGGAGGCCTCCAGGCCCGGATGGACCAGCTCGCAGAGCATCATCAGCGAGCGCGACGTCCTCAGCGCCAGTTTGAAGCTGCCTCCTTCCACCTCCGCCATCTCGCTACCCTGATCGCTCCCCGCCACTCCCAGGGAAGCCGCCGCCGGCTGCAGCCCCCACGACAGATAGGGGTTCTCGGGGATCTCCTCGGTGGCCCTCGGTTCCAGGCACTCCACCGTGAAGGAGCACACCCAACTCAGCGGAGTGGTCGCCTTCTCGGGCCTGGCGTACAGCCTCAGGTTGTAGGCGCCGCTGGCGGGCGGCAGCAGCTGCAGGTTCATGCTGTGCTGGGACACCGTCAGGAGGCCGAAGGAGGAGTGGCTGCCCTCCTTGTGTTCCGGAGTGCCGCAGTGGAGGAAGTCCTGGTGCGGCGTGATCTCGTAGGTGAAGGTTACGGGCCGCGAGAAGCCCACGGAAATGTTGGCCTCGCCTTCATCTGAGGAGAAACCGAGGGCAAGGAGACCAGATGCAATCTTTTGCCCGAGCAATGAAGAATTCCCGGGTGTCTTCGGAAAAGGTCTCGGACGTTCCCGCCTTTCGCTACCGTGCGATCGGAGGTCGTTCCTGATGAAGCGACCGAGCAACGCCTACTCGACAATTTGAGCCGCTCTCGTGCCATCGCGAGTGAATTCTCTCGCCTCAATGTATTTTGTTACTTTTGTCGAAAAACCGCAATCGACAATTCTAGCGACTTGATGTGGCTTCGTTGGAGACGCCCTCCGGAGTGAGAGACATCAACCCGCTACCGGATCATTTTCAGCGCAACGACGCAAGTGGCCGTCGAACTGCACTTAACGTTGGCGGAGCCCCAAACATCGAGTACGTCATCGATCAGAAGTGAACCATTTGAAATCGCTTTGACGATCGAATGTTTCAATGTTGTCTGACCCTGAAAATCGTGGATCTTCGGCCAGCCTGGTAACAGTCACGGAAGGAGAAACTCGATTTGCGGGTTGGATTTTGTACGATCGAGCTAAATTCCGAAGAGTCCGTTTCCGGACACGTCAGACTGACCAGTGACGAGGTGGCAGTGATGAGGCTGGATGAGCCTGAGACCCATGCCGAAGAAGGCCGAGGTCTTGAAGACTCGCCGCTCAAACTCCTCCAGGGTGACGGGTGCCTCCAAAAGCTGCCATCGCTCCTCGTCGGGGAAGTGCGAATCGATAAACTCCTCCGGGTCCGTCAGGAAATAGAAGTCATCGAACCTGGCGGGGGGCGACAAACAAAGACGGGTGCTTTTTTTCAGACCCTGGGAGGGCTGACATTTTTTCCCCGCGCTCGACTGCTCATCGCCGCTCGAGCAAGCAAGCAAAGCGGCGGAATGGCTTTCGGGTGTCCCGCCGGAGACCTTTTGACGAAGCTCTGGTGTTCCATGTCCACTCGTCCGGCTCCCCAGCAGGCGTCCATTAGGAACCACTGTCCCCCCAAGAGCACGGCGTTCCACAGGTGATCCGATTTCACGTTCCTAAGGCTCTGGCCCTGGCGGTAGCCGATGCCCTTACTGTGGCCCGCCACCTCTTGGCACTCGACGCCCACCAGCCTGTCAAAACGAGCAGAGCACCCGCCCCCCACGACCCCCTCGTTTTCAGTGATCTGGAAAATCCAGAGGGATTGCGGCCTGAATGACGCGCTATTGTCCGCCAACGGAAACCTCGATTCAATGCGTTGCGCTGCGGAAGACGACTCGCCGCGTCTGGTGTGCCGCTTGTGATTGAAATCTCCAAAATTGGCACTGCCCCCTGAAGAAGAGCAAAATGTTCGACTTTGTCGTCCGTCCAGGCCACCCACTACTGTCCTTGTCCATCTATTTCCTCATCCCGCATGAAAAATAGCGACCAGCACAGGTCTGGTTGAAGCCTTCAGGTCAGGCGTTACCGTGGAGTGACGCAATCAGGTTCCCGCTAAATTCGAGGCAAGTCGAGTCTTCGAGTCAAGCCTTGACTTCGGCTACGTTGGTGTTTCCCAACCCTTCGTGAGCCGAGGCGTCTTACCAAAAGCTCTTCTTCTTTTGTTTGAATGTCAATTGTAGCTTTGGCCCCTCGAGCGAGAAAGCATTCAAGCCGCTCACCGTCACGCGAGGGTCACCTGCCGGTCACGTGACTGCTTTTTCTGCCGACCTTCAAATGGACACGGGAAGTCCCCACAAATGCCGGTTCAACGACGCCAAGCGGTGAGACGACTAAAGGGTAAGGCTCCGACTAAAACTCGTCCTGAAATTGTGGACCCTCCGATCGCTTTTAGGGTGAGTGGAGCATTTTGGAAGGATTTTTCAAAGGTCAACAAGCAAGACTTGTCAAGTCAACCGGTTCGCGTCGAGTCTCTTTTTTGAGTTCTAGTCCTGAAATCGGCGACTTCAATTTCGACTGGGGTCTGTCCGCCACATCGAAGAACACGCTTGTCGCAAGAAGTCCTTACCTGCACATTTGCATACAGAGACCCGAGTAGCCGCAGCAAACTCCGCGACCGGTCGCGATGACTTCCTCCGGCGAGCACAGCTTCTCCGATTGTCCCAGGTAGCCGCCGATGTCGTACTCTGTCGATGGGGACAGCGGCGCCGTGACGTTCCCAACGGCAAAATGAAATACGGAACCGAGCTCGGCGGAGATGGGCTTCCCCCCTCACCGATGTTGTGACAGAGCCAAACCCAGATGGCGCGGATTTTCTCCAGCTCGCTCTTGGCAACACTGGCGATGTTCTGGACGATGGCCGCCACGTCATGAACGCGCTTTTCCCTAAGCTGTAACGCAAACATCAACAAAAGTGGATTAGTCCCAGGATTTGAACGCATCCCTGACAGTTTTGGGCTTTGATTTTTTTTTTTGTGTGTTCCCTTCAAGCAAACTTTTTTCATCTTGCGAAACGGGCCCGTGTCACGCGAGCGTTTGTCACCTCGGCCCCGGCCCTGATGACGTGCGAATCCAGCCGGTGGAAGATGTCGGAATTGGCAAAGAGATCTTTCCTCCTCCTCTGCCTTCCCGCCGTCGTCGCCGCCGCCCCCCTCGGCGCCCCCTCCGCCTTGGCTTTGAGGTTCCTCTGCGGCTCCTCCGCCCTCACGGCGCTCTTCTTCACAACGGCGATGCTCCTGGAGGCGCTCTCGGTCGACAGCTGCCTCTTGGCCGTCGGCCGCTGGTCCTCGGCCTCGGCCGCCAGCTTCTCAAAGACGCTGCGGCGGGAAAGCACGGCGCTCCGCGGGGCTCGGCTTTCGTCCGCATCGGGGGCGTCGGGAGCGTCTACCGCCGGGTCGGCGCCGCCCGCCAAAATCCCCACAAGGGCGACGGCGCTTGGCGGCCTCACTACGGGATTTTCCGGCAGCCCGCGGCGCTCCGGGGCCTTCACCCGGATGCGTCCCGGCTGGCTGGCCTCATCCTGTCGGGCGGAGCAGGAGAAGGGGAAGGAGAACTTCTGGATTCCGACCTCTGCCGACATTATGCGGAAATCATAACGGCCTGGAGGGAGAAAGCGGAACCGTTGACCACCAAAAAAAAACAACCCCAACTTCAAATCAACACCACAATGTTGTCGTTCTCACACTCAGGCTGGCCCGTGTCTCGGTGAATCCCGTACGACGCTATCTCTGGACGGCAGTGATGAATTGCCGATTCAATCGTTTCTATTCCTGACCGTTAATGACGGCAAAGGTTGGAGTCATTAGTCTTTGTCCAATCTTACAGCAGATTATTTCCACGTTACAACTTCTTCCTGCTGGACTTGTCGTGCTTTGAAATGAGAAAAAAAAATGCGTTTAAAATACAAAATGGGTCATCTTGTACAGCAGTAAAAGCAGCCGACTGTCCGATCTTTTCAACCTTTTTCGATCACAACATCGATGGTCAAATAATATCAGTCGCCTTTGTACTTTTAGATTTTATGACACACAAATTCGAGAAAGAAAGGTTCTTTGGTTTTTGTTTTTTTTTGCATTAGCACAAAGTAGACAAACTCAACTCAGGCGACCGAGGCAGTTGTTGCGTGTCTCTCAACGCGCCTGCGCAATGCTAACAACAAAGCAAGAACCTGCTTTGTCGTTAGCATCGCTTCATCACAAAGTCGCCGAAGGACTCGCTAAAATGAGGCTCCAAAGGGAGTTAGTTGGGTGTCGATCAAAATGCCTCTGTGCCGATCTTGAGTTTACGCAACACACAGATTGGAGAGGCTCATCGTTTCGTTGTTAGCATTAGCATTCCAAGCCCACGAGTCGTGACTCGTTTTGACAGTCCGCGACAGTTTGAAAATGTGCTACAGGATAAAAGTGCGCCTGTGCTTCCTCTCATTCGGTTCTCAGCGCACTTTTTCCTGAACAATATCGGAGCTATTTTTCGGGCAGAAAGTAAGGAAACGGTTGTCGAAAATCGTGCTACAAAGGAAGTTGATTAGCATTCCAAGTCAGACACCCAAATGTCTTCAGGATTTATTTTGACAGCTCGCAACAAAATTTGACGACACGCTACCCAAACCTACAGGGTAGGATGTCGGCACAACTGAATTGTATCAAAAAAGTCAAAACATTTCCGAAAAAGGGTTTTCTGGCAAACGGATCTAAAAATCAGGACACAAAGGGAGTCGAACCCTGAATCGAACCCCGCATCTCTGCACTGTGAGGTCATTGGACCACCATCTTGTTGCCATCTGTCCCGTAAGCGTGCTCAAACATACGTCGGCGCACCGTCTACTCACCCCGAGCCGAATCGAAATGCCTGCTGCGAGTTTGCCCGAGAGTGCGGCATGGAGTTGTTTCCAAGTGTTGTCGCTGGCCGGCGGTGGGCACAGCTTATATAGCCTGCCAGGACCAGGCCCCAGAATAACGGGCCTAAAAATACAACAAAGAGCAGCCAATAGGGGTTGAGACCCCACCATGCACACATTCGCGCGTGTGCGTGTGTATGTGTGTGTGCGCGCTGGGGATGTATGTTGGCTTTCACCGACAGCCCCTGGCATCCGATAATGTGTCCATCGGTGCTAAACACATCAACGACTCGAAAAAGAAACTTGAAGCTTTAACGATTCTTGACGGACAGTCAAAATGCTAACAGACGAGTCGGGTAAGTGTCTCGGGGCTTAGTCGCCGTTGGCTAAGTGGCCACCGAAAAAAGCACATGTCTTTGGGGAGGTTATTTGCACCCCTCTTGTTTTTCACCAAGGGAACCAAGTTACCCACTGTGCAGTTGTCGTGGTTTTTTTTTTTTTTTTTTTCTTTTAATACACCACTTAGAAAAAAAGTTGGGCTTTGGGGTGACATTTCAGGATGACCCTAAAACCCACGACAGCCTTGACAGGTGCACTTCATTCGACCTTCTGTCAACTTTTCGAAGCTTGTGTTTGTTGCATGCTCAAAAAAGTGGAGCTCCACTGTTGAGAATTCAACTCTTTCCCCACTGCAGGTGTCCACATTTGACACACTTGGTCTTTCTGGCATCCGCGTTGTCATTCCAGAGAAGCCAGCTGCCTGGCCGCTTGCTAGCTCGCTAGCCTGCTCATGTTATGTGGGCTATACACACAAACACACACACACACACACACACACACACACACACACACACACACACACGACACTAAACGAGCGAGGCGGCGACTTCTTGAACGACATCAGTCCACATCCCGTGCGCTAAAAGGCTAGTCGGCTAACAGGCAAGCTGGCCCGCCTGTAAGCTAGCCGCCATATAACAAACACGCGGTTAAAGGTTCACCGTTTATGAAACACGACACACAAGGGAGCACATATGTTCATTCAGGAGTGTACAAAATTCAAAACTAAAATCTCACAAGAAGTGAGTCCGGTCACGGAGTGAATGAACCTCACCAAGGTAGCACTGTTGTCATCGTCAAGAAATGACGTTGAAGTGCTATATCGCAACTGTTCTAAAGGATGTCAAAAGAAGCTCGCTTTAGCCTTAGTTGTGAACTATAAAAAAAGGGAAGAATTTTTTAAAAATTGCGTGCGGCTAATTATTTGCGTTTTTTTTTTTTTTTTTAAATGGGTGGCGGGGCTAAAACGGGGGTCTCCATGTATAATTTGAACTAAAACGGTCAAGCTCCAAATGCTTCTGCTCGGCTAGGCTAGGCTATAAATAGCAAAGGCAGTAAATCATTTGTGTTTAAAAAAAAAAAAAAAAAAAAACACCCCCGCCTGCCGCCATAAAATGTTATCGGGTGGACACAACGGGATGCATTTGACGGAGTTGCGCCAGTTCCACTTGTTGCTAGGCGGAATTCTCGGAGCGCAAACATCTGCTCCTTCAGCCCCAATAAAAATGTGTTTGATAAAGTAGCAGTTGGACAGGAAGACCTCTCCGCCTGCTGCAACACACCTGATTCAAACCATCAGCTCATCGGCGAGCTCTGCAGGAGCCTGGAAACCATCCGGAACATTTGCAATCGCTGTCATCGTTTTCCGCTGTATTGACAAGTTCGATCATTCAGAAGTTCCCGACTTTTATTCCCCAATAGACGAGACTCACGTCCTGCTATTGATTTATTTTTTTTGTTTCTGGCATTTCAAAAAATGAAAAGGACTCATTCTCGAAGTGGCTCCTCATTTTGTCGACGCCTTGTCAAGTTAAAGCCAGCAACCCTATTCTTATTTTGCCCTTCTCGCACCCAATTGCGATCATAAATGATGAATAGGACCCAGAGGCGATGTCTCTCATGAAATCGGAATGGCTGAATTCTGATACATTTGCACATGTACTGCGAAAGGTAGTCGTCGGTGGTTTGTGGGGGAGAAAATGAAGGCCTCGTGCCTCCAGCAAAAGATTTCATCCGACGGGATGTTGAGGCGCGTCCAGCTGCGAGCTTCTCCTGTGATCTCTCACACACCTGCTGGCCTCATCTTCTTCAAACACCCTGGTGAGGAGGAAGACGACGACGATGATGATGATGATGGCGTGTCGCCTTCAGGCGCTTCGCACCAGAATCTGACACTCATCCACTGGGATGGAAAAAACAAAAAAACAAAAAGAAGAGCGAGCCGGACCTTGACATTGGAAGCCTTTGTGTGTCGGTTGTCGTGGCGACGGCAAAAAAACGAGGAAATTGAAAATGATGCGTGGTGTCACATGCCGGCATGTGAATCATGTGACCGGCGAGACCAGTTCCAGCTGTCGCCGTCAGGTGACTCCTCTTCAAAATGGTTTCCGGCAAACGGCCCAGCTCCTTTGGAAAGAATCACTTACACTGTCACATTCATCCCATTACACACGCTTGGAAAATGGACGTTGTTTAAAAAAACCTAAAAAAAAATTTTATATAAAACCTCAAATATTGAAAGTTGCATATTTAATGAGTATTCGGTGAATATACTTGGCGAATTCTCTTTCCAACAATACCTGCTTTGTGAAGATTCCAGCGACGGAAGGTTTCAAAGGGAGGTGGCCACGCCCCTTTTTGCCGATCTCAAATTTGAGGTTTGGTGCCGTGTCATCACGATCAATAAATACAAAAAGTGTCATTCAATCAAAACCCGCTTGGTTAAACCCACTTGATTGAGCACCGAATGAAAAAAAATCCAAACACACACACAAAATCAAACGTGGTCCTGCTCCAAATGCAAATTAGCTGCATTTTTTTTCTCTTTGGTTTCCTTGAGCCTTGTGAAAGTCTTATAAATAAAATCTATTGTTATTATAATAGGCAGTCTGACGTCACGAGACAGCAGATTTGAGGTTTTGCTTTCCATCTAAGTCAACAAATTAAAGTGTCATTCCCAATCGTTCGTGTGATGACGTCACGCAGCCTGCGCATGCACAGCAGGCACCGCGGCGTACTCCACAGCCTGCCCATTTTTTTTCTGAGTCTCGAGTGTGTGTGTGTGTGTGTGTGTGTGTGTGTGTGTGTGTGTGTGTGTGTGTGTGTGTGTGTGTCTTTCAACTTTTTGCTCTGTTCCAGCCGCTCCGGCTTACTTCCGGGGTGGTGGACGCTCCAGTGACGTCGGCATGAAGCCTGAGGCGATGGATGATGGCGACGCGACACATGCAGGTCATAACTTTTTTTTTTTTTTAATTTAATCATCGTTTATGTGACTTGATGAACCAATTGAGTGGCTCGCGCGCCTCATTCGGATGCCAGATTGTGACGTGTGCGTTTGTCCTGCTCGCCGTGCTTTCTTGCTGCTCTTGTTTTTGCGGGGCTTCAACTCAAACAATTCAAACTCTTGATGCAGTCAACGTTCATGAAAGACGTCTGGCTCGCAGTTCAGTCGGTGACTGACCACAAATATTCACTTTTATGCCTCAAAACGAGGAAGAAACGCTTCAGCGCACAAAAGTTCTCCTTGCTTATGTGTTTGGAACAAGTTCCCACGACTCATTAAATTGATTGGAGCTTGAAATTGGGGTCTAAATAACAACAAAACAAAAACCAAACAAAGAACAGAAAGTTTTTTTTGTAATCCCTAAATTGATACCCCCCCACCCCCCCCCACAAAAAAAAAAATTAATACATTTTTAAAAGTTCCTCTGACTGATGAAATGGGCCCTATTTTGAAAATGTGAACTTTGGAACTTTTCCATGACCAAAAGTGCAGCCGAAGGTCCGAAGCGTGTATTCGTTGTCGCCATTTCGACACATGAACCGGAAACTTGAAATAGTTTCAAAGCAAAGGAAAGACGGCAACATCATTTTCTGAAATTACCAAAATGGAGGGGAAAAAAGTGATGAGACGGACCTTAATCAAAGATGTGGGGTTGGGGGGGTGCAAAACCCAAACCCATTCAGGGAGTTGTAGACCAAAAGCTCGTCTCCAGCTAAATGGGAGCCAGCGTCAAGTCTTGAGGCCTTCAGTCGTACTTTCTGATGTCAGAGCCTGAGCTGCGGCGATCTGCAGGTGTTTGATGCCCTTTTCAGGAAGTCTGGTCAGAAGACCATTACTCAAATCTAGTCTACTGGAGATAAAAGCACGGATAAGTTTCTCCTCATCAACCCTGCCGAAAGTCAGGTGCGAGTCTCTCACCAGCCCAAGTTTTCAGACTTGGTCTTTAGTTTCTCACGACAGTGACTCAGGGGCATTTTGGTTCATCCACTTGTAAAGTTGCTCCAAGTCGAGACGCAGCACGTCTGTTGAATCGCTGTCGTTTGGGGACAGTGATCAATCCAGCTGCGTGTCATCTGGCTCGCCGTTCTACCCGACGTTGGCATCCGCAAGTATTTGACCCTCAGAAAACAAAGATGGACTGAACAAAAGCGGTCCAAGGGTTGACCCTTGAGGGACACCCCCCCATGTCAGAGCCAAGACAAATGACACCTCAATGTCGTTATTTGACTTATTCAGTGTGAGAGCTGTTCCTAATATTTGGAGTCACAGGATGTAGCTATACGAGAGAACATTTTTCTTGGATTTGACCTTGGGTTTGACCTTCGGCGCACCTTTGCGTGCACTTTGTGTCACCATCTTGTTTTTTTATGTAAGCCTGGCCGCGGCCGCCAACCTTTTATTTGCCATTTGGCTGACACGTCCATCTGTGTCAGCCACTCTCCGCGGCGGCAAACGTGTTGCTTGGTTCCGGCGGGAGTTCAAAGAGCACATGCCGGCATGGGAATCCTGCCGCGTTAGCGCACGCCAGGATGAACGCCGTGCTACTTTATAGAAGTGAATTACTTTGAAAGCAACACTTTATTGTCACATGCAGATTTTGACGCGTCTTTCAGGTACGTTGCGTTCCACACTTCTATTTTTACGCCGTAAACAAACCCGGTGTGTCTCAATCGCTGTCTAGCGGTTTGTCAAATTTGTTCGAAAATGGTATGGTTCCAAAATTGTATGTCGGAACAGCACACGAAAAAATATATATATCAATGCGATGCACTATGCCATCTGTTTTCGGTGCGGAATGAAAAAAGGACAAATGATTATGAATGAAAATAAAAGATTTACCCCCCCCCCAAAAAAAAAGAAAAACACGGATGCAGATCCCTTTTGAGGCACTCGCTCCTCATCGCAAATTTTTGCAGTAGTTTCTTCTCTCATTAGCAATTTACTGAATTCATGAGCAAGCATTTGTGCGCGTGTGTGTGTGTGTGTGTGTGTGTGTGTGTGTGTGTGTGTGTGTGTGTGTGACACGCAGCGTTGCGTCACACTTTTAAGACGTTAAGGAAGGATGCAAATATTTCTTGTACGCTCTTTGTTGAGGTCGACAAGAATCCACTCTGGCTGTGGTAGTGGCTGCGGTCTCCAGCAGGGGGCGGTGTGTACGTGCCGACATACTGGGGGGCGGGGGCTCCTCTGTGCGGTTTATTTTCTGTTATTGATTGATTGATTGATTGATTGATTTTTGACTGACTGTCTTTATCACACGCATGTTTGCCGGCAGACTTGGAAGACGCGCGCGAATGTGAGAGGCGGCGCGAAGAATTCAAAAGAAATGTTGATCCTCACGTGTCGGTTCATACTTGGGAAGAATGAAGATCCGCTCGCTGATGAAATCGCGGAGGAAATTGTGCGCTCGCGATCAGCAAATGTCTGGTGAGGGTCGACGGGGAGGAATTGAACATTTTGTTCATTTTATTGTAAAAATTTGTCAATTGGCGGCATGGAAATCATTCTGGAGATGAACTGAATGAATTTTTGAATCTTTTTTTTTTTGGTGGGGGGGGTTATTTGTGAAATTTGCTGAGGTCCAAGTTTCTCTGAATGAGCTGAACAATTTGGAGTTCTGGGGGTTTTTTTTTGCATTTCTATTCAGTCAGTGAGCATCATCATTCGACGATGTTTTTTTTTTTTTAACTTTTGTCACATTTCAATTTTTTTTAATTATAAAAAATAGATTTTTACATTTCCAATCCATTAGTCATTGCTCTTCTGTATTTTTCATTTCAGGACATTTGTGGATTTAGGGTTTTTTTTTTATTCATTTCCATTTTTATTTATGAAATGGGAGATTCAATTCGTTTTCATTTAAAAAAAAAAAGAAAAATCCAATCTTTAATGATTATTTTGTTCTGTCAAGACATTTGAATCCATGTCATCCTTTTTAATCGATTTAATGCATTCTTTTCAAGACTTTCCCATGAAGTGTTTTTTTTTCTCTTAAAATGAGTGAAGGCATTGCTTTGGAACATTCTGACATTTTCATCATTATTTTCCGATTAATATTCATCGTGATCCGCACAGACACACACACACACGCACGCGCGCAGGGTGATGTCGTGTGCGCGGGCAGCTGAGTAACAGCTGCTCCCCACATCCTCATCTTCATCCCCCCCCCCTCCCCTCGCCATGCTTTTGCTGCTTCCGAGCGTGGCTCCAACACTCCCATTTGCAGTCGTCGCGCACCTGCGCACGCACTCTGCTAATGAAGGTGCTTCCCAGGATTCCCCGTTTCTCTTTGTTCCCACTCTGATTGATGACTCAGTGGGCCGGCCCCCTTTTTCCCGGCACACGACGCCGGCGGCACGCCGGAATTTGCGAGCGGCGCTGGCATCCCTCAAGAGTGGTGCGCGCGCCCCCCCCGCATGTGGCGCAAGGACAAAAAGGACGTCTGGACTGCAGATCGATTCCGAGTGGTGCAACGGCGCCCCCTTGAATTACCCGAGCGGTCCGTTTTCAAAATTGGGGGTGTCGAGTGTGTTTTCACTCCCTTTTGAATTCAGTTTCAATGTTCGAAATCTCTTCCAGCACCGCCCAAAATTGATTTTATTTTTTTAAATTTCATTTCACTTGCAGCCGTTGTTTTCGGTGACATTATGTGAAGCGAAAGGACTGCGAGAAAAGCGTCGAGTCTCTGCTTCCGTCCGAAAAAAAAAGTTTTTGTCTTCCTTGGTAGGCAGCAGTAGGACAGCTTGAATGTTTCTGCTGTGCAATATCACTGGAGCCCGTCATGCTTGAATAGTGGATGGACGTTGTGTGTGTTGGAGATTTTTTTCCCCCCTTTTGAAGTGGGTACACCAATTCTGTCAGGATTTCGAAGAGGCGTGTCAACTCTCTTGATTGTCAGCGGGTTTGTGGTTTTTTTTTTGTCTTTTTGAAAGGGGTGTGTCAAGCGTGTCAGGATTTTGAAGAGGTTTCTGCTTTATTTTTTTTCAAGGTGGTGCGCCAACTCTTTCGTGGTTTTGAAGGGGGGTTCTTTTTTTTTCCCCTTTGTGGAGGGAGTACTGTACAGTTGAAGGTGTGTTGGTGTGTGTGGGTGCGACACTGTCAGGATTTTGAAGAGGTTTGTGGACATTTTTTTTTCTATTTTTTGAAGTGGGTGCACCAACTCTATTATGATTTTGTGGTGTGGATTTTTTTTTTCTTTTTGGATTGGGTGCACCTTTAAGGTGTGTGGATTTTTCCAACCCCTCTCAGGATTTCGAAGCAATCTGTCTGAATGTGAGGATATGCGGTTTTATTTTTTATTTATTTATTTATTTTTTGGTAGGGGGTGCGCCAACTTTGTCCGGATGTTAAAAATGTTGTGTTCCTTATATGGGCATTGGCATTTCTTTCTTTTTTTGGTGTTTGTTTCACTGTTGTGCATCTCATTAGCATTTTTTTGGTGTGTTTTCGGTGCGCTAGTAGTCCGTTTTGCTTTTGTGTGTGTGTGTGTGTGAGAGTCCTGTTTGTTGTGGTCCTAATCGGGGTCACGTGGCATCTCCGGAGGCGTGTATCCAAAGGTCTCGCCGCGCACCTTATTGCTTTCGAGCGGCGTCGGTGATTCATCACAGCGGCTAACGCACTCGCCGCGAGCCTCCGGCGTCCTGCGCGCACCCCGCCGCCGAGCGGTCGCCGCCGCCGGCTCCTCCCGACCGAAGTGTTATCAGCGCGGGCCGGCACAGGATATGAAGGCGGCGAAACGGCGGCTCACGCGCTGCCGTTGATGTGTTTCGGCGTGATAAAAGTGGATTTGAAGGCTCAACTTGTGGAGCACATTAGCACTCATGTGATGTTGATGTCAGCGGATGAAAAAGTTGCACGCATGACTCCATGTGCCGTCTTGGCTCATTTGATGACATATCCCCCCCCCCCCCAGCCCCCCGCCCTCTCCTCAACAACAGTGTGTCGTAACAAACATGTTGATGCGTTACATATCCGATATGATGGGCTGCTTTGATGTCCTGCTTTCAGGAGAATTTATTTTTTTCCTTTGATTTTTTTATTCTTCACCAGTGCGGCTGTTCCAAACTTAATCAACCACCCCGGGTTGTCTAACGGTTTAAAAACCACCGAGAAAACGACCTCCGCTGTCGACATGGAGCAAAAAAAAAAAAAAAAGAATTCATACAACAACAAACAATCAAACAAGACATTAATAACAGAGACGGTTGCAAGCGACAAAACAGTCCAACTAAAAAAGCAAGTCTCATGCTGAGTTTGAAAACGAGTTGGAAAGGTGGGCAGCAAGGGGGCTTGCCAAACGTTCATTCCAAAGAGAGGGAGTGGCAACGGAAAAGGCTTGGTCCCGTCTGAGCCTCCGCGAGCAGCGGCAGTTTGGAGCGACTGGAGATGTTCGATGGAGGACTGGCTAACTCCAAAGTCAAGTGCGTTACAGTGATCCGGCCGAGATGTGAGCATGGCATGAATGACTCTTGAGAAAGGAATTTCATTTCGTCAACTACAATTGCTTTTGTTTTTGTTGACCAAAATTGGACTCGAGCTAAAATACAATCCAGAGATGATTGCCAAAGTTTTTTGGGGGTCAAAATGAACACTGCAACCCAAACCAATTGACTATTCTCACTCAGGCAACCAAACCTTTTTGTTTTTTTGTTTTTTTTGCTGTTTTGACCTTTTTACCCCTCTTGAATCCGGCACTCAAGGTGAGTTCAACTGAGAAAAAAAGACATTTTGTGATTGAGCGGACATCAGAATGAGACCGACTCTCCAGCTTCCACCCCATCATCAAATTTGACTTGCTTTGACTTCCATTGTCTAGCACGCAACGTGCGACCTCCTTCAAAGCTTAGAAATCATCCGCAGGAGCTTCCCCGTTTGTTGCCTGACACTAAGTAGACAGTGAGGGTCCTCACTTAACCACAGCAGGTCCTGGCAGACCGCGTCACCCACCCAACGCCGACTGCGCCGACCCACAAGGCTTTCATTTGCCCTCCGGGCCTGCCAGCCGATGCGCTTAATGAGAGAGCATCTCGCCCGCCGCCTTCCTGGCGCTGCGTTGCCATCTGTAATTTGTCAACAAATCTCAAAATATTCCCAAGTAGTTTTGCCGAGTCATGTTAGCCGCCATGCTAACGTTTCCACGGGATCAGTCGCCGGGGCAAATGTGCCCACCGGGTCTTTGCGGCGTCCACTCGGGACCGACACTTATTCAGCGCTTCTTTTAGCGGCCGACTGACGCGTTTTTAGCCGGGCGGCGATCGCTAACGCGGCGCCGAGCGCAAGACGGCATCGCCGAGTTTGTTGACGTGGCCTACGACGGCTCAGGAAAACCACAAACCACAAGTACACGTGTCGACACTCCAATATACTTCTTCTCGTTTGTTTCTTCAAATCGCAGCGGGATATTTCAGTTGCAACGCGCGCGGGCCCGAACGCGCGCGCAGGTAGCGCGTGCAGCTGACACGTTTCGACACGCAGGCGGCTAACCCTAACGCGCTGACGCATGGGGCCCCCCCGCCGGCGCCAAACGGTCCAAAATGCAAAACGGGGCCGGCGGACGTTTTGGATATGCAGACGAATGCAAATGAGCGACCTTTGGCAAGCGAGCAGCCTCACGCGGGAGGCAACCGACGTTCGCTCGGATGCCGCCGCTTCACAGCCGCGTGCACAAAATGCTCCAGAATTTGCACACGTGGACCGCCATTTGTTGGGAAGATAGCAACCGGAACGTGTCTGATCTGCGGTCATGTCGAAACGCGGTGACAAAATTTATGGCCTGGCCGATTAATCATCTGGACGTTTTAATCAGCCGATATTAGTTCTTCTCAAATCGCCAAAAAAAGGCAGATTTTTTTTTTCTCTGTCGGACTAAAAGAGAGTCAAGCAGTGAAATGTTGTGCCCGGTTGGAAAAAAAAACATCAGTGTTATGAGACCCGAAAAATATTTCTAAAATGTTATTTTAGAAAGGATTTGAATTGCACATTGAAAGACAAAAAAGAGATCAACATACCATCAATATCAACTCAGCTTTATTCTCTAAAATGATGAAATATTTCACTCCCACAAAATCTGACACTAGTAAATAATGAATGTGTCGTCCTTGAAAATAAGATGTTATTCTTGTAAAACTAAAATTGTAAAGAAACAACAACAAAAAAAAAAGCGGTCTGATTCAGTGACTCTTTTGATCTACGACAGTTTCTGACGGAGCAAATCAGCGACCGAATTGTAATCGATGGAAATGGAAGAAAGGTTTTTCGTTGAATCTTGCTGTCACAACGACTCGAAATGACTCGTCCGATTCCGACTCGGTTTCCGTCGAACAAGCCAACGCGCGTACGAGCGGGATGCGAGCGGGAGGCGCTAGGACCCCGCCAGCGCCACGGCGGCGGCGGCGGCGGCGTGTGTCTGGGCTGAGTCACTGCGTGCGCGCGCGCGCGCGTCAGTCGGAGCCCAGCGAGCGGGAAGGTGATGTCGCGCGCGGAGGGGAACGCCACCATGATGGGTTGACTGTGGGCCTGGGGGGGGACGGACGGACGGAGGGAGGGAGGCGGTCGGACGCTCCGTCGGAAAGAGGAAGTGTGTGCGTGTGTGTTTGAGCACACGCGCGTGCGTGTGTGTGTGCGTGTGTGTCCTTTTTAAATGCATTTCCACACCAGATGTTTGTTGTTTTCGCTCCGTTTGCAACTGACTCATATTTGACTTTTTCTGCTTGGAGGAGGTCCTCCAGGAATGCCGCCGCCGCCGCCACGCGCGCAGACATGGAGACCAACAAAGTTCTACATTTCGTGCCGTTGGGTAAGTGAATGCAGCGCCTCCGCCGCCTCCTTCGTTGGGGGAGAACCTTGGGGTTCCCTTCCTGGTGACACGCGTACACATAAAAAAAAAAAAAATCCCCCTCTCTCCCTTTTTCGTCTTGTTTATGTCAAGAGGCTGACAAACGTCGTACCTGGTCGGGTTGGAGCAGCTGGAATGCGGAGAAAAGGCAATCATGCACTTTCGTGCTCGTGCGAGTGTGTGTGTGTTGAGGAGTTCTGTGGGCCAGTCTGTGTTTAGAGGTGCTGTGTGTGTGTGTGTGTGTGTGTGTGTGTGTGTGTGTGTGTATGAGACTGTGCGTATGGGTGTGTGTGCGCGCGTGTCTGTTTTGAGTGGATCTATATGCATTTTGGTCAGTGAGCGCGCGTGTGTTGAGGGGTTCCGTGTCAGAGAGTGTGTGTGTGTGTGTGTGTGTGTGTGTCTTCCAAGAGTGAATTTTGAGGTGCGAAGCGCGTGCCTCCCCACTTCAGTTTTGTCTGGGAAGGGATCGTACAAGCGTACGTGCGTGTGCGCGGGCGCGCGCGAGAGAGAGAGAGAGAGAGAGAGAGAGAGAGAGAGAGAGAGAGAGAGAGAGAGAGAGAGAGAGAGAGAGAAAGAAAGACAGGATGATGAGTGTGTGCAACAGCGTGTCCCCTGCAGGATAATGTGAGTGTGCGTCGTGGCTCATTTGCATATCAGTTGCGGATGACGAAGGCAAGCCGCCGCCGCGCGCCTCCGCCGCGTCTCTGACGGTCTCGTTAGCGTTAAGCGTGAGCAAAGGGCCGCAGGTGGTCTTTTGACCTCGAGTCCCCTTGAGGGTGGCCGGTGTCGACGGACGCGTCGTTAGGCACGCCTGGCAAGTCGGGATGCAGAACCGCAGGGAACCCGGCCGTTTCTCATCTCGCCTCATCGGCGACGATGCACGGCCGTCGTTGATCATGGTTACGATATGAAAAAAAACAAACCCAAACTGTTCCGACGAAGATGGAAACATTTTGTGATCTACGAAAAAAGATGGAAAAAAGCAGACCTTGACTGGGAAAAAATGTATTTTGGAGACATGGGATTATGATGTCAGGGAAAGCTTACTAGAACATCCGGACATTATTTGGAGTTCATGTTTTGTGCCGACTTTGAATGTGCTTAGTTCAATCTGAACACCGTCACACCCCCAGTTATACCGGGGGTGTGCACACTTGTGCAACTACACTGTCACAGCGTTGTTTCTTCTCTCTGTGATTTATTTTTGATGCCACCATCACAGTGGCATTTTTTAGATGCGACTTAAAGCTGTCATTCAAACAGCAAGTGGCGCAACAAGCGGGCGTTCTTAGCCGGCTCATTCAACGACACCCACGTCACTCACCGGGCCAGGCTCCGTCTTTTAAAGCCGCAGACGCGCAAGAGTCACAGATATCACACGCGCCTCCGACTGCTCGATAAATTGAGGGCCCGATCGGCAGAATACTCGATCCGCCCAAAATGCCCCCCCACCCCCCCCCCAAAAATAAATAAATCCAAAGAAAAAGTCAAACGCACATCCTTTGCGCAGGTGGCCTCCCCTCTCAATGTTGTCGACGCTCGGTCAAGGTCACCGCGAGGAACACACTCGCGCACGACGCGGATTGGCTTCATTTGGATACACGCGAGTCGTCCGTACGGATGCGACGAAGATGTCTTGTTACCTCTGTCAATAAAAATGTGACGGCACCCCCTGCTGGTGAGTCGTGACACAGTGTCACGTTGTCACCTGTCGCGTGAGTGTGACACGCTTTCATGTCCCGGCTCTTTATTTTTGTGATTGTATTTGTGTGTGTGTGTATCTGCGCACGTGCGTGCGCGCGGTATAATAATTTGGGTGTGTGTGTGTGTGCGTGCGTGTCAACGTGACACTGATCCCTGATCAGTATTCACCGCTGGCAACACATCTCACACACTGCAGCCTGCGAGCAGCCATCTGTGCGCGCGCGCGCACGCACGCATCCAAATTATTATACAGCGCACGGGCACGCACATGCAAATGTACGCGGAAAATATCGAGAGACGAGAGAGCGGCACGTGCACACTCGCACGCGGTCGTCATCCGCGCGCGCAAACAGTTGGTCGGATAATTCTCCACGCAGTCACACGCGTGTGAAATTGCATCATCAGGAGGGGAACAAAAAACGCGCGCGCGCGCACTTTTTTTTAATACGCTATTGTGAATTTTCACCATCCTTTGTTGTTTTTGTGACCAACAAGTACGCAACGTTTTGCGGCAAACAACGATGATTGGAAGTTGCGTTGAATTTGTGCAGCTGGCCAAAATCGTGCGAACAGTTGCTCAACTGCTCGCACTTTAGCATGTCTCTGAAGTGAAAACCGGGTGCCTTGTTGTTTCTCCATTTAGGGACAAACAAGGGTTTTCTTTTTAAAATTGTATGACACTTAGGAATGTGCTTTTTTTTTTTCTTAATTAATTATTGTTATTTTTTTTACACACAGCATTTGTTGTTGTTTCGAGCGCTCAATTAGACTTTACTCCAGACTCAAATATTATACACAAATGTCACGTTAGCGGCAAACTATGAGGATTGACCACGTTGCGGAAAAGTTGAAGGTAATTGACGCGGTTTTGCTGAAATTGCGCCAGCAGTCGTCATGATGACATTGAAAAAAAAATCCAGCGTGATCTGCTTACCGTCCGGCACCTTAAGTGAAGTTGAAACCGAAGTGTCTTCTTGTTATTACATTTCACTGTGAGCAGCGTCTCCCTTCTATTTCCGATGCAATGATGGTTTTTTCCCAATCTTTTGTTTCTTTTTACGCGAAGTGAAACTTTTCCAGAAGCATATTGCGGACTTGATGAGAAACATTTACCGAGTTCTCCGAACATCTGCGGAAAATTTGTACGTTTTTTTTTTGTGATGACAGTTGCAATGGCGACATCGGAGTACCCAGCTGAGCAGTTGGCTCGTTGGCAACCTTGTCATGAACCCTTTCATGCACCCCATAACCTGCTAACATGATAAGCTGTCCACTTTCGTAACCGCTGTCCCTGAAAGGGTTCAAGCTAAGACCTAGTGTCTTATTGTTGTTACATTTTACTGGACTTAACGCTTGCATGACGGTTAAGAATGTGGAAATGTGAAGCACATTTCTAATGTCATTAAACGGTGTCACGTTGTTATGGTTAAGGCTGAGTGTCTTATTGTTATGACATTTTACCTCAAAAAGTGGTCAGCTTGTTTTTATGTGGGAGGTAGGAATGCTCTCAAGGGTCGCGGGGCGTGCTGGAGCCTATCCCAGCTGACATCGGGCAGTTGGCGGGGTACACCCTGAACCGGTTGCCGGCCAATCGCAGGGACTGTCAACAGTGATTGACCCATTTCTACACTTGTATGACAGTGAAGAAGCAGAAGAAGCCCAAGTCTGACCAAGTTCAACTTTGCCTTTGTCAGAGTTGAGATTGAGTGTCTTATTGTTGTTGCATTTTCCAATCAGCAGCGGTTGACTCATTTTTAGACTCATTTGTACGAAAGTGAAAAATGTTTAAAAACCCAGAGGTGTCAAACACAAATGTAACGTAATTACAGTCAGCTTTGCACTTTGCCCTTTTCATCACAGTTGAGCGTCTTGTTACATCCGACTATGAATAGTGGTGAACCCATTCTTGCACTTGTATGACAGTGAAAAATGTTTAAAATAAAGAGATGCGGGGGGGGGGGGATGTCTCATGAAGTTCAACTTTGCCCTTTGTCATTATAGTTAAGACTCAGTGTCTTATTGTTATTACATTTCACTCTGAACAGTGATTCGCTCATTTTTACACTTGTTTGACAGTGAGTTTTTTTTTTTTTAATTATGAGACGTGTAAAGGCTAAGTCTACTGAAGTTCAACTTTGCCCTTTGTCATTATACTTAAGACTCGGTGTCTTATTGTTATGACATTTGACTGAATCGTGGTTCGCTCATTTTTACACTTGTATGACTGTGAAATGTTTTTAAAATAATGAGATGCGGGGAAAAAGAAATAGTCTCATGAAGTTCAACTTTGCACTCTGCCGTTGTCATTATTGTTAAACCCTGGTGTCTTATCGTTCTTGCATTTTACGCTGAACAGCGGTAAACTCATTTTTGCACTTGTATGACAGTCAAGAATATTAAAATTTTTGCCTGTAAAGCTAATAAAGGTTTAATGTGACACAACACAAGGGTGCTACGAGCGTGCGCGAGCGAGTCAAGCCGAGGGAATTCCTGTTAATTGCTCACACATTCTCTTCTTGCCTCGGTTCAATTAAATCCAGGCGCCAACAGTGTCTTCTTGCCTCTGTCCCCCCCCCCGCCCCCCCTTTTACTCTCTCTCTGGCCGCCACCACCGAGCACAAAACCCTCCCCGCTACCTCGCTTGCCGCTTTTCATTTATGCCACGCCGCCTTCCTCCCCGTGAGGAAAAAAAAAAATGCCGCATGTTGTCATGTGCAGTGAACACCACGTGAAAAGTCACGCGCGTGTGCGTAGCGTACAAGATGTAACTTTCTCCCCACACAAACCCCCCCACCAAAGACCCCCAACCCCCCCAAAAAATAAAAAACAAAAAAAACAACAACTCGGAGACGAGAAACCACAGCGAGCCTGCATGACGTGGAAGTAGGGAAAGAGCCATTTTAAGCTTAGCATTGCTACAGTGCAACGGCCATCTGCCGATCGGGACGTACGCTTCAAAAAAACGAAAATCCAAGTTGAAAATGTGTGTGCTTTTGACCTTTGCATGCCAACATATTTTTTTTCCTACCAAGCAGGTTTAGTGTGGAAGGATTTCAAGAATATTTTCCTTAAACATTTTCATAAGGGACTCGAACCTGAATAACCTGTACCTCCCATTGGTTGTTGGTTGTGTCGCGTCTTATGACCTCCACTCAACAGACGAGATGACGACGGCGTGCTTTGACTCCACTTTGCCTTTTTCGTCAGCGTTAAGACTGAGCATACATTTGACTAGAGTTCGACTCCCGTAAGATTCTAAAACTGCCTTCTGACCGTTTTTTTTTTTTTTTTTTTTTTTTTTACACAGTCAAATGTCATAACAAGAGGACACTGAGTCGCACCTTTGTTGATAAACGTCTAGCACAAGTTAACTCTGTCACACTCCTGCTTAATGCTTTAAAAAAAAATAAATCTAACCACCATTTCAGGTCAAATGTAATAACAATAGGACACCCAGTCACAACTTTGTTGATAAAAGTCTAGAACAAGTTAACTAAGTCACACTTGTGCTGCATGCTCATTTAAAATAAAAATAAAAAAAATCTCAAATGTATTTCAATGTAAAACGGAGTTAAACACCGTTTCAGGTCAAATGTAATAACAATCGGGCACTCAGTTTCAACTTTAAGGACAAACGTGCACTGCAAAGTTACCTTACGTCACCTGCATCTCATTTTTAACATTCTTAACTGTCATACACACGCGTATGAAAAACATGTTCACTGTTAATGGTAAAATGAAATGACAAAAAGACACATAAAAAAAACTTAAATAAGAAAGGTATCATCCACCCATATTTCTGATCCGTTTATCCTCACGAGGGTCGCGCGGAGAAAGGTATCATGTAAAGTTCAATGATGTCACAGCACAGCACGCGTCAAACGAGTGTAATACGAGTGGAAGTTAACCACTGTTTAAATGTAACGTCATCCAAAATGGAATAACAATACGACACCCTGTCTCAGTTTTTATGACGGATTTCGAGCAGTTTTATTTTGGCATACTTGAGCTTGAGGAGTCTCTTTTTTTTTTTTTTTTTTTTAAACCTTCTCGATGTAAATATCATAGAAGTGCAAAATGTCGTTTATCACCGATAATGGTAAAATGCAATAACAATAACAGTCAGTTTTAACTTTTGTTGTGAATAACATAACAAAAAGGTGATTGTGTTTTTTTTTTTTTTTTTTTATGGCTGCTATTTTGTTTGCGGGGCTTTTCAACTACTTCCTGGCTGGCCACAGTGGCCCCTGTTGCTCTTGCGTGCAGGCCCGTCATGTTTTTAGCCGCTACAATCATTCCAAAACACTCTTTAGCTGCAAGGCTGCGTCATTCGAACACAAAAAAATCCCCCCCCCCCCTTTTTTTTTTTTTCCCTCCCGCTCATCGGCGGTGAAACGCGGCACTCCAAGGTTGTTGGGATGGAAACATTGATGAAATAATGCGGCGTTCACCCTGGTGCTAAAATCTTTGCGCGGCTCTCGGCTCCCACTTGTCGTTGTCAAGCAAAACAGTCGGTAGCCGCGCTAAGCTCGTCAAGACAACAGGAGGGAGTCGCATCACCGCAAAATGTAGACCTCAAAAATCATCCGCATGCGAAACTGGCGAGCGAGGTCTCCCGGCCGCTGCCTTGGCAACCACGCAGTCGTCTTTTTCTTCTGGTTGTCGTTTGTTTGCATTAGCGATAATGCTCCAGCCGTATCTGGTTCTACAAGCGTGGATAAAGCAGTAAGGCTGCAACATAGAGTACTATGCGGGTGCGAGGTACGGGTTAAATTGTCATGGCAGCGATTTTGAGGGCCGAATTTTTGTTATTTTATATATAACATAATATTATAATATATTATTATATTTTATCAAGCGCCGCTTGATCCTCAGGTGGGTGGCGGGTGTACCGGAGCCTTTCTCAGCTGACTTCGGACACTAAGCGGGGTAACTGGTTGCCAGCCAATCGCAGGGCACACACAGACAAACAAACATTCACACTCACGGTCACAGCCAAGCACAATTTCGAGTGTTCCGTGAACCTGCCGCGCATGTTTTTGGAATGCGGGAGGAAACCGGAGTACCCGGAGAAAACCCACGCAGGCACGGGAAGAACATGCAAACTCCACACAGGAAGGCTGGTGCCCGGAATCGAACCCTGCACCTCGAAACTACGAGGCGGACGTGCTAACCACTCCACACCGTGCCGCCACGTTTAATCATCATCGGCAAAATCGAGGCTGATCTGAAGTGCTTTTCTACCAGTTTGCAATCTTCTTCTCGAGTCAAATTTACACTGTCAAACTAGTAGGGCACCATGTAGTGGTCGACATTGGAATTACACCTCAAAGAAACAGAAGGCAAAACAAAATCGTTGTGAACTGTACAATGGATGGAGGGCGATTGACCGTCGATGTCATTTCTGCCAAAACACTTGAATTGAACCAGATCTGCACTGAAACTTGACATATTTTTTCTTTGGCCCTGCCATGCCTCCCTCCACCAAACTTGGAAGATGTCCGTTTTCATCTTTTTCTGTCATCCTGCTGACAAACAGACAAACGGCCACGATGGTGATCGTCAAGTGATCGAAAATGATTGTGCATGAGCGTTAATGCATGTTGGAAGTTTGTCCTGAAGTCAGTGTCCCGAATGTTTTGTCTCCGAAGTGCACATACATGCATTGAAACCTGTGTACCATTCGCGCAGCGTGAGCCCTGCGCTCTTTCTTTCATACCTTAACACCTGACTCAACGTGTCGGCGCATTTTCCTACATGTGCCGCTAGCGCGTCGTTAGCATGTTAGTGCTCTCACATTGCCGGAGGCCCAATTGTGGCATCCCGGCTTAAATGTGCAAAAATGCAAGTGCCCTCCGGACAGGGGCGAGTCTCTCTCTTCAAAAGTTCCCCGCGGGCACAATCAGCCCATAAAGTGCCCCCTCCCCAGCCCTCGTAGACAGCTTAATAAACTCGCAGGGACGCACGCCTCTAAATACTTGTCCCTCCTAAAGCCGAGGATTTGTGGTCAAAACCTGTTTTAAGTTGACAACGTCTTTTTGATGTTTGTTCAGTCTCCAACTGACTGATGTAAACTCCTCCCGGCTAAGTTGGAGGCTGCGATCCAACTCAATGGTTGAAGATGTATTTGTGTGCCAAAGTTGGTGCGGGGGTGGGGGAGAGGGGCGTTCTAATTTTACGCCGTGTTACATTTGGCTACAGTCAAACGTAAAGACGTACTTGAGAGAGCACAAAGATCCACAGTGTGAGGTGATGATAGCTCACAGAGTTGTGAGGTATAAAAATCATCGGCGTTTGCAATTGCTTTCAACACAACGGGCTGGCAGGAGTGAGTGGCGCCTCGGTCCCGGCTTTTCACTGTTCCTTTTCACGCAGCCGCAGTCCGCAACATTGCGCGCATCCACTTTTCTGTTCCACAATGTTGTCTGTGTTCCTGTTAAAAGTTTTCGACTGACGTGGTCACTCCGAAACGCTTTGTGGAGTTGAGATTAGCAGCTGGTTGCTTCACATTGTTGCGGAGCTCCACTTGAGTCATTTCCTGCAGACTCTGTCATGAAGTTGCCTCGCGGTGTTGTGTACATCCAGAGAGGGTCATTTAGCTTGAGTGAATCTCATCATCATCATCATCATCATCAGCAGCAGCAGCATCGTACAGTGCGACAGCAGCGACCCTTCAACGAGGTTAAGGGGAAAACTACCAGTTTCATTTTTTTCCCCCCCACCGGCATTTAGAAAATGTCACCTTCCAGGTCGATGACATTTCAAGCGACGTTAGCAGCCGCGCCAATGTACTGGAAGCTTGGCGAGCGGGTCAGTTTCTTCCAGATGAGTGACAGGTCATCACATGGCGAGGAAAAAACAAAAAGTCATCAGCTTTCGTGTGGATTTATGATGATGAAATATTCGTGTTCATGGCTAAAAATGTTGTCATGAATGTTTGCACTGTCAGATTAAGGTGAATCATACAGATGTGCTACCTTTCGCAAAGTAACTTTAAGTCGGCGGTGACTGTTCAATCGCATGTAGCGTTAGCCACGCTGCTCCGTATTATCTGTAAAACATTGACGTCCGTGTGGCTAATTCATGGTTATGTTTTGTTAGCATTGTTAGCACAGGCAGGTGACCTCGCAGACGTCTATCACGTTTTGTTAGCATTTTTAGCAGGTCATCATGTGTTGTTAGCATTGTTTTTTGCTAACAGGTCACCTCATTGAACGCAGAAGGTCACCTCGCAGACTTCTATCATGTTTTGCTAGCATCGTTAGCACTACCAGAACAACTTGTGATCCTCGGTCGTCTTTGGTTAGCGTTCCTAAGAGTAGCTATGACATCACGTGTATTTGTTTGATCTGTAAAACACGTGTTATGCGTGAGGCCCAGCTGCTGTCCTTTAGCCAGTTGAGCTCATGGTCATTATCTTTTTGTATTCGCGCAATTATGGCCCAATTGCTGTCTGGTAATTCTCGTTTCATATTGATTTTGGATTGCTGTTATATCATATCATATTGCAACGTAGCGCACCACCCATTAGGTCACATGACTGTTGTTGTTCTTTCTTTCTTCCTGGCAGAGGTGCCTCCCTGTGGCATGTCCAAGAATGGATACTTCTTTCAGGAAATGGGTGAGTTTGGACCAGAACTTTCTCACATACGATTTCACCAAGACGCTAAGCCAACGTAGCATACACAGAGCAAATGTTACGACAAAGAGAAATGAGAACTGATAGCCACAGATATGAAGAGAAGACGCCAGCACGCTGAATCAGCCTGGACAACTGACACGTCTTTGTGTCGGACATGTTGGAAGGGGCGACGTTCCTATCACAGCCAATGCATGGACATTGAAATTAAGTCACAACTTGCGAAATTTTCAACCAATTTTCATGAGGTTCATGTTTTTTTTCCAATGCCAATATATTGTGCGATCACTGCAGAACATTGAAGGGGGAAAAAAAGAGAAAAATATTTTTGCCTGTGAAGTTCACGCGTCCCTTGTAATTGCTCGGCATTGTGAGTAACGCTATGCAGCTCATGCCTCCTCGTTCTTTTCGTTTTCTCGCTGGCACCTTTGCCCCTACTAGCTCGTGGGCACACGGCTCAAAAAAGGGGCGTGTCGTATCTGCCTCATCAAGAACTGCCCACGCATCACTGGTGCAGAAAACAAGGGAGACACAGGTGCAGATGTAAAGATTAGTTATTTATTTTAAGCGTTATAGTTTTGGAATAGTTTCAAACAACACCATGCCGAGCTGTTGTGTGTCGAGGTGTGCGAATCAGAGTGGAAAGGGGGTGATTTTTTTCCTCAATTCCAATGGGACAGAAACACCAGAGGAGCCTGTGGCTACAAGCACAAACACAGACTGGACCAAGCACATCATTAAATTTGCGTCGCTCATGTCGTAGCTGGGAAATTATTGTGAACATTTGGTTCAACGTAACTTCTGATGTCTTGAAAAGTTGAGTAAATGGTCAGGAATTGGGCAAGGCCTTTGCTAGAGATAATTAGTAACTGGTGGCTAACTCATTCAGCCGTTAGCATTGTTGTTTGTGATGCTTACCGTGGTTATCTGACAACAGATCACCAACAAAAGTTGCCCTATCTGGACTTGCGGCGCGTGCGCATCCTGATTAGGTCATCATTGTTTTTGTGCTGTTAGCTCCCTTGTTGCTATGACAGTCACTGAAAAGCAAGAGCAAGGTACACCCGATACAAGCCGAAAGGAGTCTCGTTAGCTTGGCAAAGGCGTGGCGAAAATGCTAATGGTGTTTCTTGGTGTCCTCAGAGCAGAGGGAGGGGGAGCCGGATGGGGAACAGGAGGGCCCAGAAGAGGTCCAGGACTCGCCCATCACCTCTGCAGATGACGTCCATCTTTACGACAACCAGGTCACCCCTGGATCAGGTCCGTGTACCCTCTTCAAGATGCTTACAACAGAACTAGTGTTCACTATACTAGAACGATACATACTAGACTTAGTATGACGGGCCAAATTTGACAGACAATGCCCGCATTTTAAGGTTGCTCCACTTGGCATGAGTGTATGTTAACAACAGCTATGGCCGGACCGCGGAGAGGTCGTACACCCAGTCTGACTTACGCGCAAGGGAGAACATGGCCGTTTAAATATGCTAATGTGCAAAAGTAGGCTAACACATACGATGACGCTAACACATAGATGCTCACCCACACAAAGACTCGTGACTCGTTAAGCGATGCTAAGACACTCAAGGGGCTAGCACATTCAATGATGCTAGCTCATTTAAAGTATTGAGGCGAACACATTTAAAGACTTGCTGACACACCTTTCAAGAGACTCACTCACTCAAAGATGCCACCGCGCTCAGATAGGCCAACTCATCTCGACACAGGAACATATTTTAGAATGCTGACACGCCTGGCAATAGTAACACCATTAGAGATATTAACACCCTAGGAGATGCTAACATACTTAGAGATGCTCGCACTCAGTGTGATCCAAGGAGGCGCTTTTGTTGTCTAATCCTGATGCGTTCGAGCCAAATTGTCAGCATTTGGCCAAAGCGAAAGGCTTTTAAGTTGTTCCGACTCCTTGGTGTCATCTTCTGATTTATGCTAGTAAAATTAGCAGGGCTATTTTTACCACGTTGTGGTATTGAACAATGATGTGTGTCTCCCGTGTGTGTATGTGGGTCGTCATCTGAATAAAGTGTGTGTTTGTTCGCAAATAAACTGGAACTGTCACAAAATAAAAACCAGACACTGCACTGACACTATTAGCAGGCACAATGCCAGTGATGTTAAATGCTAACGCTAAACAAGGTGTAATGTCATCTGTTCTGAGACCCCCCCCCCCCCCCCCCCCCCCCGCCCCTCCACCATCACCCAAAAAACCCGAAAAACTCAACTTCCGACATACTTCCGGTGGTGTGACTGCACCGTTTCCATGATGACAAAGTGGCAGGGGCACACCATTTTGACCCCGGGATGGCAGGTGCACACCATTTGGACCCGGGTAGCACCCCCACCACCACCAACCCCACCACCTCCCGTCCCTCCCGGGGGTCAACCATTGCCATGGCAACGGTCCCAGGTGCACCAGGAGAGCGACAGATGCCCACGAGCTTCAAAAGTGACGATACGCTGTCAGATAAAATTAGACAAACTGGCACCGAACACCGATAGATGCTGAAAACCAAATCAAAATCAAACCTGTGAGCCGTTTATTTTGAAGGCCAATCTTGTCAGATGTCTTCAACATGATCGTCAAGTGTTTGGGGAATCAGAGTTTGACGTACAAAATTATATGATGCGATCGTTTCTGTTTCTGGCATTTCAAAAAGGTTTGCACATTAAAAAAAAATAAAAAATTGGGGCGGGGTCATTTGGAGGGCGTTTTGTAATGGCTGCCTCCCTGAACACATGATGGCTGTGACCCCTGCGGATTGTTTGTTTACTTTCCGCTGCCTCCTCGTTTTGTTTTTTTTTTTCCTCCTGCCCAAGTCAACCTTTTCGGCACCGGGGCACTTTTTGTCCGCTGGATGTTTAACTGCAGGCGCGCTAACGCTACGTCCCATGTCCGAGATTGATGGCGGCAAGTCAAAGACAGGACGCGAGGACGTTCGACCTCATCGCTGTCAAATATTATTGACTCATCATTTTTTTGTCAAATATGATTGAGCCGTCACTTTGTGCTGCGTCGTAGAGCGCAAATTTATTGTTTACCGAAAAGGTCGGCGCGGGAATAAATCTCACACTTTTCCTTGCGCAGGGGACAAAGTCGACTTCATGTTCCCGTCGGTCATTCAAAATGTCCGCCGGAATATGATGTGAATGCTTTTCATCTCCACGTCAAGCGCGTACGTGCACAGTCACGAGACAGCTCGACAGAAAGAGTTCGGATGAACCGAGCCTGTTCATACTTCTGACATAGATTTTGTGTTTTGTCAATATTTGGTTTTAGTCATTGGCTACATGGAGGTAAGCAGAAGCGTTTTATGCCACTTGCTAATTCTCAGATAGAATTGGAAGATGCTCTTGACTCAGTAGCTAGCTAGCTAGCTAGCTATTCTATCCGCTCCCTTTCATTTCAGGGTAGCGCAATGGCAAACATGCCTTTCATAGATAAAGTTTGATTAATATTATGTTTGTAGTCAGTACTTGGAACGGAGTGATTGGCAATGTGGGATGTCATTAGTTAGGTTCCTCCTTTGATGAGCGCGCTTCATTGTTACAATTGTTAAAAAGGAGGATTACTTCACATCAGTCGAGACGTGTCGCTAATCTTCTTCTTTTATGGATGCAAAAATGATCTTCTTAGCACGCCCGCCTGCCCGCCCGCCCGACAGCAATTAGAGCGCGGTGTCGGCCAGCCAGGCCACGTGCACCCCCCCTAGCCCCCTCCCCCAAAGATTCCGGTCACGCAGCAGAGACGACGTCTTCCTTAAGCTCCCATTGATTCCCCCGACAGGCCACGGAGGAAAGCCCGCGCCAAAGCTAATCACATTGTCCCCGCGCGTTACATAACGGCGGCCGATATAAAAGGTTTAGCCGCAGTTTTTTTTTTTTTGGGGGGGGGGGTCTTCTCTTGCCACAGGGCTTGGAATCATGTGCAGATTAATAGCGTTATCGCAGGAGCAGACTCGCTTCTCAACGATCCCTCCTCGCATTCTTCTTGTTCGTCTTCGCTTTTTCGGAGGGAAAGATCTCATCCTTGCCTTCACTTTTACTTCACCACCTGAATTGCTTGAATTGGTCTCATTTGGTTGGGCCTGCTTGCTGAGCAACATGTTCTTGACAAAAGATATTTGTCAAGCCAAGCTTGCAAAAATGTTAATTTCCCCCAATTCTCTGCAGAGGCAACATGATTTTACTGGTCTATTGTCTCAGTTCAGGAACGCGTGGTCAGGGGAGGCAGCGCCTCTTCTGCACCACGATGAGTTCAAAAAACAAACAAAAAAAAAACTTGCCATTCATTTTACTTCTCTGGCCTTTATTTTGATTTTCTTTGAATTCAAACATGCCCATGATTGCATCATCTGAATCGCTGAATTGACCTAATTCATGTTCAGAATCTGTTCATATGTTACCTATTTACTTTTACCGATCACATAAAACCACAGATACAATGGCAGGTGAGGCACACAGAACTTTGCCTCATAAAGGCGAAAAAAAAACCTTTGTAATTGCTTGTCCTTGATTTAAACCTAATTATTGTCATTTTAGTCTTATCTCGTGCATTTCAAAGCACACAATGGATGGATGATCATTTCGATTGCTACCCTTAGTCTGTGCATAGACTGGACAACAGGATTTCATTAATAAAGACTAATGCCCACCGATTTAAAGCTCTGCCTCAAATATCAGTTCAGAAAATACACTTTTGCTTTTCAACTTGTTCTTCTCACGACACGACAACGTAGCCTAAAAACTTGTGCGATGTGGGTAAGCCTCCTCTCTAATTGTGTTTTGTTTTGCTTCTGTGCAGAGAGCGACGACTCCGGCTGCGTGCTGCTCAACACGTCCAGGAGGGTGAGCCTCAAATGCCTTCACTAATAAAGCGAGCTCTAACGAGCTAGCGGGTTAGCGGCATGCCGCTCAAGATGCAAACGGCCGGATAAAACGAGCATGTCCGTTGGAAGGGCATCCTCATACGTTTTTGTAAAAATAAATGAATAAATAATAATAATAAAATAAAAATGAGTCGCACAACCTGACGCACCGGCGCGTTTGTGAACGCAATTTGTGAGTGATCCTGCCAACCCCGATGCTCTGCTGTCACGCTTGGTATGCTCTGCGTGTCTTACATCTTGTTCTGTCGACCCGGCGCATCATTAGCGTAGCATCTTGACTGAGGTCTTTTTTTTTTTTTTTTTTTACACAACAGTATATTAGGATTTTCCGTTAGCACTCGCTTTAATATTTACTAACAGCGCTGTATTTTCATTCTAATGCCAAGAACTTACGAATGGACATAATGTACCGTATATTTTCTACGAATTGCACGCTGTCGTCAAATGAGCATTCTTGATGTTTGTCTGCATATCCTCACTGCAGCGGCTCCGTGTGTTCTACGCGCCGCTTTTGATCCGAAGACATTGTTATTTAAAGAAAAGAAAAGGGAAAAAAAAAACACGCGCACTTGACGAGAGCCCAAAATAGTCGCCCACCCGCGTCTCCAGACACGCAAACAAACACAGTGTGGCAATGCGGTGTGTCACTATGTCTTCCATCAAGACGTCCTTTCATGTTTTGCAAAGAGCAGCGGGGGCTTCCACTCGTCTTTGGGATTTTTGTCAATCTCTCGATCAATACTCCGGGACGAGGAGTGATGATTGGGGGTGGCGGGCGACGGGAGGGCTGGTTGGATGTCGACGCTCTTTATTGAACCGTAATCATCTGGCCGTCCACTCGAGCGTCTCTTGAAAGAATCTGAGGCTGTCTTTTGAGTTTTGGGTGGCCAAGCACCGAGTAAAATGGGGGGAGGGGGGCATGAAAAGAATGAATTATAATATAGATACAGTATTTGTGTGTGTGTGTGTGTGTGTGTGTGTGTGTGTGTGTGTGTGTGTGTGTGTGTGTGTCTCTGGATATGTAGAATGCTACCATGTAGCAATGTAGCTTAGCTAACAATGCTCACGCGGTTTGTGTGGTGATTGCTAACATGCTAGCCGTTGTTAAAAACGCCGACGTGTGCGTGTGGCGCAGTACGTGAAGCTGATGAACTTCGAGGAGGAAATCCGCGCCCACCGAGACCTTGACGGCTTCCTGGCTCGGGCCAGCATCCTTTTGGATGAGACGGCGGCGTCGCTGGACGACGTCCTCAAGAGAATGCTGAGACACGTCGGACAGGACGACAACGCCCCGGAGCCAGGGTGCAACTTTGAGGAGATCATGAGTTTGCTCTTCACCGACGCCGGCGCGCAGGAAGTCAACGGTGAGTACGGTCGACTACGGCTCGGACCCGAAACGGTCTGAGGCGATCTATTGTGTGTCCTGGAGGGATTGGGAACATCTTAACGGTCTTTTGAAGTGGATTTCAACTCAAACGCTGCCTTGTTGACAAGAAGCAGATTTGACGATTAGCGCTTCCGCCGAAGGTTCGCAGAGGTGGCCGCCGCCTGTCATGTTGCGGCCCGCTCGGCGTCTAGTGGGACCGCCGGGCGGGTGGCGGGTGACGCCGCGGCCCCGCGCCCACGCCGTTGACACCTGGGCCAGGTGATAATTGAGTGGTGTCATCTGTCTCCGGCGAACTACTCAAACGCCTCTCCAACATGGCAGCCGGCAGCCACTCCGCAGCTCTTGCCGCCGCCTCCTTCCTGGGAGGAGGTGCTCTTCACGTGCACAACAATCGGAGACTTTTCCAGGCAATAGAAAATTACGTTTTAGTTAGCCACTGTCGTGACATCTTTTTTTTTCTAATCACTTGTTGCTAGGCAGAATTTGTGACATCCCATTCGCGGAAAAGAATGACTAATCACCAAAAAGTATGAAAAAAATGGCGCTCAGAAGCTCTTTCCTTTTAGGGTGAGCACTTGTTGCTAGGCAGAATTTGTTGGCCAGTGACTTTTCTGCCCCTGAACCCAAAGTTTTGTCGGTAAGAACAAGTTGGAGTTCTGATTCTTTTTTTGCAGGTCATGTCAGCATTTGTTGCTAGGCAGAATGCGTGGGGCACAATCCTGTGTGCCCCCCAGCCCACATTTTATTCAAACACCAAAAAGTATGTAAGAATGGTGCTCGGATGCGCTTTCCTTGGTCATGTGACCACTTGTTGCTAGGTAGAATTTGCGAAGCACAGTTGCAGCTCATATGTTGTTAAATTTCTAAAAAGTGACAACGAACGAGAGCTCGGATGTTCTGCCTTGGCCCTGTGATCACTTGTCGCTAGGCAGAATTCGTAGAACACAATCATCACTCATTGTTGCTGTTAAATCACTAAAAAGCAACGAAAATAAGGCGACTTTTTTCACACAGCGCCATCTGCTGGATGCTATTATGCAAAAATCACCAGTGCACTCAATGTAATGTACTTGAGAGTCCGGGAGGGGGGGGAGAAGATTTACGGAACTACCGAATTAATGTGACGCATTGTAGGTCATTGTAACATTTATGAGGATGATATATTCAAGCAGGACTTTGCTTTGCTCGACTTTGTAATTGGGGAGGAGACGCACTGGAATAACCCTCTCGTTAGCTCCGAGTTGGCGGGGGATACTTTTTAATTTGGCCCCAAAACTCGAGCAGCTTTTCCCTCCCGAGGTAACATCTTAGCAGCGGCAACAACAATCATGGCCGACGCGAGCCAGCCAGGAGCTAATTAGCGGCGGCGGCGCTGCAGATGTGATGTAACACTTTTTCAGTTATGCAAGCAAACATGCCACGGATTCGCATTCGGGGAGAATCGCACGACACATTCGAGACGTTTCTCGCGTGAAAATACGGCCAATTAGCAACAAAATTGCTTGTTGCCGGGCAGAATTTGCAGTGGCCTGCGATGTTTTTTTTTTTTTTCGTGATCATGTGGTCACTTATTGCTGGGTGGAATTGGTGGGGCACAAATCGTGTATGTCATGTAAGTAATGGGAGCTCATTTGACCACATTTTGCAAAGCAGAATTCAAATTTGTTAGACTTGTTTTTTTTTTTCTCGGCCATGTTGCCGTTTGTTGCTAGGAAACATTTGTGGAGTGCAATTTTAGCTCATATTCTGTCTAAAAAAAAATGTCCTAAAAAGTAATGAAAATTCTGGGTCGCTACACAGAAATACTGGGGCACAATCACGTGTGCCCCCCCTGCCCCCCAATCTTATAGTTTGTCATTGAACGACCCCAAAATTTTTTTTCAATCTTGGTTACGTGAAAACTTGTCAGGCAGGATTCGTACGAACCACAAAAGAGCAAATGTTTTGTTGGTTTGGTTGGTTTTTTTTGACTTGTGTCTTCCCCCCCCTCTTTCTTCCTTCCTCCTTTGTTTTGCACGCAGACATGTCTCACAGTTTTGTTTTCTTTGACGACGGTAAGCTATCACGGGAGCAAAAATGTCCAAATGTCTCCAGCATCATTTCTTGGCCCGTGTCCCCATCACCATCTCCATCCACGGCTCCGCCATTCCACCCGCCTGGATCCCCCCCCCTGCCCGTTTAGCGACTAACGTAGCCGTTAGCCAAAAAGCTCCTTTCATCTCAAGTCGTTGTTGAAAAGAAAATGTTTGTGTAGACAAAAATAAGTCAGTAAATCAGATGTTTGTTTCTATGGTTGGTTGAATGCTACTTCCTGTTTTTTTGGAGATCAACGTAAAATGTAGACATTAGAGAATGCTTCATTGTTGTGAATTAGCATGACGTGTTAGCGTCTCATCATGTTGTTTTTCGCGCTACTTCCTGGTTTACGGAGACTAACAATGTGGTCAGTTTTTGTAGGAGAATGCTTCATAATTGCGAGTTAGCATAACTCGTTCGCTTCCTATTGATCTTTTTTTCAGTTTTTTGGTCATACTGTATGCTAGTCTGCAAGCTGTTTGCTAGTTCTTGGAGAGTCACGTAAAAGGTGGATATCGCTGTTTTGTTTTTGTCGGAAAACATTTTATAATTGCGAGCACGCACGACACATTAGTGTCCTACTTGTAATTTCCATCGTCGTATGTGCTTTTCCTCGCGCGCCGATGTTATATAACTGCAATTTAGCGTAGCATGTCAGCGCCACTCGACCTCGCTGCCATCCTCCGATTGACGTCCTGGAGGATTTTTCCCCGCCCCCCTTCCCTTCCCCTCCACATTCCTATCGGCGTGCCGTGACATCATCAGCATGCTGCGTGCTGATTGGCCCGTGATCTATGCCTCCATATAGGATAAGTGTTTCATCTGCCACCTCGTCTCTCGTTTAATCACCTCCTTCACCGAGCCATGAGGGAAACCAATCATTCCTCGGTGTGTGTGTGTGTGTGTGTGTGTGAGAGACAGACAGTTAATCTCTGAGGCTGCATAAGATTGTGGGGTATTATTGAGGTCACCTCCAAAGATGCTCCTCAACCTGCCGCGCACCTCCAGCCAATACAAGGCATATTAGAAGCCGCGTTTGGGTTATTAGAAGGCCCCTCTGTAATATCAGGCGCTTTTGGGACATCCTCACGGGATTTATTATTTTTTATTTTTTTTTCCGCGAGGGTTTCAAGAAAGCCTTGGGGTTTCAAATCACGGTCTCAAAACAGTGTTGGGGTTTCAAACAAGGATGAGGGTTACTCGATGAAGGCTTCAAGGCAAGAGTTGGTGTTTGGAATCTCGGTCTCAAAAGAAGGCTTGTGTTTCTAGCTTAGATTAAGGTCTCAAAAATTGCAATTTCAAGACAGGGGTTCTGATAAGGATTAGATGACAAGTGAAGAGTTCAAGACTGAGTTGGAGTTTCGAACAAGGATTAGATTCAGAAATTAGCGTCGTTTTGCTACCGGGCCAACAGCGGCATTATTTGAACAACTCGCGGAGGCTGCCGACATCCAGTTCATCCTGCTTAGTGGTATTTGGTGCCCCACCTGTGTGTCATTTTACCCGTCAAAAGTACTCGCGGCAGTCGGAGAGTCATCAAAGTGAATACTCGTCCCGGTATCGGTCTGCTTCAAAAGCGCCATCCGACATCTCTCTTGTGGTGTTGCCGCACGCGCTCAGAGCGGCCCGACCTCAGCGAAGGCGTCAACCGCCAAAGTGAGAGCAAATCTCTCCGCCACGTGACTTAATTGGCCGTCATTACTTGACTTACTCGGCAGCACGGATGGGCAAACTACGATACCGTACGTTCTTTATTTATCTCGCGCTGTCACGCCAACCCCTCTGGAACAAAGCGCTTGGTTTCGAGAAATGAAGGATTCAAGCCCTTGGTTGGACTTTCAAATGAGGGTTGGAAGCCAAGTTTAGGCTTTCAAATTAGGGTCCCGAACCTTGGTCACAGTTTCTAATTAGGGTTTCAAGAGAGGGTTGGGTTTGAAGCCTTGGTTCGGCTTTCAAAATTGGGCCCGTGAGCAAACACTCTCGCGTGCTTCCCGACTGAGGTTTTGGTGAAATTGAAATTTTCTCCTTTCGCTTTTTTTTTTTTTCTTTTCTTCTTGCCGGTCCTTTCTTCCCGCTCGTCTTTCTCTCCGCGCACGGCGGGCGCCTCGTTCCGCCCGTTGCCATGGCGACGGCCGTAACATACCGCCGTGAACGCGAGCCTCCGGGTCGGCCGAGACGGCGGAGAACAAACGCGTGCCCAATGGAAGGTTTCAGACAAGAATGTGTGGTTGTCGCAATACAGAGTTTGGGTTTCAAGACAAGGCCGGGGGGATTCAAATTAATCTTTCAAGTCGAGGCTTTTGAGTCTCTGATTTACGCTTTCGATCTTGACAGAGGCTCGATTTCAAATGAGGGTCTTAAGTCCAGGTTTCGGGTTTTTTCGGAAGATTTCAAACAAGGAAGCGGGTTTGAAATTGGATCTGGGTTTCATCGAAAAGTTTTGAGGAAGGGGCGGGGTTTTAAATCAGGGGTTCGGGATCATGCGAGGGTTTCAAATCAGTGATCGGGTTTCCAAATTGGGTTTGCAGCCACGATTTGGGCTCCAGAAAAAGGGTTCGGGTTTCAAACGAAGGTATCAACACGATCGTGGGGGTTAAGGTTCCAAATGAACGTTGCGATCGGAGGTTAGCGTTTGTTTGAAATGAGGGTTGTGGAGTGTGCGTGTGCGTAGCTGATGTGTCTGACCTTGACGTTCCCCCTTGGCCTCCTCTCGCATGTCGCCTGCGTTTGCGCAACCGGGCGCGGCCATTCCGCGTTGTCACGCGTTTTTTTTTTTTTTCCCCCGCCTAGTTCACCTTCTGTCCGAGACCATCCAGGGCGTGACGGCCACGGACACGGGAGTTCACTACCAGCAGTCCTGGCTCTGCATACTGTGAGTCCCCGCAGGGCCGCACGCGCGACGTTGGATCGCGCGAAAATAAGCAAAGTCGTCCGTCACAGCTTAGCCTTTCGCTCTGACTTGGATGCTCATCGGCCCTTTAAAGTGCAAAACTCGAAAAAGCAGATTTCCGGTGGCCGCAAATTCAAAGAAATCGCTGGGATTTCGTCATTCGTGCAAATCATCCTTTCCTGGCGCCAAAAAATTTTTTGGACTTATGATGGAATGTACCATCAACTTTAAAAAAAATGTGTTTGTTCAAATACTCCCAAAACCTTTTCTGGGAAATCTGAAAAGTGAGTCATAAAGCCTTTTTATTTATATGTATATTTGAACCACTTGAAAACTAAAACGAGTTGAAATGCCCTAAAAAAAAATTCTTTTTAAATGTGAGTCCAGGGTAAAAGACGACTTACCTGTGACGGATTACTTGACTTTCGACTTGAAGTTCATCTGTGTGTGTGTGTGTGTGGGG
>NW_017842061.1:196200-197055 GCF_001891065.2 Hippocampus comes | reverse complement strand
GCTCGCCCTGCCCCGGTTTTCCCTTTTTTTTTTTTTTTTTTTTTCCCCGCCTAGTTCACCTTCTGTCCGAGACCATCCAGGGCGTGACGGCCACGGACACGGGAGTTCACTACCAGCAGTCCTGGCTCTGCATACTGTGAGTCCCCGCAGGGCCGCACGCGCGACGTTGGATCGCGCGAAAATAAGCAAAGTCGTCCGTCACAGCTTAGCCTTTCGCTCTGACTTTTTTTTTTTTTTTTTTCCCCCGCCTAGTTCACCTTCTGTCCGAGACCATCCAGGGCGTGACGGCCACGGACACGGGAGTTCACTACCAGCAGTCCTGGCTCTGCATACTGTGAGTCCCCGCAGGGCCGCACGCGCGACGTTGGATCGCGCGAAAATAAGCAAAGTCGTCCGTCACAGCTTAGCCTTTCGCTCTGACTTGGATGCTCATCGGCCCTTTAAAGTGCAAAACTCGAAAAAGCAGATTTCCGGTGGCCGCAAATTCAAAGAAATCGCTGGGATTTCGTCATTCGTGCAAATCATCCTTTCCTGGCGCCAAAAAATTTTTTGGACTTATGATGGAATGTACCATCAACTTTAAAAAAAATGTGTTTGTTCAAATACTCCCAAAACATTTTCTGGCAAATCTGAAAGGTGAGTCATAAAGCCTTTTTATTTATAGATATATTTGAACCACTTGAAAACTCAAGAGTTGAAATGCCCTAAAAAAAAAAAAAAAAAATCTTTTTAAATGTGAGTCCAGGATAAAAGACGATTTACCTGTGACAGATTACTTGACTTTCGACTTGAAGTTCATCTGATTTCTTTCTTTTTTTTTTTTTTTTTTTTTTTTTTTTTTGGGGGGGAGATTTC
>NW_017842061.1:194661-196067 GCF_001891065.2 Hippocampus comes | reverse complement strand
GTGGTATGATTCACATTTTTTATCATAAGATTTCCGGTTTATTTATTATTTTAATCTTTTGGTTTATTTTACATGTCATCTATTTTTTGCATTTTAAATTTTATAATCAACATATAAATACAGTTTTTATTTGTTGGCGTTTTTTTTCATTATGAGCATATATGAAACTCTTTTCTTGATTTTTTTTTTTAAATACACCTCGATTACTTTGAGCGCATACATTTTTACATGTATTTTTAATGTTTTTAATGTAATACATTCTTGATTAAATAAATCAAGAATATATTACATTCAAAATATTTTTAAAGTTAGTAAATATTTTGAGACTTTTTTACGATATGTTCTTGTTTTTATAGTTTTGGTCTATTTTGAACAGTATTTTTCGTAACTTGCATTTTTTTGGGAGGGTGTGGGGATGTCGTTTTTTTTTTTTTTGTAATTTACACAAATTGAAATAGGTATTGTTTAAAATAGAATTTTGTTTTTAGATATTTGTATTTTTAGACACGGAGGATATTTTGACACACACACGCATGCGCACACGGTGATTGGGCGTAATCAGTGCCCTGCCCTCGGGTGGCTGATTATTTTTTCTCTTCGTCTCTGCTGGATGCTGACATTTTTTTCTTTCTTTTTTTTCTCCTTGTTAGCCCAAACGAAAATGTGGGATGAAATGCTGCCAAAAGAGCAACTGCCGACTTTTAGTGCGCCAGGGTCACATCAAACAATATTGACCAATCTGCGACATTTCTGCTCTCATGGCGGTGAATGCCTTTTTTTTTTTTTTTTTTTCTTTTTTTTTGGGTTGTTTGGAACTCACTGACTGGCAGTTTTCGAGCATTTCGACCCCTCCGCAAAATGTCAGGTTGCGTGACGATAGAAGTGGCGGATCCGACCCGAAAAAGAAAGGAAAGAATCTCGTCTTGTGCCACCAAAACCAAGTCGAAGTTTTTTATGCCCTTGAGGAATGAGCGGGGAAGACCGAACATGGAGCGCTTTGCCGACCTTTGAGGAGGACGACGGCGTTTTGCACTCGAGCGCTTGTGCAAAAAAAAAAAAAACAACTTTGCGAAAAGTACTCTTCAGTCATATTTACTCGAGTAAAAGTGAAAAAGTACAGGCTTGGAAATGCAACTGATGAGTCAAAGTAAAACGTAATTTCATGGGACGGTTCCTCGTCACGTGATATACAACGTCATTTGAAGGCTACGAAAGTTAAAAGATGGATGGAGGGTGATGAGAGGGGGTGCGCCGACTGTGTTCGTGTTTTCAAGGGTGTGCGTGCCTGAAAACGGGGGAACATTTCCAGGGGGCGCGGCCACACCTGTCAGGATGTGCATTATTTTGAAAAAAAGTTTGGGAACTTTCATGGGCAGCAAGGGGGGGGGCGGGTGAGCGGGCGGTGA
>NW_017842061.1:193658-194565 GCF_001891065.2 Hippocampus comes | reverse complement strand
TTTTCTGTTTTTTTTTTTTTTTTTTTTAATGTTACTTTATATTTTTGTTATTCTATTGGTTGTATGTTTTTTATATTTTTTCTTTCTTTTTAATAGTGGTATGATTCACATTTTTTATCATAAGATTTCCGGTTTATTTATTCTTTTGAGATTTTGGTATATTTTACATGTCATCTATTTTTTGCATTTTAAATTTTATCATCAACATATAAATACAGTTTTTATTTGTTGTGTTTTTTTTCATTATGAGCATATATGAAACTCTTGATTTTTATTTTTTTTTAAATACACCTCAATTACTCTGAGCGCATACATTTTTACATGTATTTTTAATGTTTTTAATGTAATAAATTCTTGATTAAATAAATCAATAATATATTACATTCAAAATATTTTTAAAGTTAGTAAATATTTTGAGACTTTTTTACGATATGTTCTTGTTTTTATAGTTTTGGTCTATTTTGAACAGTATTTTTCGTAACTTGCATTTTTTTGGGAGGGTGTGGGGATGTCGTTTTTTTTTTTTTTGTAATTTACACAAATTGAAATAGGTATTGTTTAAAATAGAATTTTGTTTTTAGATATTTGTATTTTTAGACACGGAGGATATTTTGACACACACACGCATGCGCGCACGGTGATTGGGCGTAATCAGTGCCCTGCCCTCGGGTGGCTGATTATTTTTTTCCTCTTCGTCTCTGCTGGATGCTGACATTTTTTTCTTTCTTTTTTTCTTCTTGTTAGCCCAAACGAATTTGTGGGATGAAATGCTGCCAAAAGAGCAACTGCCGACTTTTAGTGCGCCAGGGTCACATCAAACAATATTGACCAATCTGCGACATTTCTGCTCTCATGGCGGTGAATGCCTCTTTTTTTTTTTTTTTTTCTTTTTTTTTGGGTTGTTTGG
>NW_017842061.1:185868-190136 GCF_001891065.2 Hippocampus comes | reverse complement strand
TTTTTTTTTTTTTTTTTTTTTTTTTTTTTTTTTTTTTTTTTTGGAGGGAGAGATTCCTTGTATTGTGAGGTTGACCGTTTCTTGTGCGCGCGCGCAGGTGCAACCTGAAGAACCTCCAGCGCCGCCACGTGTGCATCTCACGGCTGGAGAGGCCTCAGAACTGGGGGGAGAACTGCTGCGAGGTCCGTTATGTCATCCTGGTCCTGGGGCCGCTCAAGATGGTAAGATTGAACTGTGCCAATTTATCTTTTACCTTGGTGCAGATTTATGATTGTTGACTTTTTTTTTTCATATGCTATGCTATTGCTGATTGTTTTTTTTTTTTTAAATGTTACTTTATATTTTTGTTATTCTATTGGTTGTATGTTTTTTATATTTTTTCTTTCTTTTTAATAGTGGTATGATTCACATTTTTTATCATAAGATTTCCGGTTTATTTATTCTTTTGAGATTTTGGTAATGGAGGGTGATGAGAGGGGGTGCGCCGACTGTGTTCGTGTTTTCAAGGGTGTGCGTGCCTGAAAACGGGGGAACATTTCCAGGGGGCGCGGCCACACCTGTCAGGATGTGCATTATTTTGAAAAAAAGTTTGGGAACTTTCATGGGGAGCAAGGGGGGGGGGGAGTGCGCCGGCTGTGTCAGCGTGTTGAAATGGGCATGTGACTTCCAAAGTTTTTTCGGGGGTCTGCTAGGGCCTGGATAATCTCTGATGAGGTTTTGAAGAGCGCCCGTTTGCATCGAAAAACTTTGGACTTTATTCAGTGGATGTGCAAGGGAGAGGGGGTTAATTTTTTTGGGGGGGGGGTGGTTGAGCTGAAATACAATGGTGTGTTCAAGGGGGATGTTTTGAAAATTGCATCGGGGAAAAGGAGGTGCGCCAACTCTGCGGTGACGCCGAAGACGATTCGTCACTTAGCTGATTTAGAATATTTCACCGGGGAGGGGGGTCGCAACGTGGCTTTCCCGCACGTTAATCCGGACGGTCGGCAACCGTTGTGTCCCGCAGAAGAGCACCAAGACGGCGATGGAATTGGGCAGGACGTTCGCCACGCTCTTCTCGGACATCTCCTTCCGCCAGAAGCTTCTGGAGACCAAAACGCAGGAGGAGTTCAAGGAGGCTCTGGTGTTCCAGCGCCACCAGCTGACGGCGGCCAACCAGCAGCCCACCGCCGTGGGCAAGGAGGAGACCGACCCCCGCAGACACAAGCCCCTCAAGGTCAGCGCGCCTCTTCCCCCATTCCACCCCCACGCACATTCGCTTGCCTTTGGTCATTTTCGAATCCCAACTTCGTATTCCACATGTACAGTAACACGTATGTCACCTTTCCCCTGATGCACCCCCCTCCGCCCCCCAACATTGTAATGTGACAAACATTAGGAAAAGGGCTCCTCGCACCCCTTTTCGCTAGTGACATTTCCGAAATTTTTGAAGCTATGCGTCCTCGCCAACTTTCGAACACTTGACACCTTTGGTGCACCGACCTTCACACTACAAAAAAAAAATTCCCAAACTCACATCTTGAACAGATTTGGTGCACCCCCCCGTTCTGTACACACCTAAAAAATGTCCAAAAAAAAAAAAAATCCCAAACTCACATCTTGAACAGATTTGGTGCACTCCCCTTCTCTCCCCCGTTCTGTACACACCTAAAAAATGTCCATATTTTTGCCAACTTGCTGCAATTTTGTAGCCTACCTGTGCGAAAGGGCTCCTGAAACTGTCCGGGCTTCTTTCTCTCTTCTTCTGCACACCACGGCAATTTTGTAGCCTACCTGTGCGAAAGGGCTCCTGAAACTGTCCGGGCTTCTTCCTCTCTTCTTCTGCACACCATCGATCAGCTTCCGCTTAGCGCACAGCCCTGCCACATGCGCCCACGCGCACACACGCACGCCCTTCTGACAGTTGAGGGCTCGCAGACATTTTTCCGCTCGTGTGTTTCCTCCACTCAAGCATGTCGGGTGTCCTTCCTCAGGCCCAAAAAAACAACGAACAGAAAAGGAAGGAAGGAAGGAAGATGAAGAGGAGGGCGCAATTTAAAAAAAATAAATAAAATAAATGATCACCTCATGGATGTTTTTGTGCCAAAATTAAAAACCGCCAAAAGTCAATTAAATGAAAAGAATGAGAAGACATTTTATTTGACTTATTTTTAAATTCCCTTTGACATTTTACTTTTTTTTTTTTTTTTTTCATATTTAGAATATATTTCGTTCCCAAAATACAATCAGCTACAGTCATTTAATGAAACCTTATTATTTGTGTAGAGAAGACACCGAATTCATTTCAATTTTTCAATGTCATCTAAAGTAATTAAAAACAAAAAAAAAAAGCATCGAGAGCGCATCCACGATCGCAAATGACAGATGGCACAATTCATTCCTTGAAAAATATCATTCAAATGTGCCTTGATTGATTTCATTTGAAAAGGAAGTAAAACTGGAAAGCAGTTTCTTAAACACGATCCTTGTCTAAAAACAAAAAAAACAAAAAAACAAAACCCACAACCGCCACCACCAGATGTAATTATTCCAAACAATGATACACTCGAAATAAACACTGTACGTCCAACTCCAAGAAAACTGCGGGTGTCCTCGGTCCCTCACTCGCTAGTTGCCATGTCGACGGCGCCGAGCCGCTCGGGTCGTCCTGCACCGTCGGGTCGCGCCGACCTCGTTAACAACAAGCCCCCCCCTCCGTGTTCCTAGTGTACAGACTTCTTCCTCGCCGGCCGTGGGATTTACGAGGACCTGTGTCGCCGCCTTCCTCTCTACGCCTCCGACTTCACAGATGGTACGATTCGCCCGCCGCCTGTTTTCCTCAAGCCGAGCTCAGTTTCACTCGGCTAAACAAAGCTTCGCATCTGCGTGGCAGACAAACGCATTAGCCTGACGCTAATAGCGGCACGTCAAGGCGACGGTGCTATGTGCCCGCCCATCCGTGTCCGTGTGCAACCTGTGCCGCCCGGAGCGTGAATATGCAACGGGATGCTCATAGGAACTCAACAAGAGGGCAAAGCCGCTTCCGGCGCGTTGGTGAGGCCTCGCGAGCCACCTGATGTCGCGTCGGCCAAATAATCTGCCCAAATATGATGCTAACCCACCTCCGCTGCCTTTGCGGGTATTTGTTAGCCACATTATCTTGTGATCTCCAAATAATAATCTGTCCCAAATGGACACTCACTCAAGTGGCTAACCTGCTTCCTGTGCGTTAGCAGCAGTAGCCGTTGTTAGCCAAACGATCCGCCCAAAGGCGATGCTAACCCGCGGTGGCTATCCTGTTTCCTGCGCATAAGGAAGCGCCCGTTAGCTACATTAGTTTGTGCTCCTCGGATAATCGGTCGGCATCGCTACGGATTGACAAGTCACGAGCTAACTAGCTACGGTCTTCAGACATGATTCTAAACAATTCTTACGATGGGAAATTTGATCCAAACTTCATTACCTGATGCCTGTTAGCTACATGGACATGTGATTTTGTGCGTGGCTGTCTGCGTGTGCTTGTCTACCCCCCCTACAGGCATCGTGGGTAACAACAAGACCCTGTTGAAGTACATGACCACGGCCATCTTCCTGTACATCGCCATCCTGCTGCCCGCCATTGCGCTGGGCTCGCTCAACGACGAGAGCACGCGCGGCGAGATCGGTACCCACAGCACCTTACCTAGCTAGCACCGCTGACTGACTGCGTAGCGGCACACCGGGACAAAATGCTCCCGTACTGACTCCAACTGGCCGCACGACCGCGTACTTGTTATCCCCGTTACAAATAAATGAGGCAGAAAAACACCACTGACCGACTGTGTAGTCGGGCCTGAGAATCGTCTTCGTGTTCTTGAGGCAGAAAACAGCAACGACTAACTGCACGCTCGGGCGCGGTGTGACGGCAACGTGAACGTACTTGAGCCGCCAAACGTCACTGACTGGCTGCATAGTCGGGCCTGATGACATCGGTAATCATCGATTTTTCAGTGCTTTGGTAAATATTCAAAAGAGGCTGACCAACAGGACACTCAATAGTTTTAATGTATTTAAATCATGAAAGACAAGTGCCCGCATCGTCGGGCCTGTAGACGATCAGTTTTGTGGGCTCAAGCCTTAAAACACGACCGTCTGCATAGACGGGCCTGATGAGTGTGTTTGTGTTTTCCGCACTAGTGTGAATTTAGCGAGCGTTTGGGAGACAGCCCGGAAACGTGCAACCTCCGGCGCGCGCGCGCACACACACACACACACACACACACACACACACACACACACACACACACACA
>NW_017842061.1:158765-185636 GCF_001891065.2 Hippocampus comes | reverse complement strand
AAAACCCCCAGACTCCACCTGGACGCCTTTTCCCGAAGAGAAGGTTCCCAAGCCAAGGTACCAGTGAAGCTAATCAATCACTGCCGGCGCGCGCGCGCACACACACACACACACACACACACACACACACACACACACACACACACACAGTCGCGATGAAAAATGGTTTTAATTTTATGACTGGTGTTATGACATATTACATTATTATCTCTTGGGAATATTTTGCCACTCTGAATATTCCAAATCTGACCTTGCGCGTTTTGTCTCCGCATGCGCGTGCAGACGTGAGGAAGACCATCATCGGGCAGTCCATCGGTGGCGTCATCTACTCGCTGTTTGCCGGTTCGCCTCTGGTCATCCCGCTCACCACCGCCCCCCTCGCCATCTTTATAAGTGGTACGTCCGTATGGACGCATGACCGTCCGTCCAAAGCAATGTTGCCTCAAATGTTGGACTGTTGTGATGATGATGATGATGATGATGTTGATTGCCGGCGCTCCTGCCGAGCGTATAACGTTCACCGTAACGCCAGCCGTAAATCAGAATCCGCTTTTGTTCCGCAACGCCAAGATGGCGGCCGGCCGGCGCGCAAACGCTGCGGGCCGCGGTGGTTTTCCCTGGAATTTAAAGCATCCTGGCAGCAGCGGCGCAGCCGGGCTGACGACAGAATTTTTTTTTAAAAACCCCAACAAGTGGAAAGTGCTGCATGGTCGAGTCTGATCACAACCCTCACCATGTACTTACCGTGCTAACCGTACTCATCATTGCAATAAAACATTCCAATGAGCCACAAAACACCACTGACTGCATAGTCGGGCCTGATAACTCGAAGGATGCTAATGTACTTGTGGGCAGTAATCCGCGGTATCTGTGATGACTACCAGCTGGACTTCCCAGCCTTCTACGCCTGCATCGGGCTGTGGAACTGCCTCTTCCTCATCCTGGGGGGAGTCTTCAATCTCAGTCTGGTCATGAAACTCTTCAAAAGGTGTGTGCAAATAAAAAATAAAAATAAAAAAAGGGGAAAAAGTTTTCCTGGTTGATATTTGTTGTTTTTGCAGGTCGACAGAGGAGGTGATCGCTCTGTTCATCTCGATTGCCTTTGTAGTGGACGCCGTCAAAGGAACGGTGAAAAGTGAGTCACAAGCGAACTGGTCGCCGGCCAATCGCAGGGCACACATCGACAATCAACCACCCGCGCTCGCAATCACCCCGAGGGACCAGTTTAGCGCGTCCGATGTATGTTTTTGGAATGTGGGAGGCAACCGCAACACCCGGAGAAAACCGCAGGTCGGCACGGGGAGAACACGCAAACTCCCCGCAGGAAAGCCGGGGTCTGGAAATGAAACCTTGGACCACTTCCTCGTCACTAGAAAGGCCTGATGGACTTCGACCTTCTCTCGAACACCTTTGGCACACTCCCAATGAATACGTCGGGGGGAACAAACCCAAAACGGAGTCCTAAGGCGCTGAGGTTCGGGTAACCTAAATGTTCCGCTACCCATCGGAGCGGCTCATAAATAATTGTCGCCATTTTAATTTCCTCAAATAGAAGCCTCGCTAGCTGGTCTCTCGTTAGCATAACATTAACCTCCGACGCCGCTAACGCGAATGCATTCCGCATTTTGATACATTTGGAACATTGATGAACGAGCACCAACTTTTCATTAATCAGTCCCGACAGAGCAACATCCATTTTGTTGATGGATTGGAGACCTTAGGACGCCAATATGAAAGGACATTATTCATAATCGGAACAATTAAAGCTCAAATCCGTTGTCCTTCCAGTCTTCCAAAGGTACTACCACCCGCCCACGCTGGGCAACGCCAGTGCGTCGGACGCGTCTCACCGCGTCGCCGGGGCGGGGGTCAACGGGAGCGAATTGGGCGTGGCCTCGGTGCTGCAGGCCCTGCCCGACTCGCTGATCGACTGCACACGCGAGCGGCCCGTCCTCTGCCTGCTGCTCATGATGGGAACGCTGTGGATAGGTTACACACTCTACCAGTTCAAGAGGAGGTACTCGATGCGCCTGCTGACGCCCGACTCGTCGGGCCTGATGGATACAGTGTCTTTATGTGTGCATTTCTGTGTGTTGGCAGTCCGTTCCTGCACGCCAAAGTGAGGGAGGTGTTGTCCGACTGCGCGCTGCCCATCTCGGTTCTTCTCTTCTCCTTCATCGGATCATACCTGTTTAGCGACATCGAGCGTCAGTCCCGCTTTTCCTGCTTTCTTGTCTCATCGCACAAAAAACTTCCCTGACGGGTTGGCCGGAAAATTGCCGGGTTTTTTTTCTCTCCAGACAAAAATTGCATCCTTTTTTTTTTCCCTTGAGAAAATATGCCTTGATTTTAAATTTCAGCTTAAAATAATTTAAATGTTGACTTGTTTTGTGCCATTGACAGAGAATGTGCTTTCCCCGCCCTCCGCCCCTCCCCAAAAAAATCGTCCAACTAATTTCTCCAAAGAAAATCTGATCTAAAAGTTGGAAAATTACCTTTTTATCGTGGAAATTTTGGCCTTTTAGATGACAATTTATCTTTCTTAAATAGCAAATTTTATCCCCAGAAATTGACAATTATTTTTGCAACGTAAAACTTCCTTATGGGAAGTTTTTTGTTGCACACACACACACAGACACACACAGACACACACAGACACATTGATTTGGTGCCCCTGTTGTGTTTTGACACGTTCAGGTGCACGCAAACAAACGTTTAACGGAGAACAAAGTGAGGAGGTGCACGGGCGCGTGAAGTGGGGCACGGCAGGCCGAGGGAATTGAACGCCGATATCCGCAGCCTCCCTGATTATTCATGTTTGTTTTGGCAATGTTTGTTATGTTTATTTCATGGACGTGAAGCGTGAGCGTCTGCTGCTGCGCGTCCTTCGGGAAACACCTCAAGGCCTCGCTGTCCTACAAACGCCTACTTCCAGTCGACTTTGTGGAAAAAGAAAAAGAAAAAAACACACATGATAAACATGTTTTTTATTTTTTACTGGCCCACCTCAAGGTCTTTCGTCAGCGACTATAAAAGCCTTTTTGGGGCCAAGTATCAAATAAAATGTTATGGTCCCTTGAGTAAACATTGCTTCAGAAAAAAACTAAAATAAAAAAATAAAAGTTAAAAATATAATTACCATTTGTGTTAAACATCTTACCGTGCAAATATTTATTGTTGAAAAGAAAAAAAAAAATCAATTTTTTACCCAAACTTGAAATGTTATTTTTTGTGTTTAAAAAAATATATATTTTTTTCTAAAGCTCTAAATTTATTTTTTAATATAAAAAAAAATAATAATAAAATCTTGAATAATTACAATTATCAAAAGATCACTGAGAGATTTTCATGGCCAAAACATTACCCTTTATCTGAAAAATGTAGTAACAAAAAAGCCTTTTCAACTGAATAGGATGTTTTATCAGGAAAGCATTGAATAAGCAAAATGTTTGTTTTTTTTCACAAACATGAACATCTGATTTATCTAAAAACATTTATTTTTTTTTTATTTTGAAAAATGTTTTGAGGACAAAAAAATGTATTTTGGAAAAATCCATAATTTTGTGGAAATTAATGACTTTGCGTCCCAAAAAAAGTCTTTGGTAAAAATAGGACCTGTGATCTGGAAAAAAAAGTGACAAGTGCTTTTCTTTGTGGTTTTTGTTGGCGTGAACAGTTCCGGTGTTTAAAGTCCACAACAAGCCGACGTTCAGCGTGGCGCCGTTGGAGCGTCTGACGGCCTTGAACGTGCTGAGCGCCATGGGCCTCGGCTTCCTGCTGGCTCTGCTCATCTTCATCGACCAGAACATCGTCGTGTCGCTCACCAATGCGCCCGAGAACAGGTGGGAGAAGACAAAAATCCCCTTCGCTTGCAAAAACTTGCTCCGCATGCTGGGTCGGAAGATGGCGGAATTGCAACCAAAACAGGAAGTAGACAAATGGCCAAAATAAAAGCCTCAAAGAAGTCACCTGATGCTCACGCCATTCGCAGACAATCCGAGTCATCCAAAAACAAGAATTAGAAACCTGCCCAACCGAATCGGCTAACGGCACTAAATTCAACCCAAATTTCCGCTTCGGTTGCCGCATCCATATTTCTCTGGATTTTTATTGAATAATAATACTTGTAACGGGGTTGCCTTTGCCTGCTTCAAAAGCCACGGACAACCTTTGGGGGATTTGCGGCGACAAGTGAGCCACAAAAGTTGACATCTGAGTCAAGAAGCCCCCGCGGCCAAAACAGGGATTCTAACCTTTTCCGCTGCGCCGTCTGCCCGCCCGCCCCACACGCCCGTCCGTCCGTCCGTCATGATAAGAGCGGCGCTCCCTTATCTGTTCCCGTTCGTCGCTTAATTTGATGCCTCTCGACAATGTGAGCACGGGTGCCCGATTGCGATGCCGCCAGGGAATCATAAAGTCAGCGGGCGCACAACAATAAATCCCATCGGAGAGCCTTCAAAACTCCCAAATTGGTTCGTAAATGAAAAGTAGTCAACGGGAATCCATTTCAATTTGCTAATCGCCAAAGCACAGGCTGTCAGCCGTTTTGCTTTCAAGAAGCCATTTTAGGCTCATTTTGGACATTTTTAATCATCCCGCAAAGACCCACAAAACAGTCTCAACAAGCAATTCGTACAAAGACAAAGAATCTGCCATTTTAGTATGAAACAGGCACTTTGCTTCGTTGGCACCTTTCAGAATTTTGCAACCCCAACCAAAAAAATTTTTAAAAACGAACTAAAATAGCCCTCAAAGCCAGTTTGCCTCACCAAGTTTTGGTAGTCATGTTTATCGTGAAAAGATGCACTAAAATGTCGATATAAAAACAAACAAAAAAAGTTACACCCCCAAAAAACACAAAACTGAACAGATTTTTCTCAAAACAGGCCAAGAAGCACCTCTCGGATATTTCAAGCCGCTTTGACTTTGTAGGATGAAATTTGTCATGTGTGTCATAAATATTTCAACAAAAAATGCCGTGGCACCCTTTGAGCATTACACCTGGTTTGACCTAGCAACGTGTAATTGAGTAGACATGCCTGTCGTTGGTAAATGGACAAAAACGTCTCGAGGAGGAGCCATGTTTGGAAGAAAAAAAAAACGAAATCTGAGCATTTTGATTTTAAGTGGCCATTTTTGCATTTTATCATATTTTCCTGCATTCTTGTCCAAACTGCCCCATTAGAAACTCTTGTTTTTTTTTTTTTAATCCAGCCCGTGAAGCTCTACCAAGTTTTATGTGATATCCTACATGACCCACCAAAAAAAATTTCAAAAGTAAAAATTTCAAGCAGGCATGGCCGCAGCGAGTGAGTTTGCCGACCGGAGGGGACAAAATTGTTCATGCCGCGCCGTAAAAGCTCGGCTAAAAGTCAGGCGACGTCGCGCTCCGCTTCCTGCTGCCGACATTGATGAATGCGACGCCACACGTGAGCCGACGCTTCGCCGACCTTTCTTTTACGGGGGAGAAGTCTGTCAAGTGTACAGACTAGCGTACACATTGATTCGATACGTTCCAAGGTCAGTGGTGCTCTCGCGTACGGCGGCTGGCGGGTCAAAATTAAGGTCTTTCGGACTTTTGCGAGGTCCGAGAACCTTTTGAGGCTACGCTGCTTAACACAACAGATTGAAACCGTTTTAGTAGCAGCAGCTAACATGTTGCAAAAAAAAAAAAAAAAAAAAAAAGTTGTTCGGGCAAGCTTTCAGATGCCATCTGAGTGCGTTTGTTGTTGATGTTGTTGTTGTTGTTGGCGCCTAGGCTGCTGAAGGGCACGGCGTACCACTGGGACCTGATGCTGTCAGGCCTGATCAACATCCTGATGTCGGTTCTGGGGCTGCCCTGGATGCACGCCGCCTTCCCGCACTCCACGCTGCACGTGCGCCAGCTTGCCTTCGTGGAACAGCGCGTGGAGGGAGGACACCTCTACGAGACGTGAGTGGAAGAACGCCACCGCCCGAGGGTCCCCGCTCGTCGGAAAAAGCCTCGTCGTCGCCGCAATCTCGGCAGTAGGCGAAAAAAACAGGCCGGCTAATTAGTCATTCTGAAGAAGAACGAGCTTCTCGGTGAAGATTTGATTTTTCTTTTTTTTTTTTTCTTTTTTTCAAGGTGAACGTTCCGCCAAGTGAGCGAGATAGAAAAATATTTTTCAGTCTTTGGAGGTGAGAGCCACGTGGATTGAAGCTTATTTTGGCAGTGTTGGGTTGGCCCATAACGGGGGCCACGCAGCTCACTAGAAGCCAAAACAAAATAAGTTGTTTGAAAAAACAAATCATGAAAACAATGATGAACAGATGAAGGCTCCGCTTTTCGGAGCACTTGAATTTTCAAAGTCCTTTGTTCACAAACGGTGGTTCGATAACTGCCAGCTCATGGTCCTGTCAACCCAACAGCAATAGAATCAAACAGGATGCAGGGGGGGGGGGGGAATGAGACCAGCAACAGCAAGATCTTTTCATTAAAAACAAAAAAAAAATTATTTTGGTTTGATTTTGTCACCGAATTTTTGCTCTTCGGCCAGTTTCCTCAAACCCGGGCCAGTGCGTGATTGCATTTGCGTTCAGTATCGTGCAGGTGAAGGAGACGCGCGTGACGTCGCTGGCCGCCAACGTTTTCATCGGCGCGTCGGTCTTCCTGCTGCCGCTGCCGCTGCAGTGGATCCCCAAGCCGGTCCTCTACGGCCTCTTCCTCTACATGGCGCTCACCTCCATCGACGGCAACCAGATGTGCGACCGCATGGCCCTGCTGCTCAAGGAGCAGGTGAGGAGAGCACAGTTTGACCCCCTTTTTTCCCCACACTGCTTTGGAGCTGCCGTTTAGCCTCTCCAGCAAGGAAATTTGCCTGGCTTGCCTTTGTCTTGGACCCTTTGTGACACGTGGGGGGGGAAAAAAATAATTTAGCAGCGTGAAAGTTGAGCCGCAGGTTGCCTTTATCCGCCCCCGTTCTGTCAGACCCTTTCACACCGTTCGGCAGCTTGAGAAAAACGGTTTGGACGGGCCGCGTGAAAAAGGACTTCAGACTTCTATATCGGCTTTACGCTGCTGCCTTCCGCGCGGCGGCCGTCAAACCTCGGGGACGGTCGAAGCCACGACGTTTGCGGGCTGCCTTCCTCCGTCGGTTTTGCGTCGCTGCCTTTCACGCAGAACAGTGGGAAAACAATGGCGAAGTGTAAAAGTCCTGGTCCTGAACTTTGGTTTTCGTGTTGATTCAAAACGTCGTTTCCTCCAGTTGTTCCTTTCACGACAGCTGGAGGAAGACAAGCATAGGGAATTGAGTTTTCCGGCTGGTTCCCGACGCTCTTCCCCCCCCCCCTCCTTTGCCGCAGACGTCGTACCCGCCCACCCACTACATCCGCAAAGTGCCCCAGAGGAAGATCCACTACTTCACCTTCCTGCAGATGATGCAGCTGCTGGTGCTGTGCACGTTTGGCATGTACCCCGTCCCCTACATGAAGATGATCTTCCCCTTGGTCATGATCCTGCTCATCCCCATCAGGTGACGGCCTCGCACCGCCGCAAAACCTCATCCCACCTTTTTGACGCGCACTCACACTTTGGCACGTCAAAGAAATACAAAAGTCGAGCTCCGTTTTTCCAATTGCTTTGGTCACGCGACCTTTGGTTGTTTAGTTTCTGGGAAACTTTGTTGCCATTTTGTTTCGGCTCCTCACGTGGAGACCACATGAAAGCGAGCAGATGTTTGCTCTGCATTATGTATGATTATCCATACAGTACGCTACGCGTCATTGTACATGCACAGAGAGGAGTCTCTCCAGTGCCCTTGCTTTCAATAAGACATGAACATTTGCACTTCAAAGTTGCGCGCACACAAACTCTCACACTCGCCACTTTCATGAGGTACACCTGTACGTTATCAACAAATGCAAAAAAAGTTTTTTAAAAAGTCATGAAAAAGTATGTAAACAAAACAACTATGTTCAGAAATTCATCATGAAAGACAAGTAAAACATTTCAAATGAATTTAAAAAAAAAAATCAGTGACGTCAAAAAAACAGCCAAATTTCTTTTTTTTTTTAAATGCTCCTTTCAAACTAAGTAGAAAGACATCAACATTGCGTGTTTATTTATTTTTTAAATTATTACAAAATTGGCGTCCCTCACAGAAATGTATGCGGCCCTATTTTCTTTTGAATAGGTTATGTCACATCCATGTTTCTTCTTGTGTGTGTGTGTGTGTGTGTGTGTGTGTGTGTGTGTGTGTGTGTGTGTGTGTGTGTGTGTGTGTGTGTGTAGGAACAGGGTGCTTCCTCACATCATTGAGGCCAAATACTTGGACATCATGGATGCCCAACATATGTAGCTGCAGAGGGCGGAAACGGCGCCAGATGCAACCCAAAAGACCTGCCGCAAAAGGGCAAGGAAGAAGTGATCTTTGATTTTTGGTTTTTTGGTTGTTTTTTTTTAACGCCAATCTGTGCAAAGGCGAAAAAGGAAGTCCAGCAGCGACTGTTGCCAAAGTGGGAACATTCCAACAGGGCAGCAAAGTCGCCCGAGGAGCAATTCCAGAACTCCTCCATTTTACTGCAGTTGTCGTCTTTGTGTTTGCCTCCAGTACTCGGAACTACTCACTAATGCCGTGTAAGTGGTCAACGGCGCAACGGCACAACCCCCTTTTTTCCCCACACCTGCGTGTTTTTCCACCGTGCTGGTGCTGGTGGTGTTTGGTCCACGTGACGTGTACTTAACACTGTGTTGGTGAGTAGTTGAAGACTAGATCCAAAAGGTAGCGTGGCGTTTTTGGGGGTTTCTTTCTCCTCTTTAAGGCATTCCCATTCATGTACCATGGAGGAGGCGGGGCTTGTCTGGCCATTATGACTTCCTTGCCATGCTCACACCTTTGTCCCTAATAGTACAAAGACGGTCCCACCTTCCTCAAAAGCTGCAGTAACATTCGGCAATACTCCTCATGACGAGACTCTCGCGACAGGCCAGCATGTTGACATGAAAACTTATGATGACATTTTACAGCATTTTCTGAACCGCTTCATCCTCAGGAGGGTCGCAGGCGTGCCGTAGCTTATTCCAGCTGTCTTCGGCCACATTCGTTTGATTTAAAAAAAAAACCCCAAAACAAAACTGGTAGAAAATGTCTTCCTGGCCCACCGTTAACCACAATCCTAAGCCCTCCCGTCCTGTCTCTATCCCCTGACCCAGCGGTCTCAAAGTCGGGTTCTGGGTCCAGCCTGTTTTCGTTGTCTCTCTTCTCCAACGTAGCTGATTCAAATGATCAGCAAGTTCTGCATGGGGCCTGATCCCGATCCCGATCATTTGAATCAAGTGTGTTGCAGGGGGAAACCTCTAAAACAGGGGTGTCAAACTCTTTCTTTGTCACGGCCCACATTGTAGTTACTGTTTCCCTTGGAGGGCCGCCATGACTGTGAAACCACATAAAGAAGTCAAGAATCTTTTTTTTCCTCCCCAACTATTTAAGTTACTGTCATGAGGGCTTTGGTAACCAAAAAGTGCTTCCAATGTCTCTGTTATTTATGACATATGAGAAATTGACAGATTTTAGGAAGCGTCATGGAAGGTATTTGGCTTTAACGGGCCACATAAATCGATGTGGCGGGCCAGGTTTGGCCCCCGGGCCTTGAGTTTGACACCTGTGCTCTAAAACATGCAGGAAAGCGGCCGTCGAGGGCCGGAGTTTGCGACCCCATCTTCTCCTGTCCTGAACCATGAGCCTAACCGCTAACCCCTCCTCCTCCCTGTCCTGTTTCCCCAATAACCTGTCCTGTCCCTTACACACAACACTCCCCCTAAAGCCCCGCTATGCCACTGCCACAATTCTTCCGGTCCGACCCCTAACCTGTCTCAAAGCCCTATCCAGAACGTTTCCCATTTCTGTCCTATGATTAACCAGAATCCATACCACTGTCCTGTCCCTTTTTGCTTAGCCTAACCCCCGGCAGCAACCCTTCCAGTACTACTACCCCAAACACTTCTTGTCCCCAACTCTCCCTGTTGTGTCCTGTCCCAAATCTTATCCTGGTCCCGCGGCCCCAAAATTCCGAAAGCCAACCTCATCCCAAAGCTGTAATGACAACCCTAATTGGACTCTTAGCCCTTCCTGTCCTGTCCCTGAGCCAAATCTTCACTGGACGTTTCATGGGGAATGGAAATCAAAACAAATATAGACGATATATAAATTGTCAGATTATTTAGAATGGCAGCACAAACCAAAATGACAATTCTCAAGATATTCTTACATTGAAAAAAAATAGCTTTGAATATTTATTTATCTTATAATTTCTTCGAAGGAAATGCCTACGTTGCGCGCTTTGCATCACTTTCTCATTTCTTGTGTTGGGAATGTTTGTCTGCCGCTTTTGGCTTCATATGTTTACATGTAGGAAAACATCGGCACCATCCCGAGCCCACTGTTGTTCTGGAAAGTGACATTAAAAGCATTTGAATGCATCCCTGCAAGGTAACGTCACGTAATAGCCCTCAATTTTGGATTAGACATGTTGTTTGCGAGCTAGAGTTTCAGATTTTTGTACGCAGCTTAATTTTTCCCTCAACCCGTTGCCAATTCACAGACGGTCCTCGAATGCAACACGTGACGATTCAGCAATACTGTGTATAAAAAAAAAAAAAAAAGCTCAGTGAGCTCTATTTTTGAAGACGAAGAAAAAAAAAAAAAGCTCCACTCGTGCAGTCGGTTCCGTCGGACCACGCGGGGGAAAGGCGTAAGCCGACGTGGAGACATTTGCATAATCCTCTGAATGATCCTCGCAGGAAAAAGAGGAAAACCAGGAGTCACATGTACTCGTACAAACTTTTCATCATCCCAAAAGTCTTTTGCATTCTTGACTTCCACTCGAAAGTGTTTTCTTGGGTGTTCGTTGTTTTCTCTGTGCCCAACCGTTGTTTTTCCCGACATTCTTGAAACCTTTTTTTTTTCTTTTCTTACATCATATACAGTAGCCTACTTTTCTAACCATGAATGTAAGATATATATATATATATATATATATATATATATATATATATATATAGAGGGTGTCATGGAGTCTTTTTTTTTTGTGGGAAAAGATCAGCTATATTTGTAAGCTGGAATATGGTGTAAAAAATATCTTAAGAGAATGTGTTAAGTTTTATTACATAGTATATAAATATATATATATACTTACACTGAAAAAAGAGACTATCTCAAGCTGTTTGCCAAATAAAAAGTAGTCATGTTGGGGGCATATTTTTCTTTGTTGCCTCGCAAATGGCTAACGCCATGCTAAGCTGCCGATGCCTCACCTCGCATGCGAGTGGCCTTCGCTCTCTTCGACTCTGTGCTCCAATTAATAGCCATCCACAAATAAATACCTCACCTTAAATAGTAGCTTCTGCTTTAATTAAAGGTCTGTCGTGCCCCACTTAACTGTCATGCATGTACATCCCACCTAAAATATTGGCTTCTGCTTCAACAGAGGAATCATTCACCAGACCAAATAAGCACCTCACGTGAAATAGTGGCCTCCACTGACATCGAGGCTGCGCCCGAGCTAATTGCCCCCCTTCCTCAACAGATAAACCTCTCACTTCAGATACGAGAGACCTCTGTTCGAATAGACACCTTGCATCAATGAATCCACGTTTTCTTGAACAAATCAACACCTTGCCGAAAATGGTTGCATCCCCTCTGCAACGCCACACCCCAACTATTCAGCATCACTTCACCTCAACTAATCGCCTTCCCCAGGTCCCAATCAATATCCATCCACTTGAGCAAATAAAGTTGCCTGTGTTCTAAGAGGCCGTGCTCCAATTAACTGTCCACGAGTAAACTCCACCCTCAATGCAGTCTATAAAACATGCCTCGACTCCACTGGAGCAAATCAACACTTCAACTCAAAACAGTGGCCTCTGCTTTAATCGAGGCCATGCCCCACTTCATCGTCATCTACTTAAACAAATAAACACTTAGCCACAAATTGCAGCCTCTACTCTAATAGATGCTGTGTCCTAATAATTGCCGACCCACTGAGTGGAGCCCTGCCCAAATGAATCTTCATACCCTTGCACAAATAAATGTCTCGTGCACGGAGAGGCCGTGTTCCAATTAATCAATATATACCTGAAACAAATGAGTCACTTCCACTTAATATATGTGTGCCTCAATGAATCCGCCACTTGGACAAATAAACACCTCACCTCAAGTCATGGCCTCGGCTCTGATCGAGGCCTTGCCCTAATTGATCCTCTCCCAGGGGAAAAAATTAACACCTCAACCCAGTTAGTGGCATCTACGCTCAATAGAATCCTTGCCCCCTATTAATCACTGCACTCTCTGCTGAAATAGTGCTTATTGACGTTATCGTTAATTACTAAAAGTAATCATTTGATGACAAAATGCCCAACATGGACAACAAGCTCAACTCTAATAACTTTGACGACGACTTATTGAGGACCCTCGAGTTGTGCTCACTGCTCAACACTTCAAACTGTCCTCTTGCGCCATCCTCAGGCCATTACGTTCACCTCACTAGCTTGAAAACGAATCGTTTGAGAAACATTCGCTGCTTTGCTGGACTTCATATTAAAGTATGAATAATGTATCATAAGTGCAGGTGAAAACGAGAATAGTCACCATTTGTGTGTTTTTTTTAATTGCCGAGCAAGCAGGTGAGTCGACTCCAGGTAGAGCATCTGCGCATGCGCATTCAGCTGTGCGACTTCATCGGCCAGGTCCTGGTTTGGAGCGGACCGAAACTTTTGATACATTTAATATACTATGATTTTCATTTAGTGATACAACTCGTTATTACTAGTGTAATAGTAATTTAGCGCAGTTCTATTAAGTCTGACAAATACAGATTCCAGAGAGATCTGTCGGATAAACTAGGCTACAAACTGAAAGATGAGTAGACGGAATTGAGTTTGCTCTGTATAGATCGTATTCATTTAAATTAATATCAGCTATGCAATTCTGCTTGATGTCTTTCTCTTAACAGCAGCCCGTTTTCTCCGCTTTTTGGGCAGACATAACAACGTATAACAATACAGTAACATGTAAGCCACAATTAATGAGCAATACAACTACAAAGGATCACTCGTGGTAGCCCCCTAATGCATACAACGCACCGGCGTTACGTCATTCGTGGAAGACCCATCGTTGCACCCACGGCACAATACAGTAGTCCTGTTCTTTTTTTGGGGGCGGAGACAACTTAAAATACACACAGCGACGAAATGATAAAAAAAAAGGTTTCGCCCAGGATTATTTTTCACGTTAGCGAACCAACTCCCGTTAAACAACAAAAAAAAAAACGACAAAAAAAATGGCGGGCTGTTTAACTTCATCATTTCAGTGGAGGCCGGTTTAACCCCGGTGTTAAAGAATCAGTTCATTTTTTTCCTCCAGATGGCGTCCAAGTAAATGAAACAAGCGAAGAGACCGGAAACTGGTGCGCAGCCCAAACTTTGCACCGGAAATGTGTTGCCAAACAGACAGTTCAACGTCATTTACGCTGACTTGGCATCATGCCAAATGTCTGTGTAGCTAGCTTGGCGTTAGCCAGCGACCGGAAGGAAGCACGTCACCGGACCACAAAGGCGGAAACGCGGGAAGCGCACATTTGGAGGGCGACTGCGTGTTTGTGGGCCGGGCCCATGAACTTTCGGGGTTGGGTCGCCTTTGTTAAATTCCCGCCTGCCTCCCTCCTCCTGTTGACTTCTGGGTCCCCGCGTCGTCTGTTTGTCCACGCCACCGGTCCTGAGACAAGCACGTGTGTTGTTAACATGGCGGAGGAGGCGAAGAAACAAGCCGCCTACACGGCGGTGGACAACCACGTACAGGTATGCATTTGTACTTTTTTTTTTTTTTACATTCTGATCATTGTCCACGGGTGAATGATTTGAAATAGCCGCAGCTCTTACTAGCTCCACGTTCTGGCGACGCAAAGTTAGCCAGTAAGACAAAAAAAATGTTTTCAGAATCAGAATAATTTTTATCGTCCAAGCATGTCGAACACACAAGGAATTTGTCCAATCAGATTTCAGACTGTTTTTAGTTGCCATGCCAATGTAATCTGCCACACGATCCATCTGAGACACATGCAAGACGTCTCCACAGCCCCTCTTTCAATAATTTTCAAAACACATTTGGGCTGCAATTCCAAAAGGTCTGTTTGTCACAAACACAACACTGGCTCACCGCCAAAAGAACACCACAGAAGAAAACATTTCTGAAGTCCACACTTGTGTAATCAATGCCATTTATTTCGATTTTTCTTTGCTGTCCAACAGAACAATCAGGTGGTTGGAATCGGCAGTGGTTCGACCATCGTCTATGCAGTGGACAGACTCGGTGAGTCAATCGTCATGATACTAAAAATAATGAACATTACATTTGAAAGAAGCAATTTCACCCAAAATGGATGATCATTGGTTCTCGATGCTTTTTTTTTTTTTTTCGTGCGTCCTGTCATGGCAGACATGTCCACCTAATATTGTGTTGAGTGGTGTAATTGGCATTTTGATTTTTAACTTTCCAGGGGCCTTCGATTCTCCAATTGAGGATTTGATGCCAAGCTCCACTTGCATTAAATGGCATGGGCAAAAAAAGTTTCACATTATAAAGTCGTCCGTCTCTCCAGAGTTCTAGTTGGGCCAATTCCCCAGGAGGACTTCGCTGAAGCCCTGGAGTCACACAAAATGGGGCTTTTAAACCAAAATGGCCGACTTCACGGTCAATTCTGGACTTGGGTCCTTGAAACTTTTTTTGTGCGTCTTGCACAAGAGAACACGCTCAATATCTGATTTAGTGTGTTAAGGGGCATGTGTCTGGCATGTTGAGACCCCCCAAAAGGCGACTCCTTGATCAGAATGATTGTGATTATTATTATTATGAATGAATCTATTTATTTTGGGACTAGCGGAGAGAGTGCGTCAGGAGAAGCTGAACATCATCTGTGTGCCCACCTCCTTCCAGGTTCGTTTGGCTTTTGTCCGGTGCTATCATAATGCCGTACATTTTTTTTAATATTCCCCAAATAAAGAAATAAAGTTTCGGTGTTTGTCCTCCCTCAGGCCCGCCAGCTGATTCTGAAGCATGGACTGATGCTGTCGGATCTGGACCGGCACCCTGAGGTATTTTATTGACTCCCCTTTGGAAACCCCAGCCCAAGTTTACAAGACATTTTTTTTTCAAAACTTGATTCATAGCTGTATAATTTTTTTATACATTATTGTTTCTCATATTTCTTAGCGGGAGACCAAGTCTACAACCGTTCTAAAACTTTCACAACAGCAGAATGGCTTTACATCTTTAAAGCCTGCTTAACAGCAGAAAATGGCTGCAAACATTTAGAAAACTTTTGACAGAAGACTTTTGACAAACCTTATGTTAGCATTGAACAATAGAACACTAGAAGCTAACAGTTTTATCCATTTAAGAAAAATTGCAGGAGAGCGAGTGATTAAAATGCTTTTAACATGAACTGCGAAATGAGTTCGCATTATTTTTTTTTCAACTTTTGAGAACAAAACAAATTTACACGATATAAGCAGCAGAACAAGGTGTCTCTAAAAAAAAAACTTAAACAGCCGAGCACGTTGTCCAGCATTTCTGAAACGCCATAAACCTCAAAGCAAGTTTGCGCTTGAGCCACCAGTCACGTTTTTTACCACAAGGTGGCGTAAATGGTTTCTCCCGTATTTCGGTCAGCTGGACGTTGCCATCGACGGGGCGGACGAGGTGGATGCAGATCTGACTCTGATCAAAGGCGGAGGGTGAGTCCCGCATCGCAGCTCCGCTTTCCCACGTGCCCTGTTGCTCTTTTTAGTTGATGATCTTCGCTGACACTTTTTTGTTTGTCAGCGGCTGCCTGACTCAGGAGAAGATCGTCGCCGGCTGTGCCCGCCATTTTGTCGTCATCGCGGACTACAGGTTTGGATTCAAAGATCCCATTCGTATTTCCAGAAAGAAGCGAGATGATTGAGCTCCCCCGGCGTTTTCCAAATCTCTTCTGTCAGGAAGGACTCCAAAGTGATGGGCGAGCAATGGAAGAAGGGCGTTCCCATCGAAGTAGTCCCCATGGCCCACGTGCCCGTCTCCAGGAAGATCGTCCAGCTTTTCGGAGGGGAGGTCAACTTGCGGATGGGTGTCAGTAAAGCTGTAAGTATTCAAAAGAAAAGAAAAATGGTCTCTTGTGACCCAAAGCACTTTCTTTCGTTCGAGTATCAGCAGCAGTTAGGCAGACGATAAACTGCCGATGACGAGCTTTTCCTTTCTTTTTTGGAGGGGGGCAGCTCAGCAAGACACAATATGATTGGCCACTTGCACAATTGAGTAAACGGGCCGCCTCAGAGGGGAGGGGTGAGCAGTTACGCAAATAGAGGAGGAGGGCGGGAGCAAGATGGAGACTGTGCCAACACGGATGCCGTTATCTATTTATGTCTGGTTTGTGGCTGCGTCAGGGTCCCGTGGTGACGGATAACAGCAACTTCATCCTGGACTGGAAGTTTGAGCGCGTTCACAGCTGGAAGGACGTCCACCAAGCCATCAAGATGATTCCGGGTAAGCTCCACTGAATGTCAGGAAAAAGGCCGCTAGGACATCTGGACTCGAGTTGCAGTTCATCGGAGGCCTTTTAAATGGTGGCGGGTGTGCGCTGACTCCCATTTTTGAATCCGCGGGATTGGTAGTAAGAGGGTGTGCGCACTTGTGCAACCACGTCATGCCATTGACTTAATCGTACGCTCCGGTGTGGTCCTCAGGGGTGGTGGAGACGGGGCTGTTTGTGGGCATGGCGGAGCGCGCCTACTTCGGCATGGAGGACGGGCGCGTGCAGGTACGCGAGGCGTCCGTCCACTGACGGCCGCTGCTGGGGCTCATCTTGCCACTTCCTTCTGGCACACCGTTTTACCATCCCGATTTTACAAGGCAACTGTCTGATGTGCACAACTGACACGTCTTTTAACTCTGGGGGAATTCCAGTCAAGTTTTTTTGGGGGTGCCTTAAGGCTTACCACAATCATGATGACAAGAAGAACGTTTTGACCATTACAAAAACAAATTCGTCTACATGTGTGAAAACAACGCATGCCTGACGTGGCACGCATGTGCACGACGTTGAGACGCATGCATAAAAAAATAAAAAAAAGACTGACCCGTGCCGCATTGCATCATCATCTCAAATCGACAAAGCAGCGTGGCGGGAGGAGGTAGAAATATTTTGGCGCTCCTCGATCTCTCTTCGTGGAGACAGCGACTAAAAGATGGCGTCCTGTCATTGCTGTGCGAATCTTCCTGTTTCAAGTGGGATGAAATTAAAGTGTAATATTAAAGCAACACTGTTCCTAAAACTTTGCGGGCGATTGTCAACAGTACAGTCTTTGGCTTTTGAATGTCAGCCCAAAAAGTGGCCAACTGTGCATCTTAAGCACACAGGAGAATATGCCCCGATGTGCCTTGACATAGTAGCTGTTGTTGTATTTAGAAGGAAGTCAAATAAAAACACTGAGATGTCATAATATGGAAACTATGTATGCACACAGAGCGCTTCCTGTGTCTCCACTTCTCACGCGAAAAAAAAAACGCACTGTTTTTCCCCCCTTGCCTTTTCTCAGTGTTGTTTTCAGTGCCATTGTAACAGGTTCCGCTACGCCAAAGTCTGTTTTGCACCAGCTTTTGAAAAATCATTCCAATGTGACTGTAAATGATGATTTTTTTTTTTAACGGTACTCGTCACCCCCCCACCCCCCAATAATACAGGACCAAAATCATGCATGTGCCTGCTTCTAACTTTTCAAATAAACTTAATCATGATGTAACATTTGAGTTTGGACTGCATCTCGAACAACAATCCGGAACACACTTTGATTTTTAGGGAGTGGTCAAACGAATAAAAAAAAGGTCAACGTCATTCGCCTCTGTGCCACATGGTGGCGCTGTGAAGCTTCCCAGAACGCTACATTAAACGTTAAATACAGTACTGTATCAGCTGTTTGTGTTGTTAAAAGAAATTTAGTTGTGGCAAGAATTGTTTTTTTTGTATTGAAGTAAAATATAGGTCGATTATTTTTATTTTATTATTACATTACTAATTAGTGGACTAATTCCAGTGCGGTCTGTGGTACGTTTCAGCGTCCTGTATTTCTTTATATAAGCACAAGCTGAATCAGTACTTGTACTCTTGACCCATTTTTAATCAAGTGTTCGATTATGGACATGACGTCTTTAAAAAAAAAAAAAAAAAAAGTTTCGACTGAACAGTTGAAACACAACCCGTGACCAGGAAGAGGGAATCTCGCAACCACCGTCGAATGGAGGAGCCACGTTGGTGTTTTTGCGTCGGGCGACTCAACAACCGCTTATGATTGACGACTGGACTATCCTATGGAGTTTTCGCTTCTAGTAAACAGGGCAACGCGTTGAGCCAATCGCGTCGACGTTTACCACGATCGTCTCACCGATTGGAAGGCCGATGACTATCCCCATCCAATCACAAACCAGTGAATCTGCGCACGCGTCGCCTCGAGCGGCAGGCGACTCGGCCAATGAAATGCACTGTTATTGAAGCTGGCCGTTTCCGCGGGCTTCTCCGTGAGTGACGGGTAGGCGGTCCAACTACCTTGTGCTAAGTATACCGCTTTAGTGATTGACAGTTCAGCGACCAATGAAAAGTAGGCTTAAGAACGCGTGCTTTTCATCGTCCAATCGCGGTATAGAAACAAGGCGGGGCTTTGAATCGTAACCACGGCAAGTCTTGCATCAAGTATAAAGACGAAAACACGGAGTTCCCTTCGCGTGGCTGTGTTTACATTAATCCCAAGAATAAAGGGCACTTGAGGGCAAACCGCGACATTACTTTTATTGACACTCATAGCACGAAAGATTTTTTTTTTTTAGCATGTAAAGATTTACACGGCCGACTAGTGGCATGTGAATCTCCTGCTTCACTAATGTGCCAGCCTTCCAAATGGAAAGGGGGCTTCGCTTTGGCAGCGTGAGCTTTTCTCGGTCGTTCCTGCTCCTCAGCGTGGTCATCGGCCTCGGGACCCTGCACACTTTGGGCTTCGTCGTCGCCGGCAGAGAGCCCCAGCTGGCCTCAAGGGGCTCGGGCGATGGACACCGAGCGGTCAAGCTGCGCCCCGGGGTGGCGGATGTGACCGTGGAGGACGTGGAGAGCGGGCCGACTGCCGCCGAGGACGACGGGTCCTGCGGGGGAGAACGCCACGGAAGTGTCCCGATGAGGAGGTAGGCGAGGCGGATATGACTCGGAACACGACAACGACGACGACGCCGCCGCCGAGCTGCCTAACATCATCACACGATCGCCCCCTTTTCCCCACGAAGCGGTTATATAAAGCAACTTTCAAAGCTTTCGTTTGGATAACTTCACTAATTGGCGAGATTCGATGACCGAAAGATCTTGTACGTCGCCTTAAAGCGACCAAATCAAACTAACAAAAAATGAACAACCAGTCAGTTCGCGACACTGTTTTTTTTAACTTCCGTTATTCCTAAAATTCAAACTTTTCTCGCATCAATTAAATTCTTCAAATGGGAATCGGGGGCTGTCAAAGTGTCCACGAACGCGAATCAAGCGGAGAAATTGCCACGTTCCTGAAGGTGGTGGAAAATTTGTAATACAGTACTGCAATCGAACTTTTTTTTTTCTATTTGAAGCGTGTACTTTGCTTCTTTTAGTGCAAGTTGTGGTCAACGATTGTGGGCGGGGTGATGTGGCAGCTCCGGTCGGGCGACGGCACAACTCCGCAAGCAAACTTTTTTTTTTCTCCATTTCGTATCCAAAGCAGACCCCTAAAAGCGCAGCATAATACTTCTTTTCTTACTGTTAAGTTTACCCGGCGCGGTGTTTGATGTTTTAATGTAGCGTGTTTGTTCTGTGGGTAAAAAATCGCCACTCCGGGTCACGTCATGAGGCACATCGGAACGGAACTGCTGCATTAGCGTCCAGATCCGTGTCGCAAAAGCCGCATTTTTTGGAGCTAAAAGCCGCATTTTCGGAGCTTCCTCGTCGAAACCAAGGGTTGTTATGTGTGTCGGAATGTGGTTATGATTGACATTGTGGCTTGCAGGTGCGCGCAACTGTGCTGGGAGCTCTTTTGAGTCTTTCCTGTCAGGTTACCATCATGAAAAAGCTCTCTTGCACTGCTGCACTACGGTTGTACAGCAAGAAGCCTTATTGTTTTTGAAAACTGAGCATTATTATCTTTGTCAAGGTGGAATTTGTAGTTACCACCATCATTTTTTTTGTTGGATAAATCCGTTTTAGCGACAACTCCATATCAGCATTATCAATATGTTCATTGTTGTGGTTATAATTAGCCATTGTTAGGCGTCATACTGAGCAACTCGACTCCTTAATGCTGATAAATCAAGTAACAATCCAATCCAAAGCAACACGGCAGTGGAGTGGAATGCCATTTTCATATCAATAAGGCTGACATTTTGAAAAAGAAAAAAAAAATAAAACTGCTTCACTTCAGCCAGTTGGCTGCCTTTATTTATTTATGATTAAATATCTGTATATTTGACTGATTTAATTCTGGCATGTCGAGATGCAGCTGGCGTTGTTTCATGAAACATGAAAAGTCTTTATAAGTGACATCGTCGCAATCGGACTTTTGTGCTTGGTCGAGTTTTGTGAAGTTGTCGCTGGGAGCGCTTCAAAGACTGCTAGTCAAAGTTGAACTTTTAATTCAACCCTAAACATTTATGGATAATAATCTGATATTGTAGTTTCGATTTGTTTATTTTTTTGTGTTGGTTAAAAAAACACGAAGGAAGAGAACCTTGAACAAGTAACCACATATTAAATTACAATATTAGGGGTCGAATGTTGTTATTGATGTTGGCAAGACAGAATTTGTAAGAATCCTTTTACATGAAGGACATGAAGCCGAAGAGTTCACGTTTGGTCTCCAAAGTTGTGCAAATGTGTCAACGTGAGAGATGCGGCACGCAGACATTGATTGAACCCCGACCCTCACTTTGAATGCGTCTGCCGCAGTGTGTTTTTCACGGCACCTCCCGACCGACCCACCGCCTCGGCTCATTCACCCTAAGCGTTAAATTATTCTCTGTGTGGTATTTTTAAACACGCTCGCCCATGTCTTTTTGCAAGCCGCGATTCAGGATTAAAAAAAAAAGATAGAGAGTGAAACAGATCAAAAGCTTTTGAATGCGTACGGCCGTATGGAACTTGCGTACATTTTCCCCGTCCAACTTTTTATTGATGAGGCTCGCCCTTGTAACGAGACCAAACGAGCCCCGGGAGCCGCGCTGTTGTCTGCTCCACTAACACAGTTGGACGCTACCCTACCTGCGCTTCCCGGCGGTGCGCAACAAGCAGACACTTGAGAGATGATTCTTCAAGTTGTTTCAAGACCACTCAACGGTTGAAACAAAAACAGCTTCACATTGTGCATTTTAAACAACGAGAGAGCGGACGCGAAGAGCGCGCAGCCAAACGTCCACTTGTAATTGACGGCCAGTGGAATGCATTGCAAAAAAATAACGTTCTTTTAAAGACAAAAAAACCTCCACCAATAAATGTTCAGTATGCATTTCTGACGGAAAAAAAACACACCCCAAAAAATTCAAGCAATATAAGAAAAAAGAAAAATCCACGAAAATGTGAACGTATGCAAAGGTCCACTGTGCGGTCCATTTAGCTCAATGCTAACAAACAAAACGCCATCGACGGGTTAACGGCTAGCATCCCCGTTGTGGCATCGCAAACCTTTCAAGCGGTAGATATGTGAACACAAACGGTGGTGAATAAATGTAGACAGGCACTGTAACAATACTCTCCGTGTGTCCGTCACGTTTTCACAAGTTGAAATTGTGATGCATCGTTTCAGCTGTTTTTTTCTGCTGGTTGTTTGTATTTTGGGGGAATGGAAGGTCTTTGAAGGTTCATATTTGATTAATGGGCAATACAACAACATATTCAGAACAGAAAGGCGGCACAGAGTTAATGAGAAATAGCATCACGTCAACCTGAGAATCGTGACACCAAAACACTGCCAAAATTGCAAAGTCGTCGGGGGGGGAAGTTGCTCACTTCACCCGCTGGGGAACGTCACTCGATTAATTATCCACCAGGTCATATTGCACTCGTGCAGGATGTTGTGGCATTAAAAAAAAAAAAAATTCAAACTGATATGAAGTTGTCATGTTAATGTCAGACGTGGGTGTAAACTCATTCTGTCTCATTTTTTTGGGAATCAAATGATTTGTTGTTGAAGTCATGCAAATGCCAGGACATGCTAAATTAGCTAGCTTGGGGAACAGCACGGGATGTTTTTTGGGGCGGGAAGCGTCAAGGCCCCCAAATGGGCTTTCTGTTTCGATTGGCGTGACAGCCCAGTTTTCCCAGCGTGTCGACCGTCTCTCCCGCAAATGCGTCAATCGAGAGTCGGTGCAAAAAAACAAAAAACAAAACCAAAAAATCGTAACGATCTGAAATCTGTCATCCATTTTTCAGGCCTGGCCATGGAAGGCTTGAAAGGGGCCGAAAACCTTTTGAAGTGCGAGCCACGATGTATGCGGCATGTACATAAAAGTCATAAAGGATGAAAAAAAAATATATTGATAAAACACAATAAATAAACGCGCTGCTCCTTCATGGGGATCAAACAAAATCGAGGACGCATGTGAATTCTTTACAAAAGACATGGAAGGCAATAGAACTAAAGCGCATCCTTCTTTATGATGACAACGGATCATCGGGGATGTCTTGGTTGCGCGCAGCGCGGCTTCAAGAACACCGACTCGACTGTGTGTGTGTGTGTGTGTGTGTGTGTGTGTGTGCGCCCTTTGTTATCGATATTCCCACCTGGCCTCATCCCCTCCCCGTTCACAGGAGAAGCATGTTGCTGCCTCATGCCAGATCCTCAGAGGTTTGCGTGGCTGCTTACCATCCGTCTGTCAGGAGGATGGGCATCCTACCTGTTCCAAATGTCACTTATTTGATGAAAGTCCAGGCCGCGACACATCGACCAACTTATTTTTTGAACGTCATCGGAGCGCCACCTACTGGCTACGGAAGAAAAAAAATCTTTGATATTTTTATTTTTTCTTCCTTGCAGGATAATCAGATCGGGTTCATATTTGCTCGCGGGAGTGTTTTCGGCAATCAGGATGAAATATGCACAAAAACACCAGGACTGGCAAAAATCAGGAATAGTTTATTGTGGAATAATTTAAAGATAAAAAGGCTCACTAGTGCCCCCTAGAAAGTTTTAACAAAGCAGCCCCCGGTACAATAACAGATTGACAAAAGGCAAGCAAAAATTATAAAAAGGAAAATTAAAAAAGCAAAATCTAACAGCAAGTCGGCAAAATTGAGTTCACTTGTAAAGTGGGCGTGGCCTTCACTTGACAAAGCGCTGCAACTTGACCCCCCTCCCCCATCATTTTATGTTCACGTTCTCACGTTTAATGAAACTTTTTTTTTACGGTAGTGCCACCTACTGGCTACAGAAAAAAAAGTTTCGATTTTTGACATTTTCACATTCAGCTTCTTAAACTTTGTTACCACTGTATTACAATTTTTGTTGTTGTGGAATTTAGTGTCTTTTGTTTACCCGCATATTGAAAAATCTTGAACAAAAAAGTTAAATACAACTGAACTGTACTTGTTTCGTAGTTAGCCACGAAACCAAAAAGTTGAATTCAACTCCCGTCAGCGCCGGCTGCCGCGTCTCACACGATGAGAATCACTGGCGGCGCCGCCGAGCGGAAGGTGAGAGGATGGCGGCGTGGCTTGAACCTGCTCCCCCACCTTCTTTTGTACCGACGCCCTTGCCATCCCTCCCACTCCCCTCCCTGCCCCTCAGGGCTCCGACACCTCCGCCGTGCGGCAGGCCTACTCGCTTAGCAACAGCCAATGCGCCGGGCCGGCCATCCCGGCGGCCAATGGCGTTGCAGAGACGGGCCGCGACTCCCGATTTGAGCGCCGGGGCCACATGGGTCTGCCTATAGTTAGTTTGCGGAGGAGGAGGAGCAGCTGGAAGAGTTGATGTTTTCATCCATTTTTTTTTTTGTCCTGCTGACTTAGTTTGAGTCCTTGCGTGGCGGTAACCGGGGGGATTTTATAAATAGAAGCTGTCCTGAAAACGACAGGCCAGTTTGAGGCTGTGATTGAAGCGCGAGGGAAAGTTTTCAAGCGCGCCTGCCGCCGCTTTGCTTTATTTTCTATTGCGTCATCTTATCTTATCTCACCTGGTGCGTTCTCGTTCTCGTTTTATAGTTCACCCGTTTGAAATTGTTTTGTGTCTTTGTCGTTGTTATTCTTAGGACAAACAAATTCTTGATACCGTCGTGTCGTTGCACCCAAGAAAAAAAAAAAAGTTCTGTAAATACGCAGGGAGCAACCATTTGACGCAATGTTGTCCGAGGCGGTTTGACCTGAAAAACAAACCAGTTTGACTTATCACCGTTGTCATGTGGTAAACATGTCGATCATGAGTAGACTCAACCACAAAACATTTCTCCAGACGACACCACCGAAAAGACGCAGGAAGGCAGCCAATGTGCGTTGACGTGGCCACTACAATTGAACAGATTCAATTCGGTCCCCAGAGAGAGTTTCATTTGAGGATAGAAATTTGGTTAGTATGACTAGACCCACAAAAACACCGGAGGAAGTCTGCCATTTTGCCTTGAGGTGGCCATTTTGGCTTTGTTAGTGCCGTTTCGATTTTAACCCCTACCCAAAAAAAAAAATTCGGCCCCTCAGAGTCAGTTTGACCTATCAACATGGTCTTTTGTAGTATTATTCTTTGTGTAGACCCCCCCAAAAATGTCTCAAGAAGCCAGGCCCAAAAATATTGAGGAAGTCTGCCATTTTGGGTTGTAACGTCTAAAAAATAAAATAAAATCACCCCTCAAAGGCATGTTCATTTAGCAACTTGAAATTTGGTAGGCATGACTATCATGAGTGTGGAACCCTTATTAAAAAAAAAAAAAAAACAGTTCTTGAATCAAAATCTGTGCCCGAAAACACACAAAGCCTGCCGTTTCCCGTCTGTCACGACAAGACCCACCAAAGAGTCTCAAGAAGCCATGGTTGAAGATTCACAGCTCATTGCCGTTTTGGTCTGACGCAGGCATTCGTGCAGCCCTTAAAACGAGTTTGACTGAGCGACGTGGAATTCAGTCGCAGACTCACAAAAAGGTCGCCATGAGCCTCCGTGCCTGGAAACAGACAGGAAGTCCGCATTTGGGACTCAAGCAGCCATGTGGTGGTGACGTTTTTTCTTTTGAAAGGTGAACATGCTGCGTTTTGGTCATATTGCAACCAAATTTGCACCGCCAGGCGCAGCTAAATTGCGGCAAACTTGAGTTTCCGTCCAGTTTGGCGCTGCACCGCAACACATCAACCGACCACTGGTTCTCGCCTGACATTTGTGTCATTGTCAAGCTCGTCTTGTGCACGCTTAGTTTTCAACCGGGGCTATTTGTCGTTTGCCTGTTTTGGGAAAAGTTGTCCCCCCCCGTGCGGCAGATTGGATTTACGAGGTCAGCGGCGACTTTGACAAGTCGGCAGCAGGACACATCCTGCAGCACTGCAGCACTTTGGGTGGGGCAAAAACGCAAAAAAAAAAAAAAAATAGGTGGGACACTCGGAGAAGGAGAGCGAGCGAGCGAGCGAGGAGGAAAAACAAGGCAGGAGCCGGTAGCCGCCCGGACCACGCTGTCTTGTTTTCGCTGCGTTCACTGCTTGGCAACAACCAATGGCGCGGCGGCCGCGCGGCCAATCAGCGGCCGGCGGCGTGGCGCCACGCAGTTTTGGATTCGAGCGCGTGTGAGCCGACGTGGGATGAGAAGGAGAGCGGTGCGCTTCTGCATTGCGAGGAAGGGGTCTGATCGCTCGCTCGCTCGCTGTATTTTTTTTTTTTTAAACCTGCCTAAAAACCACACCCATCCTCTGCGGTTGCCCTGACTTCCACACACTGACGAAGATGGAGAGATGTTCTCTAAATGTCTCTTAAATTGAGCTGGTTGGATTTAAAAGACATTCGGGAGCGGTTTGACAGGAGCCTTTATGAGACGCTAATGTCCATACTTGACACCGCGATGACCTTCCAGCATGACATGGCATCCATTTTGGCTCGCATTTAAGTTGCCATATAAAGTTCCTGGAAGTACAATTACTGAATTGACGGGTCTTAACGTTAACATTTTTTTTTTTTGGCCTGGGCTGACGTACAAACATGCTCCAAAATCCTTCAAACGAGCCGTTGAAGTCGTTGGATTGGTATTGCGCAAGTCAACCCTCCCCATGACATGATATGTGGTTAGCATGTAGCTTACCTTTCGCCAATTATCTTATAAGCGACTTGATCAGATCGCCTCCGGCGACTTTGCAGTACATTGAACGGCGTGGCCGAGTCAAAAATGTCCAACAAAGTTGTCATTTTATTGAAGCGTTTTGAGTTATTTGAGCTCCCGATCCTTTTTCTTCCCCCTTGAATAGCTTTTTTGGTCACTTTTATGACGTAAAAATAATGCGACAGTTGTTTACTTTCATTGTCGGAATCGAATTTGTTACGTGTGTTCTTGTCCTAAATTATTCTGCCGACGCTTACGGGAGATCCGAAAAGCTTGCGTGTTCCCTTTTTCGCAGCTCCCCCACGAAAAGCGCGGCAGCCTGCGTGACGAACAAGTGCCCAAAACGCATTTTTGGTGCAACAAGAAGGAAGGGCTCGGCGTTTCCCACTTGATGCCGCCCGTTGGGCGCGGTCGCCCGAGCCGAGCGCCGCATTCATAACTTTTCTCCCCACCACGTGCTCCCCACGCGCTCGTATTTTTGTTGCTCCTCGGCGCTCTTCCTGTCGCATGGTGCCAGGCGGGGACGCGGCCCCCTTTGCCGCCC
>NW_017842061.1:153274-158648 GCF_001891065.2 Hippocampus comes | reverse complement strand
CGCCGCGTCGACGGCGCCGCGCGAACAAAAGACCCGAACGAAGCCGCCGTTTGGCAGCCTCGCCCCCACTCCCCTCCCGGAGCTCAGCCTTCTTCCCTTTCGCCGGGCCGCTCTTCCCACCAGTGCTGCCGACCGCATTTCTGGGGACGTCGATAAGGCGAGGGAGCGATTTGTTATGAAATATCTTTGTGTTCCTATCTTGGGAAAAAAAAATGAAATGTGTTCATTCGCACTGACGTTGCTTTAAAAAAAAAAGTGAGCTTTTTTTCACCTTACTTCAACAGAGCTCTTTGGCATCAAGATGCCACAAGCTAAAAAAAATGAAATGTGTTCATTCGCACTGACGTTGCTTTAAAAAAAAAAAAGTGAGCTTTTTTTCACCTTACTTGAACAGAGCTCTTTGGCATCAAGATGCCACAAGCAGTTGGCAGAACACTACTGTCGTCTAAATCACAGGTGTCAAAGTCAAGGCCCGGGGGCCAGTTCTGGCCCGCCACATCATTTGATGTGGCCCGCGAAAGCAAATCAAGCATTTCAAGTTTCATGATGCTTGCTAAAGTCTGAACCAAAATTTCAAATTGTCATATGTAATCCACAATAAGTCATTATTCTTGATTTCTGATTTTAAAACGAGTTAATCATCAATTTGTTGTGCGTTGTGTTTGTACAAATTCATTTTTTTAGGGAAGACTCGTCATTTCTTCTGCATTTTTTTTCCTCCCCCCGGATAGTCTTCCAAGAATAGGTTGATCCAAATAATACCGTTTTGCTCAAAGCGGAACCAGCAAAGACATGTCGACAACCCAATCTTAATTCACGCTCGTACCATCACACCTTTTTGTTCTCGAAAATAGCGACGCCACTTCTTCCTGTCGCGACGCATCCTTTGTGCGCAAACAAACGTCGCCGTTTTTGATGTCAAATTGATGTGACGATAAATTCCAATCAGTTGGCGCAAAGCTAACATGGGGGGTGGGCGGCATTGATTTTTGACAGGCATGTCGGCTCCCATATCATATTTATTTCTTTATTAACGGTGATTTATTTTTTGTGTGTGTGTGTGTGTGAGTGCCAAGATGCCGTTCACGGTTCCCCGGCCGGCTTTGACAGCCACCATTGTCAATAAGCCGCCCCCAGTTGTGAAAACTGCGTGGGGCTGCCTTTTTTTTCTCCCCCCACCCCTCCTCTTCGCTTTGAGAAAACACTTTTTTATACGCGGCTCATTTAGTCCGTTAGCATCATGCTACTCAGCCCTCGCTCCTTCTTTCTCTTCCTTTCTCAGCAGTCCACCAAAGCCTTCTCGACTTGTTCTATTCCGTGTCGACTTCTTGTTTGTCTTCCTCAGCAGCACTTGAGTAGGGGGGCGGGTCCTCAAGCCGCTGCTTAGCAACACCCAATCAGCTTGACATTTGAAAGGCCTGACAGCCAATCGGAAGGGTGACTGGATTCTTCCTTTTTGTTCATTGGCGGTCGAGAGAGGAACTAACTGTTTTTTCTTAGCACGTCTGATAATGCCAGGAGCGTTTTTTTTTTTTTTTTTTTTTTTTTTGTGATCATCTTTGATGGCTTGTGACCATGTTTGTGTTTTTGGCGTTCATTGGTGAGCCTCGCTCGGCTTAATTTGATGGCGCGAAAGTGAGTCCGATATGTCTGCGCCTTGGTCAGATGCTAAAAAAAAAAATCAACAACGAGACCACCCGCCCCAAGCCCCTTTTGATGTCTTCCTCAGCCCGCGACTGTGATATGTGAATGAGTCTGTAGCGCGGCAAAGGGTAGTTGCAGGCCCTCCAAACCAGAGGAAACATCCTCCCATCGATTGGGTTTAATCCTCGTTTTAGTCGTCTGCGGGCCGACGCCTCCTCCGGCACGCGGGTGTTCCTTGATGCTTGAGGGCTGTTCAATAAATGCCATCGATCGCAGATTAGTTGTGATTAGTAGCGGCTGCTTGGCGCTAGCGATGCCGGCGCCATCTTTTTACCAGGCCCACCAATTTGCTTACGTTTCCCTGTCGGAAGAAACGGGGGAGAAAATGAAATGTTCAGCTAATTTTTGAAAGCCGATTTCAGAATTCTCATTCGCGCATGTAAGTGTAAAAAGTTAGCTCGAGTTGACAGTTTGAAAGAAATCAGCAGTGATGTGATTGTTTGTATACATTTCAGACTGTAGGGGGCGCCGGTTAACTCCTCCAACCGGGGGTGTGTGTGGGGGTGGGGGGTTCATCACACGCGACTTTTGATCTATCTAACATTAGAGGTTGAGGTTTTAGCATTAAATGTCACTGCCATGCAACTTTTTTTTTGGGGGGGGCGGGGTTGGAGGTCTTCTCATGATAGACCCACGCTAGCAGTTAAGAAGGCTGACCCCCAACCCGGGATGCCGCCCGGTTAACGCCAACTCTCCCCTCCCGCAGCAGCGCCCCGTCCACTCGACAGTCCGCCCCCTGCAGCCTGGCACTTGATTGACAGCCGGTGCGGCACACAGGGCGGGGCCGACATTACGTGAAACGTCTGCCGTCTTTTCTGTCACCAACGCCCTGTGGAAAAAATGGCGATGTGCGCCCTCGCCGCTTCCCATCCGTGCCGCCGTCGTCGCCCCCGAGCTGCCGCAAAGAGTCCCGCCCACCAACAGGGCGCCGTTCGCCGTAAAAAAACGCACCAAAATGCTCCCCTGAGCGTCTGAACAAGTAGAAATGACACCGGCGGAGTAAAAAGAGCCAAAAACTAAAGTCTTTGTTCTTTCTTCACTTTCGCAATTGGCTGTGGATGTCGTTCAAAGTGTGAGGAACTGCCACGTCGGGGTTTCAAGCCAACGTTTGGGGGGTTCTGCAAAGTTTGCCCGTTCAAATTTGAGCTTGAAGTCAGGTTTTGGGGGGGGTGATGTTTGCCTTTCAGGCCAGGTTTAAGGTTTACAATTCGTGATGGAAGTCGGAGGGCGGTTAGATTCCGAAGAACCTCGCACGCGTTCAGTGTGGGCTGACCTTGGACTTCGAAAAGTGTGAGCGTCAAAATGATGTTTTGGTTGATGGTTGCATTTTTTGCGCAGGTCTTTGGTGATCATCAGCACCCTGGACGGCCGCATCTCAGCGTTGGATCCGCACAATCAAGGGCGCAAGCAGTGGGACATGGACGTCGGCTCTGGGTGCCTGGTTTCCTCCAGTCTCAGCAAACCTAGGTCCCCCCCCCCCCCCCCACTCCCACCCTCGCCCCCAAAGTTATACCCAAAAGTAGCATCTGGCATTCCATCAACAAAAGAATTCCGCCAAACGTTTTTGTAGCAAAGTATATTTCTAACATGGTGTTGTTCTATTGTCTTTCTGCGTGTGTTGCTCCAACATTTGTGTTCCAATTGCCACTGTTGAAAGGCTGCTAAAAAGTGCGACATTGATGCGAGTTCCGTTCGCTTGTCAATGGTGTTTTACATTGTTTGTTAGCATTAAGATGTGATTCTTTAATTTTCGTTCGAATCTGACAGGAAGCGGCGTGAGGCCTGCCCCCCCCCCCTTTGTAAGCCAGTAGTGTTGCCGCTCGCATCTCAAACGTCTGCTCTGAAGTGGAGGCACAAAATTGTCGGGGCGCCGGCACGCTGGTGTCAGAATGCACCACAGCGAGCTTTGATGTGACGCAGACGCGGCGGCACGAACGGAACGCCGTGCAGGCGCGCCAGATGCGTGACGGCACGATTGTAGAAGAGGGGAAAAAAAAAAAAAAAAACGACCGAAAAATGCCTCCGTCTTCCATTCGGAGGTCAAGGATACATTTTTCCTCTTAACGAGATCTCCCGGGGCGCCCCCCCCCACCCACACCCGAGGAGCGCTTTTTGCCTGGAGGATTATCCGCTTTTGTTGAGCCGCTAAGGTTTACACGCGCGCAAACGCAGTCGGAGCCCGTGTTGGAACAACGCGCGCGCGGTGGCTTCAACCGCCCACATGGGAGCGGCATCGCGGCGACCGCTCCAGACGCCGCTCTCCTCTCGTGTGAACCTGAGCGTCGTTAAAACAGGGATGGGATCTCAAGCGGCGTGTTTCCGCTGAGCGGTGGAAGGACACGTCCTGCCGCAACCCGTGTTTGTGGACAAGATGGCTCATCAAACACTCAACGCCGCTTAATCCGGGATTGAAACCTCTGACACCAAAGTCACAGTTTATGGCCTGGCTTCGGCTCGGAAATTAGGGTTTTAAATTTAAAAAGTGGGCTTAGTTGTTCAAGCCAAGGTTAGGGTTTCAAATGACGGTTTTCGCTGAGATTTCGAGCCCGAGTTTGTGATTAAAGTTTAGGTTGCGAGAAAAGATTCGGGGTTTGGATATCAGGTTTCAAGAAAAGGTTTTCAAGCCATGGGTAGAGTTTCAAACAAGGTTAGGTGTGCAGTTGTGTGTGTGTGTGTTTTTTTTTAACTTTGAAGAACCTTTGATTTTGTCTTACACAATTGTCCTTTGGCTGTCCACCAATCGGCATTCGGCACGCTGTCTAGCCCCGCCCCCTTTACCTCCCCAACCACTGCAGTGAGCAAAAGGCAGCCTGCCCGCCATTGTTTGGATCGGGTACTTTGTTCCAACTTCACACTTGACTGGGGAAAAAAAAAAAAAAAGCCCTGAAATATGTGCACAGGTCTCTTCAAGTCTGCCATTCTAAATTTAGACATAAAGCTCCCACTTCAGACACACTGGGTTTTTTGGGGGATTTTTTTTTTTTTTTTTTTTGGTCTCTCTCCTCAGAGGTTCCAAAGTGTCAAACCCCCTGAAGGAAGCTTGCAGCGCAGACTCGCATTTCCATCTCCACAACAATGTCATCTTGAATGGGAACTTTTGCCGGCAGTATCACATCGTCTTCGTGTTGTTTGGCACCACGACGATGGCAGTACGCTGATAGACATCAATATTCCACCATTTTTTATTTGTATTTAGGACTGGGCCGTTATCCATCCATCCATCCATCCGTTGTGTGAGCCGCTTCTCCTCACGAGTGTTAATGAAAATGTTTCCGAGGCTGAGAAATCCCAAAACGGAAGTCTTGAAAATGTACTTCGCATCATATGAACTTACTTTGTGTGTCACAATCGTGGGAAAAGATATGAGTGAGTACTGAACGGCTTGCAAAAAAAGCCAGCGTGGTTCAAGAGCACCCCCCCCCTCCAAAAAAAAAAAAAAAAAAAACGTTCTAGTTTTGAAATTCTCATTCGGACAGAAATTATAAACAAAAACAAAATAAAGACATGAGAGGCCCTGCTGCGCCCCCCCTCCCCTCCCCCGCAATGCACCGATCTGTGCCTTTTTTTTTTTTATTGCTCTTTTTTTAGATCGACAAACACAAAACTGCTTTGTCTGCACAAAAAGAAACGTGTGTGTGTGTGTGTGTGTGTGTGTGTGTCGAAGTGTCAG
>NW_017842061.1:143226-143690 GCF_001891065.2 Hippocampus comes | reverse complement strand
AAAAAAACCAAGGTGGGTTAAAGAGCCCCCCCCCCCTCCAAAAAAAAAAAAAAAAAAAACGTTCTAGTTTTGAAATTCTCATTCGGACAGAAATTATAAACGAAAACAAAATAAAGACATGAGAGGCTGCGTACGTGTGTGTGTGTGTGTGTGTGTGTGTGTGTGTGTGTGTGTGTGTGTGTGTGTGTGTGTGTGTGTGTGTGTGTGCGAGCTTTTTCAGGTTTCACCTGTTAGCTTTGACGTATGCCAGAGCAGAAGCAAGTCTGCCCCCCCCCTCCCCCCCAGCTCCAAATTTGCTCACTTGGCCGTGACGTCATGTGTTATGATTTTCTTTTTTGGGAGGGGGTGGGGGGGGGGCGCGCATGTGAATTTGTTTTCCTCCTCGTTTTGTGAATGCACCATCGTCACCTCGGGCCGCGCTGACGTCGTTGCGTCTTCCGTGTGCAGAAGACAGTCTGCTCGGG
>NW_017842061.1:141358-142945 GCF_001891065.2 Hippocampus comes | reverse complement strand
TGTGCCTTTTTTTTTTTTATTGCTCTTTTTTTAGATCGACAAACACAAAACTGCTTTGTCTGCACAAAAAGAAACGTGTGTGTGTGTGTGTGTGTGTGTGTGTGTCGAAAGGTCAGAACAAGGTTGTCAATCAAAGTGGAATGAGTCATGCTGGCGAGTGTTAAAGGATGAAGGGAGGGGGGCAGGGCTTGGGGGGGGCAGTGTGCACGTGCGCGTGTGTACGATTAGGAGACTGAGGTAATGCTTTGGGCCTAGAGATGATGTCATCACATAGTAGAAAACTCACACACACTCTCACACACACACACACTGAGTGTGATTCGGGCGACGTGATGGACGAGCGTCCGAACCAAGTCATTTGTCTTCCAACATGGCGGAAGCGGAGGAGGCGGAGCGCAGATAGTTTTCGCGCTCCTCCTGGCGTGCTCCAATTTCCTCCCGATAGCTAAATGCGCGCCGCTGCAACGATCGTAAGAAAACGGAAGTCGTAGCCTTCGACGTCCAAATCGGAAGGAATCCTCCAGACCGATTCCCCTCTTGGTTCCGGCACTACGGACTGGTCGCCGAAAGGGAATGCAGTGAGGTTCCACAGGCCCAAGAAATGGAGCGCCTCAATAACCTTTTAGACTGTCCCTCGATGCCTTTCTCGACAAGGCGTCAAAACACGGAGCCTCAGACGTTAAAAGTGCCAAACGATAGATCGTAAACATTCGGTCATATTTTCAAGAGCGCTGAAAACGGTTCTCAAGAGAAACGAACGAGGCCACTGGAGTTAGCCTGGGACGACATTGAGCTCTGAGCCTCCGAACCTCAAATAGGGAAGGCAAGAGACGCGCTTTCCAACCATGCGTTATGCTAGTTTTGATGATGAAAACTAGGCCGCGAGGTTTTTGTACACTATTATGAGGTTTTGTTTTTTTTTTGGTTTTTATGTGGCCAATTTCCCCACCACATGGTGATCATTGTTGATATGGTCAGGTTCATGGTGCGATAATATCGTCTTGCGACCTTTGGATCTCGTGACAAACATGACGAAACAAAGGGAGGTGACGTTAGCGTGCAAATCAATTGTGAGGACATTCGGCTCTGGGCCTCGGAAATCCAAATGAGGGGGAAAGACGCGCTCTTTTGTTTTCCATCGCTGTGTCATGCTCATTTGGATGCTAGCAAAAATGGAATGGTTCCCTCGGCCAGAGAGTTTGTCGCTTTTTCGACCAGTAGCATTCTTTTCAATGACTTTTTTGTATCAGGATCGAGATGTTTCACTTGAAGCCTAAACAATTGCACCAAGCAAGTCAAGAACGCCTCATCTACTTTTCTCGGTCCCGCACAAATCGGAGCATCTGTGACAGACAGTCGGTTGATTTAGAGGCGTTAACTTGCGTCGGATCACGGGCAAGGACTAAAGCATCGGCGGCCAGATGACTCACCTGCATGCAAAGCTTTTCATCCAGCCCCCCCCACACCCGCCCCACACCCGCATCGTTAAAAGCCTCTTCATTAGCTCGCTAAATCTCATCAACTTGAAGAGATGACATCAACACTGCCCGCCGCCCACAAAATCAGCCCTCTGGCACTTTGAAGCCA
>NW_017842061.1:109718-133158 GCF_001891065.2 Hippocampus comes | reverse complement strand
GTGTGTGTGTGTGTGTGTGTGTGTGTGTGTGTGTGTGTGTGTGTGTGTGTGTGTGTGTGTGTGCGAGCTTTTTCAGGTTTCACCTGTTAGCTTTGACGTATGCCGGAGCAGAAGCAAGTCTGCCCCCCCCCTCCCCCCCAGCTCCAAATTTGCTCACTTGGCCGTGACGTCATGTGTTATGATTTTCTTTTTTGGGAGGGGGTGGGGGGGGGGCGCGCATGTGAATTTGTTTTCCTCCTCGTTTTGTGAATGCACCATCGTCACCTCGGGCCGCGCTGACGTCGTTGCGTCTTCCGTGTGCAGAAGACAGTCTGCTCGGTGATTAGGGTTCCGTTGGGGAGGGCTCTGCCGCCGCGCCATTGGCTGGCCCCCCGACACGCCGTGGGAAGAGGCAACCAGTCACCTGCTGCGCCCCCCCTCCCCTCCCCCGCAATGCACCGATCTGTGCCTTTTTTTTTTTTTTTGCTCTTTTTTTAGATCGACAAACACAAAACTGCTTTGTCTGCACAAAAAGAAACGTGTGTGTGTGTGTGTGTGTGTGTGTGTCGAAAGGTCAGAACAAGGTTGTCAATCAAAGTGGAATGAGTCATGCTGGCGAGTGTTAAAGGATGAAGGGAGGGGGGCAGGGCTTGGGGGGGGCAGTGTGCACGTGCGCGTGTGTACGATTAGGAGACTGAGGTAATGCTTTGGGCCTAGAGATGATGTCATCACATAGTAGAAAACTCACACACACTCTCACACACACACACACTGAGTGATTCGGGCGACGTGATGGACGAGCGTCCGAACCAAGTCATTTGTCTTCCAACATGGCGGAAGCGGAGGAGGCGGAGCGCAGATAGTTTTCGCGCTCCTCCTGGCGTGCTCCAATTTCCTCCCGACTCAATATTGTGTCGAGATTATATATTGAAATGCACGTCGCTGCAACGATCGTAAGAAAACGGAAGTCGTAGCCTTCGACGTCCAAATCGGAAGGAATCCTCCAGACCGATTCCCCTCTTGGTTCCGGCACTACGGACTGGTCGCCGAAAGGGAATGCAGTGAGGTTCCACAGGCCCAAGAAATGGAGCGCCTCAATAACCTTTTAGACTGTCCCTCGATGCCTTTCTCGACAAGGCGTCAAAACACGGAGCCTCAGACGTTAAAAGTGCCAAACGATAGATCGTAAACATTCGGTCATATTTTCAAGAGCGCTGAAAACGGTTCTCAAGAGAAACGAACGAGGCCACTGGAGTTAGCCTGGGACGACATTGAGCTCTGAGCCTCCGAACCTCAAATAGGGAAGGCAAGAGACGCGCTTTCCAACCATGCGTTATGCTAGTTTTGATGATGAAAACTAGGCCGCGAGGTTTTTGTACACTATTATGAGGTTTTGTTTTTTTTTTGGTTTTTATGTGGCCAATTTCCCCACCACATGGTGATCATTGCTGATATGGTCAGGTTCATGGTGCGATAATATCGTCTTGCGACCTTTGGATCTCGTGACAAACATGACGAAACAAAGGGAGGTGACGTTAGCGTGCAAATCAATTGTGAGGACATTCGGCTCTGGGCCTCGGAAATCCAAATGAGGGGGAAAGACGCGCTCTTTTGTTTTCCATCGCTGTGTCATGCTCATTTGGATGCTAGCAAAAATGGAATGGTTCCCTCGGCCAGAGAGTTTGTCGCTTTTTCGACCAGTAGCATTCTTTTCAATGACTTTTTTGTATCAGGATCGAGATGTTTCACTTGAAGCCTAAACAATTGCACCAAGCAAGTCAAGAACGCCTCATCTACTTTTCTCGGTCCCGCACAAATCGGAGCATCTGTGACAGACAGTCGGTTGATTTAGAGGCGTTAACTTGCGTCGGATCACGGGCAAGGACTAAAGCATCGGCGGCCAGATGACTCACCTGCATGCAAAGCTTTTCATCCAGCCCCCCCCACACCCGCCCCACACCCGCATCGTTAAAAGCCTCTTCATTAGCTCGCTAAATCTCATCAACTTGAAGAGATGACATCAACTCTGCCCGCCGGCCACCAAATCAGCCCTCTGGCACTTTGAAGCCACCATCAATCTTCCACTCTCGCTCGCCGTGGGCAATCTGGCAGCTGTCCGAAACTGGGACGCTGACACCCCCCCCCTCCCAAAAAAAAAACCTCTTGAATGAATAGAAATCGTGAGATTGTGTGACTAAATTAGTCTTGTATGTACAATCCTTTATAAGCTGTTGATCTGGCAGGATTGGGGTCAGTTTTTTTGCAATGATGTCATCCTGTCTTTCCTACATGCACGCACACACACACATACATACACACAAAGTTTTTTTGCAATGATGTCATCCTGTCTTTCCTACCATGCACACACACACACACCTGTATAATATCCACTCTTGCGAAACAAAAACAAAAGATTGCTAAAATGCAAGAAAAAAAACCCAAAACATGCTAACTAAATGAACATCAAAAAAAGTTTTTTTACCGGGATTTATGATGTTCTTTTCACAAGCGGCTACCACCAAAACAAATTTTCACGCTAGCAAGATCCCAAAATGCCTCACAACAAAACAACCGACACAAAGTAGCACACAAAGAGAGCAAAAGTGGCCATTGGTTGATCACGGGAACAATTAGCCGGATCGTTTAGCGGCTGCGATGCGTAAGCTACTGTAATAGCCGCGTGAGCTTGAAAAGCACGCTTCCACCGCATCAGCTTTGTTAGCAAAGAAGACACTAGCATGCTAAACCGAAGACAAATCACAATTCCAAGCAAAGTGGAAGCAAATCAACAAGACCTCTCTTCATTCTGTTAGCTTCCAACGCTCTTGCTAATGACGCACTCAGCCCCGGAATACAAAGAGGAGCCAGTGACGAGAGCAAGTTTTACAGTAAAAACACTGCACCGGTTGCGATCGGCATCGGAGGTGCAATGACCAGTTTTACGAAAGAAAATGCGGTGAATTTTGACCATAGAAAAGTTGCCGCCGACAATCGCTCTCAGGCCTCCCACAGCTCCATGAACTTGCCCTCCATTTCTGAGTTTCACGGGACTCTATGTTTTGACTTTTGGGTATGTGAATGCTTTTATTGTACTTTACCAGGATGCTTTTATTTTGAAGGACTGATTTAGATTTTACAGGCTACCGGTGTTGTTGAATGACCAAATTAGTATTGCACAGTCACTTGGATGAGTAAGTTGAATTCTGTCTTGAAATATTAATGCCTTGGGTAACGTGTTAATGAATTAATTAATTTTCTTTGTCGGTCTCCATCGTAGGTGTTTGGCAGCAAGATGGTGATCCCGTCTCTGGACGGCGCCTTGTTCCAGTGGAACCGCGACCGCGAGAGTATGGAGGCAGTGCCTTTCAGCGTGGAGTCTCTGCTGGAGTCGTCCTACCGCATCGGAGAAGACACCGTCCTGGTCGGCGGCAAGTCGCTCACCACCTACGGCCTGGGCGCCTACAGCGGAAAGGTCAGATCGGATGCGGGCTACGCACGGAACAATTGCTTTCAAACAATTGAGTAGAGTTTAGTTTTTGTATTCTTTTTTTTTTTTTTGTTTGTTTTTTTCCCCCCCTTTATTTTTTTCATTTATTAATAAGCGAGCTCACACCACGGAATCATCTCTCCGGATCATTTTCTACAGATGTCCTGTCACTGGGACTTTGCTGACTTCAATTCAGCTCAGTTAGCGCAAAGCGTGCACCGTGTCCAACCCTAATTTAGTCGTCGTCCTCCTCTTTAGCTGCGCTATATCTGCTCCGCGATGGGCTGCAGCCGCTGGAGGCCCGAGGAAACGGAGGAGGCCGAAGATGTGCTCCTGCTTCAGAGGACCCAGAAGACGGTCCGAGCCATCAGGCCCCGTTCAGGAATGGAAAAGTGCGTAGTCATAAGTGCGATGCTCGGTCTTGGTATCTATTTCAAGGGATCGGGTCCTCGGTATTCTGCCGATACTAACCACCTGATATTTGACGTCGGGCAAGTCCTTCTCGCCAGTATGTGGCGGTTTGACTCATTGGCAAGTCAAGAGTGACTACTTGCACTGATATCAGTCTGGAAAAAATGTGATCTCGAACATCTTTAGTACATACCATTTTGGAGCCTTATTTTTGCATCTGACACCCAATGAGAGCGTCGCTTATTTTTCGTCCTCAGGTGGAACTTCAGCGTGGGAAACTTTGAGCTGAAACTCCTGCCGGAGGCGCAGTCGGCCATCAACTTCCTGGAGGCAGAGATGGCCAGCGGCGACCCCTGGCGGCGGGCGAAGCGTCAGAGAATTATCACGGAGGAGTCCAAAGAACAGGCGGACAACAAGAAGAACCAGAACCTGGACCTGGTCATCAAAGTGTCCGTCCCCGATTGGAAGGTGATGGCCTTCAGCACCGAGCCCGATGGACAGCTGGTCTGGGAACATCAGGTGAGTCACGGGACGGAAAAAGTCAGGCTTCTCCGGGCTCAAATTGAGGCCCAGCTGGTCGCGGACAAGAGTCAACCTGGTACCAAATGACTCCTCTTGTCGCAGTTCTGCACTCCCATCGCCTCTGCCTGGCTGGTGGGCGGAGGCCAAGTCACCCCCATCAGCCTGTTTGACGACACGGCCTACAGCAACCAGTCGGAAACGGACGAGGAGGACGACGACGGCGACAATCCAGACGCCTCCAAAGATGCTTCGGCGTCCAGCGTTTACCTGGGTATGTGTGCGCCCCCATGTGGCCAAGTTGCAGTATTATAGATTGCTATTTTTTAATTGAATGACACGTTCAAATATTTTTTGTTTTTATGGGATGTGGAGGGGGGCGGGGGGGGGCTGCAACGTATTAATGTCATTTGCATTCATTTCCGTGAGGAAACATGATTTGAGATGCAGCCTGGTCACAGAACCAAATCAACTTATATCCCAAGTCACCACTTGACTTCCTTGACACCAAAATTCAACCGATCCAATATCTGATGCCACCTTCGAGCTTAGCAGAAAAGAATGGAACAAAATGAATTTGTTTTATCGCGAGTATTTTGGGGTTCATGCATCTGACACCCAATGAGAGCGTCGCTTATTTTTCGTCCTCAGGTGGAACTTCAGCGTGGGAAACTTTGAGCTGAAACTCCTGCCGGAGGCGCAGTCGGCCATCAACTTCCTGGAGGCAGAGATGGCCAGCGGCGACCCCTGGCGGCGGGCGAAGCGTCAGAGAATTATCACGGAGGAGTCCAAAGAACAGGCGGACAACAAGAAGAACCAGAACCTGGACCTGGTCATCAAAGTGTCCGTCCCCGATTGGAAGGTGATGGCCTTCAGCACCGAGCCCGATGGACAGCTGGTCTGGGAACATCAGGTGAGTCACGGGACGGAAAAAGTCAGGCTTCTCCGGGCTCAAATTGAGGCCCAGCTGGTCGCGGACAAGAGTCAACCTGGTACCAAATGACTCCTCTTGTCGCAGTTCTGCACTCCCATCGCCTCTGCCTGGCTGGTGGGCGGAGGCCAAGTCACCCCCATCAGCCTGTTTGACGACACGGCCTACAGCAACCAGTCGGAAACGGACGAGGAGGACGACGACGGCGACAATCCAGACGCCTCCAAAGATGCTTCGGCGTCCAGCGTTTACCTGGGTATGTGTGCGCCCCCATGTGGCCAAGTTGCAGTATTATAGATTGCTATTTTTTAATTGAATGACACGTTCAAATATTTTTTGTTTTTATGGGATGTGGAGGGGGGCGGGGGGGGGCTGCAACGTATTAATGTCATTTGCATTCATTTCCGTGAGGAAACATGATTTGAGATGCAGCCTGGTCACAGAACCAAATCAACTTATATCCCAAGTCACCACTTGACTTCCTTGACACCAAAATTCAACCGATCCAATATCTGATGCCACCTTCGAGCTTAGCAGAAAAGAATGGAACAAAATGAATTTGTTTTATCGCGAGTATTTTGGGGTTCACCGTTGCATCATGTGCCTTCCCCCCGATGTAAGGGATGTTCCAGGGTCAACTCTACCTCCAATCCTCGGTGAGGATCACCGAAAAGTTCCCGTCAAAAGCCATCGGGTCCGAGAAGGACATCATAGCGTTACCGACTGTCAAATGGAAGCCTCTTATCCGTGAGTCGAGCGGCTTGCTTGCACGCACGCACGCAACGCCAGGATGATGATGACACACGACAACCCTGGCCGACGCTGTTTTCCCACAGATTCCCCGTCTCGGACTCCGGCCTTGGTCGGCTTCGACGAATTCGACAAGTGTCTGAACAATGACAAGTTCTCCCATGACGAGTACAGCAACGGAGCTCTGTCCATCCTGCAGTATCCTTACGGTGAGACTCTGGACCCGGAAGTCGGTCCGAGCAACCATCTTGACCCGCCTCTCTTCCTTCCGTAGACAACGGCTACCACTTCCCCTACAGCAAGCGCTACCGGGAGAAGCGGGACAGCGCGGTGAGCGTGATCAAAAGAAGCGGGGCACAGCCCGACGGCGGCAGGAACAAAGACCCCGTGCTGCTCCTGCCCTGGTGGAAGGAGATCCTGGGAACCATCGTCTTCTGCATCACCGCCACCACCTACATCGTACGCAAGTTCTTCCACCCGTCGGCCTCCGTTGGCGTCAGGGTAAATATGATCCCGACTCCATCAAGGGTCCCCCCCCCAAGTACACACAAAGCAGCAGGTGGCGCCGCGGAACCCCCAAAAGCATTTGAGCCAATCAGAAATCCGAGGAAAGGCCATTCTCATTAAGGAGGCAGGTGAGCCTTGGTCTTAACTGACTTCGGCACCCCAACACCCCTTCGGCGGTGTTGAAAATGAATATTCAGCTGATGTAAGGCAAGAGAGGTGAAGTACAACCTGCACTGGTGCCTATCCCAGTGGACTCTAGGCAAGAGAAGCGGGGTGCGCCCTGGACCTGAGCCGACTCCAGCTGACTTTAAACGCGACAAGCCAGGACATCGTCCCAGCTGATTTTGGTCTCGAGCAGATGGGCAGAAAACTGGACTGCGGCCACCTGACGTTTGGCAAGAGAAGTGGGGTTCAGCCCAGACTGGAGCCTTTCCTAATTGACATTAGGCCATAAAAGTGGTGTATCATCTGGACTGGAGCCTCTCCCAGTTGATTTAAAGTGAGAAAAGAGGTGTGCACCATGGACTGGAGTCGATCCCGCTTTATTTTGGCAAGAGAAGCGGTGTTCACCCTGGACGGTAGCCTATACCGCCTAACTTTTGGCGAGAGATTCAGTGTATACTTTGGACTAGAGCCTCTTACTTGTTGACTTGAGGTGAAAAAAGTGGGGTGGGGTACACCTTGGGCTGGTTGCAGGTCTGTTGTTAGGGCAAACTAAACGATCAACGATTTTCCGAGCAAAGAAACCGTCATACCAGGAAGCTTAAGAACTTAAGATGGTCATTTTGTGTTTTCCGCTAATAGATTACAAGTTCAACTGAGTTGATGCCTGTGTCCTTCCCTTTTTTTGTGTGTGTTTTGAAGCAACGTAAAGAGTCTGAGACACAGTGCCAGACCGACAAGACTGACCTCGAGGTCGTCGAATCCAAAGAGCCCGATGCCGAGGAAACGCGCTGCAGCAAATACGTGTCCAGGTAGGTCATTAGCGTAAAGCGCCGTTTTAACCGCTTCACGACTACCAAATGAGCTCCCGACAGAGAGCGGGTATGGTCATGCGTGCGTACGCACCTCTCTTCAGGTACCTGACGGACTTTGAGCCCGTGCAGTGCCTCGGGCGCGGGGGCTTCGGAGTGGTCTTCGAGGCGCGCAATAAAGTGGACGACTGCAACTACGCCATCAAGAGGATCCGGCTGCCCAACAGGTGGCGGCGGCGCGGCTCCGACGTCAAGGCGGTTTTCACAGTGTTGTTCAAACGCGGTCTATGGCTCCCGCAGGGAGGTGGCGCGCGAGAAGGTGATGCGGGAGGTGAAGGCCTTGGCCAAGCTGGAGCATCCCGGCATCATTCGCTACTTCAACGCCTGGCAGGAGAGCCCTCCCGAGGGCTGGCAGGAGAGGATGGACCACAGGTGGCTGCAAGACACCAGGTAAGACCCGACGTAGTCATACTCGCTCGTGAAACCGAAAATGCCGTTCCAAGTCGAAGTCGCTTAGACCGAGTTGACGTATTTCTGTCTCGTAGTGTCACCGAGTCGCCAATGAGCTTCGTGGAGCACATGGAGCCGCTCTCCGTCAAAGTGCCCGTGTCCCATTTTTCGCCACCGGGCAGCGGCTCGGGCGCCGGCGCCGCTGCTCCGATGGTGAACGGGCACGTTCGGCATCGCCCGTCGCTCGTCGACGGCTCCGACACCACCGCGGGCTCGGGCACCAACGGCAACGCGTCCCCGCACCCTCTTCTGGGCCAGGACAGCCTCGGGTCCGAACCGGACAGCCAGGCCGAGCCGGACCGCCCGGACACACCCGACTCATTCGATCTGTGCCTGCCACACCGGCCCAGCGACTGCACCTCGTCCTCCTTCGACATCGTTTTTGAGGACTCGGGATGCGACCGCGACGCCGAGGTGGAAGCGGATGCGGAGGAGGACTCGGCCTCCGCCGCCACCCATCGAGACCCGCGCAGCGTCGGGGGGACCGCTTCGTCCTCGCCGCGCACCCCGCGGCCCGAGGACGGCCAGCCCTCCTCTTCCTCGCCTCCTCGGCCCAACTCGCTGGCCCTGGCTCTGCCCGTGACTCTGGCCAGCCAACAAGCGCAACCGTCTCCCAAGGTTCACCATTTTGATGCCGCTTGTAAATGTTTGTTTCCAGACTCCAAAATTGGTTCAGGGTTAAAATTGTTTTTTATTTTTTTCTTGGTTTTTATTTCATTTTGACTTTTGTTTTTAGTAGTGCTGTCAAACGATTAAATTTAATCGCGATCAAATTTATAATTTCATAGTTAACTCAGAATTGGCCGTAATTAATCACAGATTTTTTTTTATCTATTCTAAATTTCGTTTGATTTCTTTTTCTCCTATTTTTTCCCATTTTAATGCTCTCATCAACATGGAATCGTGGATCCGTTTTCTTTGTGCAAAATTCAAATATTTACTGAAACAACAATTTCGATTTTCAATTTGACATTAACATTTTTCACTTGGAGCAGTTATTCAAACTTGGAGCACATTTCATGATTTTAGAGCAACTTAACATCCGCTGTGATGTGGTGCCGCATTAATATTGCGTTAAAAAAAATTAATCGAGTTAAAATTGTTTTAAATTAATGCCGATAATAATCCGTTAAATTGACAGCACTAGTTTTTATCAATTCCGAGTTGTGAGAACGAGTTTTTTGTTTTTTTTTTGTTTGTTTTTTTCAAAAATGTTTTGTTTTCCTTTAGAGTTTACTCGCTGTAGTATTAGTTGTTTTTAATCAATTTTTTTTTTTGTGGGGTGCAAGATAAGCGAGAAAGTTCAACGTATTGCGTCATCAAGTCCACATCGATTCCGGAGTCAAAAACGGCTCGCTGCTGAATTTGAACGACGTTCACGTGTCTCCGTTTTGTCCGCAGGTGTACCTGTACATCCAAATGCAGCTGTGCCGCAAGGAGAACCTGAAGGACTGGATGGCCCGGCGCTGCCTCCCCGAGCAGAGGGAGCACAACCAGTGTCTGGACATTTTCCTGCAGATTGCCGAAGCCGTCGACTTCTTGCACAGCAAGGGCCTCATGCACAGGGACCTCAAGGTAAACACGCCAAGCGCGGACGGGACTGAAACGATACCCACAAAAGTAATGGAACCCGGGGCTCAGGGCTCACCGTTTCAACTTAAATGCACAAGCCGCGCGTGCAAATGAAAGTACAGGTTCCTGTTGACAAATTCCAACATACGAAAGCCAATTTAAATTCTTACCGGACCGAGTAACCTCACTCCATTCACTTGGAAGTTTTTTTGCCGAGTCGGGATGAAAACATCCACCCCAAAGGCAACAAAAATGGATGCGAGTCTCAAACTGGAGAGTGAGTTGAAGCCAGTCCTCCATGAAGCATGTCCAGTTGGTCCCAAATGCCGCTGCTCGCCTCTTGACTGGTTCTCACTCATAAGAGGGAGCACAAAACTCCGACTGGCATCCCTGAACTGGCTCCCGAAACATGACACTCCATTAACCAGTTTTAGCATAGTGTCCACTCGCAAGCTTCAAAATTGGCGCTGAAAGGGCTAACTCTACATTTCAAAAATGCTGTCCAAGTAGCCAAATTGCACCAAGCAACCATGACCTTCTGTATACCTTTATCCATAAATACCTTTTGAAATATCAAAACTAAATATTATTTAAAAAACAAATACAAAACTGGTGCCTAAAGGATCATGCTAACTTTTCTTTTCTCGTCAATTGTTTTAGTATGGAAGACAGAAACATCCCGAAGGTCACAATTGACAGGATTTTTCAGGTGTGGTGCTGTGCTAACTTTAGCCGCCCAGGGAACCGCATTCCGTTGACTCTTAATACCGCTTTTAGAATACTCAGAAAACAAAAACATTGAAAATCAAGAGGTCATTTTTTTTTCATGTACAGTAAGCTTAAATGGCGGCCAGGCGGTCGAATGGTTACCGCGTCGACCTCCCAGTGCAGAGGTGTACCAGGTTCGATTCCGGCTCCGGCTTTCCTGTGTGGAGTTTGCATGTTCTCCTCGTGCCTGCGTGGGTAGATGTGCGCTCATTCACTTGACGGCACGTTGCGCTCCTCAGCCGTCCAACATCTTCTTCACCATGGACGACGTGGTGAAGGTGGGCGACCTCGGCCTGGTGACGGCCATGGAGCACGAGGAAGATGAGTGCGAGCAGTGCGCCCTGACGCCGGCCCCGCTCCTCACGCGCCACACGGGCCAGGTGGGAACCAAACTCTACATGAGCCCCGAGCAGGTGAGTCGTTCAGGCAAGGACATGTGTGCTTCCAACATGGCTCCCTCCTCTAATTCGGTTTCTTGTTGTTGTTATTGTTGTTGTTTCTCCCTCGGCAGCTCTCCGGACAGTCGTACTCGCACAAAGTGGACATTTACTCTCTGGGCCTGATCCTGTTTGAGCTGCTCTACCCGTTTCGGACGCAGATGGAAAGAGTGAGGGTGAGTCCATCAAATGTGCTGCATTAACTTTGGCTGCCCGAGGAACCTTCTTCCCGTCATCCCCGTACCAGTTTCTCGCGAAATCGCAAGATTTAGACAGTACTCACTCCAGTCACTTGAAACTTGTTTTTTTAGCATCGTCCGAACTTGAAATCATCCCGCTTGCGAGGCAGAAGATGATATCCACTCAGGCAGTGGCAAAATCTTGATTCTGTAGTATATTTCCGCTAACTTCAACCCTGTCAGGAAGGTGATGCCATTAACTGTACACCCCCTCACTCCCATGGAAGATGAAAGAATCCACTCGCAAGGTTACAAAAGCTACCAGACTTTTCAGAAGTAGCATGCTAACGTTGCCAATTTTTGTGTGTTGCTGTTTGCATTTCTTTGGGTGATGCCGTTCACATGTGTTTGTTGTCTTCCCTTCTTACAGACGTTGATGGAGGTTCGGTCGCTGCGCTTCCCAGAATCCTTCTCCAAAAACAACTTCCACGAGGTCAGTGGCCCTCTGCTGCCACCTATTGGCAGTAAAATGCAACTAGTTTTTTGATGCGTTTTCGTACACGCGCACTCAAGTTTGATTGAAACAGAAAAAGAATTGTTCTTTTTGGGCCAGGACATTAACATGGAGGTCAACCCAAAACTTTCTTGACAGTCATAAGTTGTGATGCGCCTCCACTAGTCTAAACACGGCATTTTGATTCATATTGGGTTTGAGGAATATGTGTCAAATAATGACATCATTCTTGTCAAAGTTGATCCTGTACTGTTTGTTTGTTTGTTTGTTTGTTTTTTCTGAGCATATTGTGACTTCTTTTTCCTCTTTACGCGACTTTTTTTTTTTCCCTGTCAAATTACAACTCGAGAGTCTGGATGTGACCCAATATTTATGATTGTGTTTTTAGTAGCGGCGTTAGCACTGGCAGTAGCATTAGAGTTAGCGTAGCTCCTGTTTGCGTGTCGCTTGTGTTTGTTTTCGCTGATCAGATTGCCACTTCTTCCCTTTAAAACGGCAACTTCTATTTACTGTTCTATTTTACTCACTAGCGTTAGCGTAGCACCTGTTCACATGCTGTTGGTTTAGTTTTATCTTAGCTGAGCATATTGCAACCTGCCCCCCCCCATAAGATTCCAATATTACCCTCCTATTATTACAATGTATTTCCCATTCTATTTATGAGTGTCTTTTTATGACCAGCATATTTGTTTTCTGCGTGTGTTAGCTGAGCATGGTGCTTAGCATGCTGTCGCTCATCCCGGGCGAGCGTCCAGAGGCGGCGGACATCACCGGCCTGCCGCTCTTCCGGGATTTGGAGCTTCCGTGCCGGCAGGCGGCCGTGCGACAGCGCTCGCGTACCTACAGCACCTCATCGACGGGCGGCGGCGGCGGGGGAGGAGGAGGACGCCTCCCGCGACAGCCCTCCGCCACCTGACGGAACCCCCCCAATCCCCAAGGAAACGACATTTTCTACACTACTGCTACTGAATTCAGCCAAGTGCTTCTCTGAACTATTTTTTACCCCCTTCCTCCGGTCATGCTTCAGTCCCGACACCATGGTTACACGCACACACACGCCACACCTCAGGTATGACAACCACGAGGAGATGCCTTCAGTCTCATGCCTGATTTGGAAGACCAAAAAAGAAAAAGAAAGACGCTCTTTTATTCATATTTCGTTTGAACTGTAAGAGGATGTGAGAGGATCTGAATTGCCTTTCGACTAAATGAATGGCCCCAGCCAGTGCTTTTGACTACTACTACTCTACATCTGTTACGACCCCTTTCACACTGAGCTGGTATCGGTGCCGCTTGACAAGTCAAGCTAACTTCAAATGGTTAGCCTGATAGCATCGGAGAAAAAAAAAAAGGCAACAAACGAGAAGAGTCCAGTTGCCGCGATTGAACATCCACCACACCATTTTTAGCAAGCACATTGGTATTTTGTATTTATTTTGTTTTTTTAACCCTCATGTGTGCCTATTGTGACAGGCAGGCTCTGACATGAGAAGAGCCGCTTTTTTTTCCTCTTTGTAAATACAGCTAGAAATGACGCTGTTCTGCGTGAAACTCCCAAAAATTCGATTTTTTTTCCCCCCCTTACAAAATGTCACCGTTTTCCCTCACCACATACTTCAAAGTCAATTCTCACAAATTTCTAACATTTTTGTCGCAAAATTTTGGCAATGAGTGGCTCGGTGTGAAAGGCTTCCTTCAGTCTTGGTGGTTGTTGGGCGGACGTTGGGCCACGTTCCGCTTGGAAGCGGAAGTAGGATGATAGCAGTCGGCGGGACATGCACTTCGGGGAAGGTTTCAGCGCAACCTCGGAAGTGTGACAACCACTCGCTTATCGTAGCGACCGCTCGCTTCTCACTGCAGTTTTGTGGTCTGTTTTCCCAAGATGGCTGTTGTCTCCAACATTTTTTCTCTATTGGTTTTGTTCTTCTCCAATTGCAAAATGGCCTCACAGTTAGCCTGTACAGTGCCCCCTAGTGCTTGGGCATGTACACATCTTTTTTATATTGGAATTATTTTCTTTCTAAACTCCAAGTGCCATTATTATTATTATTATTATTATTATTATTAATTCAATCCAGCCTTGTACATGTGGGCATGCCCCAAGTATGAGGAACCATGCTGAAAAGAAGAGTGGTGGGAAAATCAAGTTAAAAAATCTTTGCACGGTTAATGCCAAATTCTCCTGTTGCGACAATTCTCGCATAATTATGACATTTTTCAAATTTTCCATTAAACTATGACTTTATTCTGGGAAAATTTCAACTCTTCTCAGAAAAGTTCCTATTTTTGGAGGGCCCTGAAAATAGCGACTTTTGTCGGTGAACGTTTTTTTTTTCCCCCACAAAATATTACTAGAATTTTATTCCTGGAAAAATACATTCACTTTTTTCTTTTTTGTTTTTCTGTAGGATCAGATTATAACTTTGTTGTAGAAAAAATACAACTGACAAAACGTACACTTTTTTTTCTCTGACAGTTACAACTTTTTTTTCCTGATAGTTTTTCTCAAAATTATGACTTCACTCTCTCAAATGGATGACTTCCAGGGAAACAGATACATTTTATTTTTTCATTTCCAGAAAATTACCACTTCTTTTTCACAATTTACGTTTCATTTTCATAAAATGACTTTTTTCTGATCACAACATTATTGTTGGAAAAGTAGGGCTTTTACGATTTAACTGTCAGAAAATTCGGACTCAATTTTTCTGCCAAAATGTCAATGTCGTTCTCATAACGACTTGCCCCCACTAAATTCACAACCAATTCTGTCCCCCCTCCCCCAAGTGAATTTTATGCTTGCAAAAGTACAACTTTTTTCCCCCGCTCATAAAATTTAATTCTCTGACAACTTTTTTTCCTTGGATGAATTATTTTTTTCTCACGAATTAAGTCTTAGGAGGGAAAATACTTTTTTTTTCCTTCTGAATATTCCAAAGTTTTTTTCTGCTAATTGTATGACTTGATTTTGTAATTCTGATTGTAATGTTTGTGGTGTTGAGCGTGGGCTGAAGAAGCCACTGCCGAATTTTGGCACGTGAGCCGGCGAAATCCTGGACCTGATGGCGGTCACGTGACCTGCTCGCCAAGTGCTGAGAGTCACATGACCCGTCGTGTGCTCCAAGATGGTTGTTTTCTAACGTTTTGGGGATAAGAGCAATTTTTTTGTTTGTTTGTTTGTTTTTGTTATTATTATTCTTGTTGTTGTTCCAATTGTTATCTGGCGTTTTCAGAAGTCAAGTGATGTTCATGCCTTCTGCGCCATTTTTCTAAAGTGAGCCAGGCACGCACACAATGTTGCGGACAATCACCAACTCATCATCATCTTCATTGTCCAAGTCAAATCGTCATTGATTGTTCATCTCCTGATTGCGGAGGTTTCGCTGCCTTTTGTTTGGCTCTGACAGAGAAGGAGGGGGGGGGTGGATATCATGGGACAAGTAGCTTGGTCCTACTCTGCAAAAACAAACAAAACACAAAAAAAAACATATTTCTCGGGGTGAAAAGGCACACATTTTTTCTGTTCATACAGAAATGTAAATATGTTGATTTTGCTTTTTATTTATGTTCCATGCTGTTGATCAATCCGTTTGGGGTTGGCGTTTATTCACAAGAGAATATGACTTCTTACAAGTCTGACTTTAATAAATCTGTTGGAAAAAAATATATATTGTAATGTATTGTCCTTTGTCCATGAATCACATTTAGATTTGATATCATTTCAGTGTGTGTGTATGTGTGTGTGTGTATTTCTAGCATAATTACAACTTTGTCATTTTCTTGGAAAATTACAATTTATTTTCTCTGATGATTATGATTACATTCTTGTCAATTGCAACATCGTCGCTTCTAATATGATCATTCCAAATTATGGCATTCTATTTTTTTTCTGATGACCATGATTACATTCTTGTGAATTGTAACTTTTTCTCTTCTGACGTAATTCTTAGAAAATTACAATTTGCGTTGCTGTGAAAATGACAGCTTTTTCAGACATCACGTTTTTTTTTTTTCTCGTGATTCCCATTTTTTTCGTAAAATTGCAATCTCTGAAGGTGAGGTATTCTTGGAAAATGGTATTTTCGTGATCACATTCCAACTTCTTCGTCCTAAAACGGAGCCTAATTGTGTTGTGAGTCGCTTGGAAGTTCTCAGGTGTGCGCGCGTCGCATCCCCCATCGCCCCTCCCTCTCCTCACTCCGCCCTCCCACCTCCAGTCTTCGAACTTCCGCCACCGTGACGTCACTTCTGGACGTCAAGATGCGGCTCGGTGCGGCGAGATGGCCAACACAAACAGTCCCAGCATGTAATATGGTGCCCGCGATGGAAGCCTGAACCCGGCCTCGTCATCTCCACGACCACGACCGACGCGTTTCCGCTCCGCTAACCCGACGGGGGCGTTCGACCGGCGGCTGACGGCGTCGGCGGCGGCGCCCACCGCGAAGCTAGCGGTGCGTCTGGGGGCTCGAGCAGCCATCTTTTAACGAGACAAATGTTCGGGACGACGCGGCTTCGGCGGCGGGCCTGCTCGCTGGCCGGCCCCGGAGGCCGGAGCCTGGCGGCCGGGGTGCTTGTGGTGCTCGTGGCGGCGGCGGGGCTCCCCGGAGGCTCGGCGGCGGACAAGGAGTGCGACAAGCCGTGCGTGAACGGCAAGTGCAACGCGGCGACGGGCGGCTGCGTGTGTTCCCCCGGCTGGGTCGGGGACCAGTGCCAGCACTGCGGAGGAAGATTCAGGTACGGAGTTCCGCACGCGACTGGCACCGGCGGAGACGCCGGTTCGACGACTGCGAGCCGCTCGGCTGACCGACAGGCGACTTGGCGCCCGTCGACACATCGATGAGATTTAAGCGCGGGGTCGTCTTACCTGAGCAACATGGCGGTGCCTTCTTAACACCTGAATCACGTAAACGTGACATTTGCTGCATTCTCATCGTAGTTCAATAGTATTTTATTTTTAAAGCCTTGCAAAAGATACGACTCGACTCTCTTAAGGGAAAACTTCAGCTTCGTTCTTGAAAAAGACGACTTAATTCGTGCAGATTGTTGTTGTTTTTTGTGGAGTGGGGGTGACTTAAAGTAAAGAGCCTTCCGCCTTGGCATTTGAACTTTTTTTTCAAAAAACTTAAAACTGTTTTTTTAGACAAGCTTACCGTGCGTTGACATTTTCACATCATAATAACAATGAATTTACTCGAATCAACTCTATTTAGGGAGCACTTTAAAGGCAACCACACCACAGCTGCATACCGAGTGCCCTTCATCAAGTAAAAACATACAAAAACAGTAAACACAATAAAACACTCGAACAATGCCTCATGCTCTGCTTGAAAGCCAAAGAATATAAATGGCTTTTTAAGATGAGTTTTAAAGATGGACAGTTATTAATTTTTTTGACTTGTCTTTCATTTCATGCAGGAGTGTCCAGCCAGTCGATTGTTGTCGACCAGTTTTCTGCAGACTGGTTCCACGTAGACTGCGAAGGGTGTAGGGGGAAATGGAAAAAGTGTGTGTGTGTGTGTGCATTATATATTTAGTGTTTGTGTGCACTGCAGCCAAAGCATCAGTTTGACGTCCACAAGAGTATTTAATCAAATAAAACGTAGGTCACCTTTAACCTACAGTGGCGCATGACCTACATCACAGGAAGTTTTTAGCGGTCAGCAGTCTGCAATTGCAGCTCGTGATCAGAGCTATTGAGATAAATCAATTTGTGTTTATCCTCATTGTAAGTTTGTTTGATCTGCGATTCATTGATTGCATTGTCAAAGAAAGGAAACAGGAGCGGCATTTTCAAACTGTACAAACAAGCTACGATAGAGATGTTTCTGCACTGAACACGCAAGTAAATTTCATCCCTGTCTGCCTTTAGGAATGTCAAATTGAAAGACTCTCCAATGCAAAGGGCTTATTTCCTTTGATCGTTTGAAGCTAAAGTGTTGCTGTTGTTGCCATTTGTTTGTTTGGAAGACTGCGCGGGTTGGCTTTGGAGCCGCAACTGGGAGCGTCTGGCCCGTTGAGGGAGTTTGTGTTCCTTTGTGGGTAGCAACACGTGGAAGTGCGGCAAGGGGAAACTGATGAGCCATCTAAAATGGTTTTTCGCCGACCTTGTTTCGACGAAGCCATCCGGTTTGGCCCATGGATGAAAAACCTCTGTCCATAAATGTCTCCCAACAAGCCTTGTATCTTTGGCTTCCAGGTTGACGGCGCCCTCCGGCTTCCTATCGGACGGACCCGGGAACTACAAGCACAAGACCAAATGCACTTGGCTCATTGAAGGACGGTGAGTGCGGTTGCATCTGTGCATCGCTCGTACGATTTCGCCAGTGGAGATGTACGGGTAAATACAAAAACTAATGGCTGTCAAAAAATTTGAAATGATTTGTCTCTGTCTTGTTTCTTGGATCACAAAAGTTCTGTCATTTGAACAGGGCTGTATAGATTTTTTTTTTTTTTGTGCGACCGCACACCAGCTATGATAAGACAACTATGTTGCAATAATACTTTGATAGTCTAATAATTGACAAAGGTGTACTGGGGCAGCCGCTGAAGTGTTTCTGCGAATGGAAAACAGAAGTCAGTTAATCATCAACCTGCAGCGCGTTTAAAATACAACACACACTACGAACACATTTTCAAACTCTCCTGGCCATCTTTTTTAATTAAAAAAAGAAAAAGGCAATGTCATTGTCCTGGCAGCTAAAGTTTTCTGCCGGGGAGCTAATGAAAATGACAACAAATGACAGATTCTAGTATGTTTTCAAAGCTTGTCTTTATCAGATTGACTTGTGGTCTGAAGTGTGTTAAGAGTGGATGTGTCCCAAGAGTGGGGTACAAAATGGGTCGGTCAGGACCAGCAATCTCAAATGTGAAATCTAATCAATATTTGCGAGGAAAAAGCTGTTCTCTAACGTCATGACTCCGTGAATTGTGACGTGAAATGGAATGGAGCCAATTAAGAAGCGACCTGAAGAAGGTTAACCGATGGTAAATAAAAATACACGTCGCCCAAAACAAAGGATAATAACTTCAGCCGGTTGCCGAATTGGAGACTCAATTCTGACTTGTCTTTTTTTTTTTGGATCAGGTATTTGAGGATTAGATTTTCGATCCGCGGTGGAAGAGAATCTTGGTCTGTCTGGTGTTCTGTGTTGACATTACTATCAAAACCGCTCAACGCATACGTGGGGTCTTTGACAGACAATCTTTTTTTGAAGATCTGAAAAATCCTTGCGTGTCCAACTGGACTTAGGCCACTCTGCCAGGGAGATAATGGAAAGCTAACATAGGCTGACAATTAGCTAGCGGGCAGCTAGCATACCTCTCTGGGGATTTAGCGGAAGGCTAACAAAGTTTTCCATGGAGCTAAAGGGAAGCTGCTTCTGTTTCTCAGGGAGCTAACGAACACCAAATGGAAAAGTCACCTACTGTTTGAACTAACATGTCATATACTGCCAAGATGCTAACAGGAAGCTAAGATACCCAACCAGGAAGCTAGGTGGAAGCTAACAGTGAGCTAATATTTCCTATGGAGCTCAAGTTATTTGCTGGAGATGAGCACACAGGAAGCTAACGTACTCGTCAAGGAAACTAACACAACATACACCGCCAGGGAGCTAATGGTAAGCTAACACGTTCATCCAGGCTACCAGCTGGATGCTAACATTGGTCCTCCCTTTCTTTTTCAGTCCAAATTCCGTCCTTCGCTTACGCTTTGAACATTTTGCCACCGAGTGCAGCTGGGACCACCTTTACGTCTATGATGGCGACTCCATCTACGCCCCCCTGCTGGCCGCTTTCAGGTACTCCCACCGCCGTTATCGCTAGACAGCGGCCCAACGGAGGTTTTTCCGCTAACCGATTTTGTTTGTTTTTAGCGGTCTGATCATTCCCGAGAGTTACGGCAACGAGACGGTTCCAGAGGTGGCGTCGCAGTCTGGCTTCGCCTTGCTGCACTTCTTTAGCGACGCCGCCTATAACCTGACCGGATTCAACATTTCATACAGGTGAGAGACCCGAGGACGCTGTCGGGACGCCGTTTTGAGTGGTCCGAACGGCGTTCTTCACGTCGGCGCAAAATGACAATCCCGCTCCTCTGTTGTGATGTTCATAAGACGCGTCAGTGGTTTCTTGGATTTTGGAGGCTTGAAACATACGACAGTTTGTTCTTTGTGTATGACTGAATGTCAGATTTTGAACCGACTTAAAACAAATGTAGACTGAAGGATATTTCTGGACGTAAACAAAATGCCTTGAATTCAATCATCTCTGGCCTCTTCATGCTATCATGATCATTTACTGCTGACATCCCATAATAGTTGCAGAGTGCATTCAAATGTTTAGACAAATATATGGACATTAAAATAATGACATGTAAATATACTTATCACGGGGTCACATTCTGATGAATGTCACTGATGAAAAGTGGGGCAAAAAAGGTGCGTGAAGTGTTTGGTAACGTTGTGTGTGTGAAGCACACACGCTGTTAATCATCGACCTGAATGGATGAGGTTTGTTTTCATGCTGGAGGTCAAATTCGAGTTTTTTTTTGAGCACATAAATCCTCTCAATTCCCTCTGGGTTTTTTTTTTTTTTTTTTGCGTTTGCCGCGTGTTCCACTCTTTAAAGAGCACGCCTGTGATTCCGCAAGAGCAGATGTGAGCGTCAATAATTCATCAGGTGCCCTGTGATGTTTTATTTAGAATTTGCTTTTCAGCAATGTGTGGTTCTGGCCTCCCTCGCAGGGTGAACACGTGTCCCAACAACTGCTCGGGTCGGGGCGAGTGCCGCCTAGCCGACGCCACGGGGGCGCCGCGGTGCCAGTGCCGAGACGGCTGGAAGGGCGACGCCTGCGACGTGCCTTACTGCCCTGACGACTGCGGGTTCCCCGAGCGAGGTCGCTGCCGGGAGAAGACGTGCGACTGCTTGCGGGGTTGGCAAGGTGAGCCTGCCGCTCCGTTGCGCCCGCGCGCACACGGAAAAAAATGGCTGCTGCATACGCAACGACCCACCGCTTTGGAACAAAAATCAGAATAAGAACTTGAACCAACCATTTGCTACACGCCAGCCACAAAATAATCAATTTAAAGTGCTTGTGGAAGTGGAGCAAAAACGGGAAGTGGGAAGCTTTCAAAATAAAACCTGTTCATATTGACGATAGGATATACATAGCTGAATAGAATCAACGTTGTTGCCGCAAAGCAGTCACAGAAGGTCCTTTCTTCACAAAACGCTGCTGAACGAGCAGAGTCATATCAAGCAATCAGGAATGGGGGCAAAACAGGAAGTAGAAACCTACCAAAGTATAACAGGTAACAAGAACCACAACCAACATTTCTCACACACCAGCACGCTTGGAATGAAAGAAAAACGGGAAGTAGAAACCCACCATTAAATTTGTAGCAGTGATTTTAAAAATGGCTGTTGAACCAGCACGACTCCCAAAGATCCCAAATCAAAATGCTTGGTTCCCAAAAAACAGGAATTAGAAACCCGCTTACGTAAAATGCGCGACGAGAACCACAGCCAACAATTGCTTCACACCAGCCACAAAAGATCCAAATTGTAGTCCCGTGTTCACAAAAAGCTGCTCGTCAAAGTCCTGTCAAGGCAACGGCAATGCAACACAAACAGGAAGTAGCAAACTTCCAAAATCAAGTCTGACAATTCTGCAAAAAATGGCTGAACCAAAAGTACAAAGAAAAAAAAAAGCGTATGGACAAAGCTGCGTAATACCGTCTCAGAGAGAAATCGGACAAATCAAAATGGGACAGAAACAGCAAGAATAAACCTACCAAAATAAAACGGGTCACCAGAACCAACAATTCAACTCACACCCGTCACAGAATATGTGAGAAGTATGAACATAGCTTAACAGAACCTTAAACTTCTTCTCGTCCCAGGTGATCCAAATCAAAGTCCTTGGTCTTTTCTTTCCCCACCCCCCCAGGCCCCGGCTGCTCCGTGTCCGTCCCGGCCGACTCGGGTTTCTGGAGCCGGGAAGCCTTCGCCTCCGAGCCGGGCCTGGCCAGGGCCTCGCACAAGGCGGTGGTGGAGCAGGGCGTCATGTGGGTAATCGGCGGATACGTCTTCAACGCCTCCGACTATCACATGGTCAAAGCGTGAGTCTGAATACCTCATCGCGTTTGGGGAATCGCGGCCGTGAGAAGAAGAAGAAGGCGTTTGGTTTTTTTTCTCGCCGTCGTAGGTTTAATTTAAGCAGCCAGTCGTGGCTGACGTTGGACCCGTCCGTCAACACCGTCCCACCTCGATACGGACACTCGGTGGCGCTTCACGAGGTAAATCCAAGTTTGAGAAGATGACAAGTATTGATGTTTGACGCCCTGTAGATTGTTGAAATTTGTAAGGGGCGGGGCCGGGGGGGCGTGCACCAAATTTGCAACGGCGTTCTTGGGAGTGGTGACTGGAAAAAAAGAGTTTCCCGTTCCACAGGGCAAAGTGTACATGTACGGCGGTAAGATGGATTCCACGGGGAACGTGTCCAGCCAGCTGTGGGTGTTCCACGTCCAGAACCAGACCTGGGTTCTCCTGAGCCCGCGCATCAAGGAGCAGTACGCCGTGGTGGGGCATTCGGCCCACGTGGTATCCCCCCTGCAGGAGGGGGACGCCCCCGTCATGCTGGTGCTCTTTGGACACTGTCCTCTCTACGGCTACATGAGCCTGCTGCAGGAGTACAACATTCGTAAGTTAGACGAGCCGGACCGTAGCGCCTCAAAACTTGAAACGTGGCCATCTTGGAACTCGGGGTACCGTCTTGCGACATGGTCGTAGCGTTTTGAAACGTCATCACGGGATCTTAAAACCCGGGTCATGGGGTCTTAAAACCTTTTTGCGGTTGATCGCAGACCGCAACCAGTGGAGCGTGGTGCCCACCGACGGAGCCCTGATCCAGGGCGGCTACGGCCACAGCAGCGTGTTCGACGACGCCACCCGGGCCATCTACGTGCACGGCGGCTACAAGGCGTTCAGCGCCAACAAGTGCGGCCTGGCCGGAGACCTCTACCGGCTGGACGTGGACACCAGGAAGTGGTGAGTGAGTGAACGGACGGGCGGGGCGGCGGATCGGGGGTCGAGCCCGGCCGGCCGTTAACGCCGGCTGTTTCTGCGGCAGGACCATTTTGAAGGACAGCGGCTCCTTCCGCTATCTCCACACGGCCGTGATAGTGAGCGGGACCATGCTGGTTTTCGGTGGAAACACGCACAACGACACCTCCATGAGTCACGGCGCCAAGTGCTTCTCCTCGGACTTTATGGCCTACAGCCTGGGTTGGTACAATCGTTCAATCATCACTGGTCACATCGTTGGTCACATCGTTTTTTTTTTTTTTTTTTAATGCATCGTGATTTCAGTCGTAAAATAAAATAATGGTGGTTCTTTGTTTTCCCATAATCACCCTCGCCCCAAAAATGTGTTTGGACCACAGGAACTACTGTCCAAATTTTACTCCGCGGCAATTTATCCGGTTGAAAAGAACACCCTTCGAAGATTTGTTGGACTTGTGAGATTTTACTCTCGGGACACGTCTGAATGTGTCTAAATTGGAGCGGGTAGCCAAAGCTAAAAGTTCATGGATCATTTGGGCTCGTCCCTGCGATCTGAGTGCGCGCTCATCACTCCCCTTGCTTGACATTGCACCAATGACGTCATAGGATTCACCTTGCCTGTTTGGGCTTTTTGACACCAGGGGGCACTGTTCACCTTTTACAGTGGCTGACTCAGCGGCGCCTGCTCAGTTCAGCGCCAGCTTTCAGACGCTGACATTTAAAAAAAAAAAAAAAAAATCTTATGAACTTCTCCTCTTTCTTATTTCCAGCATGCGACGAGTGGACGCCACTGCCGCGGCCTGAGCTCTTCCACGACCTAAATCGCTTCGGCCACCCGGCG
>NW_017842061.1:66682-108820 GCF_001891065.2 Hippocampus comes | reverse complement strand
TTTTTTTTTTTTTTTTAATGCATCGTGATTTCAGTCGTAAAATAAAATAATGGTGGTTCTTTGTTTTCCCATAATCACCCTCGCCCCAAAAATGTGTTTGGACCACAGGAACTACTGTCCAAATTTTACTCCGCGGCAATTTATCCGGTTGAAAAGAACACCCTTTGAAGATTTGTTGGACTTGTGAGATTTTACTCTCGGGACACGTCTGAATGCGTCTACATTGGAGCGGGTAGCCAAAGCTAAAAGTTCATGGATCATTTGGGCTCGTCCCTGCGATCTGAGTGCGCGCTCATCACTCCCCTTGCTTGACATTGCACCAATGACGTCATAGGATTCACCTTGCCTGTTTGGGCTTTTTGACACCAGGGGGCACTGTTCACCTTTTACAGTGGCTGACTCAGCGGCGCCTGCTCAGTTCAGCGCCAGCTTTCAGACGCTGACATTTAAAAAAAAAAAAAAAAAATCTTATGAACTTCTCCTCTTTCTTATTTCCAGCATGCGACGAGTGGACGCCACTGCCGCGGCCTGAGCTCTTCCACGACCTAAATCGCTTCGGCCACTCGGCGGTCGCCAGTGACGGGTGAATCTCTTTAATACGTCGAATATGGAATGTCTGCCTTCCCGCTGTGACTTTTCAAATGCGTAGAAGTGAAATGAGGTTGGAAATGTGTGAATAATACATGGCTGGCATTTCGTGACATATGAACATGTGATGCAAACACGGAGATTTTTTTCATGTCCACATGAATCTTTTACACCAGGAGACTTGACGCTGGGCCCCAGCCACGTCCGTGCCGCGGTTTTCTGGGTGAACGACTTAAAAGGCGCTTGTGAAACGTCAGACTGGCTTGAAAATTCATCACACTTTCTTGGAAATGTGAAAATGTTCCAGTCTCGGCACGGGCTCATCTCGAATAAAGACGAAACTAAAATGAAGCATTTGCAAAAAAAAAAAAAAAAAGACAAACCCATTCCAAAAATGATGAAAAGAAAAACGAAAATTTCCAAACTGTTATAACCCTGCTTGAAAGTTCCTCACACTGATGTAAAGACTTCCAAGTCTTTAAACTTTGCCTCGTTTTTTTTTTTTTTTTTTTTTGTACTCAATCACGTGTAATGCGAGTCATGTCACATTTTAATGATATGAATTTGTCTTGTGTGCGACTTTTTTTTTTTTTAAGGGCTCTCGGCTGCACATTTTCTCAACATTAGCTCTTGGCTAATTAGCACCCGGTCGGTTGTGACGACCCAAGGTCGTTTGCGTCTCATCACTTGACGTCCTTGCAGCTGCAAAATGTGCCAGCGAGAAGCCAGATGGCGCGCAATGAGTCGGCAGTCCAGACGCCGACCGGCAAGGACGAGTCGCACATTTCTCAATGAATTCAATATGCACGTGGATTTATTAAAAAAATGGATCACATTGATTGATTTAAAATGGCACGCTTAAAAAATATCGGTGGTGTAAATGATTTTACATACACAGTGCATTATTATTTTTTTTGTTAAAAAAAAAAGATTTGTTTAGCAAAAATAACATGTTATAATTTTACATGCAACAATGTTGTCTAGCCTTTCGTGAAGATTTGGATCATTAGATGATTGAATAAGAATGATTGCGTTTTTATGAAAATGTTCTCTTTAAATCGTTTATTTATTCAAAATGAAAGCACACGAGAATAAATTCATTTTCATTCGTGATTTTTTTTTTTGGACCGAGTCATGTCACATTTTAATGATATGAATTTGTCTTGTGTGCGACTTTTTTTTTTTTTAAGGGCTCTCGGCTGCACATTTTCTCAACATTAGCTCTTGGCTAATTAGCACCCGGTCGGTTGTGACGACCCAAGGTCGTTTGCGTCTCATCACTTGACGTCCTTGCAGCTGCAAAATGTGCCAGCGAGAAGCCAGATGGCGCGCAATGAGTCGGCAGTCCAGACACCGACCGGCAAGGACGAGTCGCACATTTCTCAATGAATTCAATATGCACGTGGATTTATTAAAAAATGGATCACATTGATTGATTTAAAATGGCACGCTTAAAAAATGTCGGTGGTGTAAATGATTTTACATACACAGTGCGTTATTATTTTTTTGTTTAAAAAAAAAGAATTGTTTAGCACAAATAACATGTTATAATTTTACATGCAACAATTGTCTAGCCTTTCGTGAAGATTTGGTTCATTACATGATTGAATAAGATATGAATAAGTGATTGCACTTTTATGAAAATGTTCTCTTTAAATCGTTTATTTATTCAAAATGAAAGCACACGAGAATAAATTCATTTTCATTCGTGATTTTTTTTTTTGGACAATTTTTAATTGCCATTTTTAATCAGCAAAATAACACATTTTAGTAATAAAATTCCAAAAGCAAATCTAGTTCTACAATGTAATTGTAATGTCTTATCTCCCTTTTTTTTTTTTTTTGCTGCTTGCAGGGTGATGTACGTGCTGGGCGGTTTCAACAGTCTTCTTCTGAGCGACATTTTGGCGTACACGTCCCCGCGCTGCTCGGCCTTCTCCAGCGCGGCCTCGTGCGCGCAGGCCTCTGCGGGCCTTCACTGCTTGTGGAACAGCAGCCAGGCTTCCTGCGTGCCTTGGGAGGGAAACGCCAACCCGGAGCAGCAGCAGCAGCAGCAGCAGATGCTCCTGTCCTGCAACACCAGATCCTGTAGGTGGCGCCGTCAAGCCTGTGTTGATGACAAAAGCCGCCACGTCACATCGTCTTGATGTTTTGGAAGATGCCTTTTGGCTTGCAGGCATCAAGTCAGTAAGCGTTGGCGTACAGACTTGAAACCTATTCAGTGCGTCGTCTGAAACTTCGGCACGCTGCCGCAAAACTTGGCCATCTTCCAACGTCATGGCGCAGTCATGAAATCTTCCACCCCGTCTGAAAACTTCTCGTTCCGGTGCCACCGCTGAAATGTATTTGATGTGCTCGCCTCGCAGATGCTGACAACGAGCGCTGCGACCAGTACACGGATTGTTACAGCTGCACGGCCAACACCAACGGCTGCCAGTGGTGCTCCGTACAGTGCGTCTCCCTCGGAAGCAACTGCACCGCCGCTTCGGTAATGACCGCAACGCGCGACACCAGCGCCGCGCAGCCGTTCGGAGCGTCGTTCCGGGCCGCATGCCACTCGTCGCCCCATCATTGCCCAACACCACCACCACCACCACCACAACGAGCGCGATGTTAATGTTGTGCCGCTTTTCTTCAGGGTCCCGTGCTGGACTTTGACAGCTGCCCAAAAGACAACCCGTCCTACGTTTGCAACAAGAAGACCAGTTGCAAGAGCTGCGCCTTAGACCAGAACTGCCAGTGGGAACCACGCAACCAGGAGTGCATCTCGCTACCTGGTAAACATTACTCCTTTGCCACCCCCCCCCCCCAAAAAAAAAGTAAGCAGCTCGAGCCAATTTCGCTGGTGGAAAAAGAACGAACTACCGCAGACACTGGCCCAGAACTAGCGCGAGCATAAGCGCGGTGGAAAAGAGCCACACGCGGACGCCAGTGAACCGAGATATGGCCAAAATGGAGAATGATGTTAATGATGCTAACTATGCTAGCAGAAAAGTTGCCTCCCCTATGGAACGGCATCAGCAAGGGTGGCTAATCTTCAAGCTGCTTTGGTGCCTTCGTAACTCGCGCCCGTATTGCGTTGCGTTGCAGATAACGTGTGCGGCGAGAGCTGGCACCTGGTGGGCAACTCGTGCCTGAAGTTTCTGACCGCCAAGGACTCTTATGACAACGCCAAGCTGGCGTGCCGCGGCCACAGCGCCGTGCTAGCTTCCCTCACCACGCAGAAGAAGGTTGACTTTGTCCTCAAGGAGCTGCAGATCATGAGCGTGGTGGTAAGGCATCCGGGGTGGCGTTCGTCTTAACGTCTTGAAGCTTTGGCATGTTGTCTTGTCTACCGTCTCAACTTTCGGCGTTCCAATTTCAAGCCTTCGTCACGCTGCCTTGAAACTTTGTCATAACTTGAAATTCCAGCATGGCGAACAACTTTGAAGCTCCGTTTGTAAAACGCATCGTGATCCTGCAGCGCATGACCGCGCTGGTCAGGCATCAAGGTATCGGGCTCACGGGATCGGGGCTATCGACGGCACGTTTAGCGCCCCTTCCAGACACGATCAATCCATCCCAGAATTGCAGTGGAATATCTGCGCCGGAGAAAGTGTAATTGGAGCGGCGCTGGAGCGAGATGGAGCTCTTTTCTTTGTTTACGCACGCGAAGGCTCCGTGGAAATTGATTTGCAGCCGGGATGGTTTGCCGATAGCGCGCCTTTATCGCCGCGCTCGGCTCTAGCCTGTAAAATTGATGGCGGGGCAAAGTTTTTCCTCTCCCGGCCCCGTTCTTGTGATTGTTGTTTAGTCGTTATTGGACCGAACCCTTGTCAACGTTATTTTGGGACTGCTCCGGAATGTCCCGAAATGTAGAGCACTTCAGGGACGAGAGACAGCTTGACAAATTCTTCATACCATTTGTGATTTGATCATCAACTGCAGAGAATATCAATTTTTTTTTGGTTTCTATATTTGTACCGTCTTTTCGTCAGAGAAATGCCGTCATATCGCCATGAAAGTTAAGCGTACCGTGTTGAAGTCGGCGCTTCTTGATCCGTCATCGTATCGCCTGGAACAAAAAGTCGACATCTGGTCTTGAAACGTCATCGTAGCGCGTCGTCTCGAAACTTCATATTGTCTGAAAACGTATTTAAAAAGTTGGCACATTCTCACCAAAGATTTTCCGTACCGTCTTGGTATTATGCCGTCGAGTTTTCAAAGCGTCACCATGCTGCCTTGATATTGGGCGGTTTTGAAACTTGGCAAGACAGTAATCCCTCGTTTTTCGCGATTCATGGGGATCAGAAATCCCCCCCCCCCCGAATGGTGAACACCGCGAGGTAGGATTTGGCCACACCCCCTTGACACGGAGGCTTTTGGTTCACTCAAAACTCTTCCGCTGGAGGCTTTTGAATTGTTTAAAAACATGGCGATGGGTAGCGTTGTAACGTTCATCTTGTCTTTTTATGAGTTGACATTTTTTTTTTCTTCTTCTTTCCCACTTCTTACCGAGCAGCCAGTTTGAGCGATCACTTCAAGCCATTATTATTCATTTCCGAAGAAAATGACCCGTTCAAACATTTGTCATACCGCCTTGAAATTCTTGAAAACTTGGTCATGCCGTCTTGGAAGCAAGCAAACAGCATGAAGCCATCTTAAAACTTTGACTTGAAAGTCATATGCTGTTCTGAAACATGACCTCAAACTGTCATCGTAGCGTCGTCGAAGGCTTTGAAAGGTTCCCCATACCACCTTGAATTCTCGCTCTCCTAAAATATCAGAATAGTGGTGAAAGTTGCTGTTCCAAAAACGGGCTTTCCATTCCCCGCGCCGCAGTACAAGGCGATGGTGACTCCCTGGGTGGGCCTGCGCAAGATCAACGTGTCGTACTGGTGCTGGGAGGACATGTCGCCGTTCACCAACACGTCGCTGCAGTGGCTGCCCGGCGAGCCCAGCGATGCCGGATTCTGCGGATACCTGGCCGAGCCCGCCTCCAGTGGACTGAAGGCGCAGACCTGCATCAGCCCCGTCAACGGGAGTCTGTGCGAGCGGCCGGGTAAGACCGCGGAACCGTGCTGTGCTACGCTCATGGGTTACCGTAATTTCCGGACTATAAGCCGCGACTTTTGTCACACGCTTTCAACCCTGCGGCTTATTTCATGAAGCGGCTTATATAAAGACTTTTCTAACGGCCGCCTGTGTACCGTCTTTCTTTGTAAATATCTCATGTTACAATATGGGCACCTGCGGCTTATACACAGGCGCGGCTTATGTGTGTACAAAATGTTTTTTTCCTTTAAAAATGTAGTGGTGCAGCTTATAATCAGGTGCGGTCTATAGTCCAGAAATTACGGTACTTTGTGAAAATTCGTCTTTCACAGCAGTTTCACTTTCACCCGCTAATAAACAAAGCGGGTCACCGTGAAGCCACGTGAGCGCGTGATCGCCGGAAGTTGTTAGCGGTCAGCTGGCTGCAATTGCAGATTGCGGGCAGAGCTGTTGCGGTGCATCTTCTATGATTACTTTTGGTTTTATTCTCATTCAAAGTTTGTCTCGTGTATAATTCACCAACGGCACTGGCAAAGAATGCCAATCTGGAGCGCCGGAAGGAGAATTTTTCCAACGGTACGCGTACGTACGATAGTTTCTGAGCTTCGCACGCTGCAAAAGCGCGTCCCGTGCCCGCGCGTCACTTCTGGACTAAGGTCGGTGCGCGCAACGTGCGGTAAGGGGTCGATCGTGAGAGCTCGGTTGCTTGAAAAAAATACGTCTTGGGCACCCCTATGCTGTAAATGAATAATGGATCTCTGTTCCGGAACGGTACCGTTGCGAAAACCGAAATCATCAGTAAGAAGCAGTGGAATCATAGCTGACAAGACCAGTCCATGTACATCCGTGTGCGTGTGTAAATACATATTTGTGATACGTATTTGATTACATTATTCCTCTCGTCATCAGTGCAGCGTCGCCGTTATTGTCAAGCAAATTAACGGTAATGAATTGCTAACGACTGAATGCAAGCGCACGGCCGGCCGGGCACGCGCGCGTGCGTTCCACTCCGTCAATGGCACTCGTGACTAATTGCCTCATCAAACGCAGCCGGTCGGCAACCAGGTTGCTCGTGACAATAATTCACTCGTTGGACTTGAATGCAAGTCTTTCAAATGGGTCAAATGCGAGCTCGCCCGTGCCAATTTGCCAGGCCTGTCGACCACGCAGGCTCAATGATTCCCGATGACGGCGCGTGCGTCTGGGAGGTCGGAACGGAGCCGACCGCTCTCGAGTTTTAATGCGCATGGAGTGCCATTGCTGCATTTTTGACGCGATAGCATCCAAGTACCGCAGTATTTTTTTTTTTTGTTTGTCCGCAACGGCACGCTAAACTTCGGAATTCCTCCGAACCGAAAGGTTGGCTTCACTTGGATACGGAATCTTTATCGGGTTGATTTCCTTTCCTTTGTTGAACTCGTCAGCATCGGTACTTGCGCAGCTTACACAGCTAGCGCCAAGGTACAATAGAATTTTCTGGAAACGATGATTTATCACGGTTAACGTGACATTTAAAATAGTGAAGTTCCAACGTTCCTCGAATTCTTCATCAATTGGTGACTGACGCCACGATGTCTCGAAAGTAAAAAAGGTGCATTACCTTGCGTTGCTTTTGCACAGCCAACCACAGCGCCAAACAGTGTCGGACGCCGTGCGCCACGCGCGCCACCTGCAGCGAGTGCACCAGCAGCAGCTCGGAGTGCATGTGGTGCAGCAACATGAAGCAGTGCGTGGACTCCAACGCCTACGTGGCCTCCTTCCCCTTCGGCCAGTGCATGGAGTGGTACACCATGAGCACGTGTCCACGTAAGACCCGACTTAAACGTCACGCCGCGCCGTTTTGAAACCCACGTCACACCGCCGTAAATCGTCAGCATCCCATCTTGAGATCGGAGCAGACTAGTGAAACTAGATCTTTGACATTTTGTCATCCGTTCTTGGAGTTTCGCTCTGTTTTCTTCAAGTCAAACTTCCGTCACGCCTTTTCCAAGTTGGCCATCTCATCTCGAAACTCGGCCGTAACCGCCCGCTCCGACGCATGAATAAATCACACGTACCGAGAGCAGCTCTTTGATTGTCAATTCTCTTTTGTGCCGGCAGCCGAGAACTGTTCGGGCTACCGTACGTGCGGCCAGTGCCTGGAGCAGCCGGGTTGCGGCTGGTGCACGGACGCCAGCAACACGGGCAAGGGCCAGTGCATGGAGGGCTCGTACCGGGGACCCTTCCAGACCTCCGTGCCGGCGCCCTCCACTCTGCCGGGCCTCCCCGCCGACCCGCCGCCCGCCCTCAACGCCAGCATGTGCCCTGGCGAGGCCCTCTACAACTGGTCCTTCATACACTGCCCAGGTGGGACCAACCGGTGGACTCGAATCGACGCTTGTTTTGCAATTCACAAAAACCGCTGAGCCAAACATTGAATATCTTGTCAGAGCTGCGTGATCTGTTCAATCAATGATTTTAGCTGAGGTTCTTAGGCAAAAAAAAAAAAAAAATTGTCAGACAACCGAGATTATTTGCAACTAATTTTGTCTATATAAGGCATGGGATGGCGGTAAAGCACTACTTTTCTTCTATGGCCTGACTCCTCTCACTTCGTAGTTCATTGGCGCCAAGATGATGTCAAATGGATTACTTCTATATTAGACAGGGCTATGGCCTGACTGAAGGGAGCTCCTCCTCTCATGCCAACATAGTTCCTTGGCACCACGATGCCACAAGATGGCGCTAAAGCAGTGCTTTTGTACAGGTTGGGTTGGTTTACGTTCGTTTTGTTGTCTCGCTAAATTGCAGATTTTGAAACCATCTATCATGAGCTTTTCGCTAGACTTTATCATGTAGTTTGCTGTGATTTAAAGAAAAAAAAAAGAGGGAGAAAATGAAAGATGGGGTCATTTTGGCATTGCTCTTTCACATCTCGTCAATAATTGACCCTTGTCGCTCTTCCTATCAGCGTGTCAGTGTAACGGGCACAGCCGCTGCGTCAACGAGAGCGTGTGCGAGAGGTGCGAAGACCTGACCACGGGACGCCACTGCGAGAGCTGCATCTCGGGCTTCTACGGAGACCCCACCAACGGCGGCAGCTGCCAGCGTCAGTAGAAATCGCTTGATCACCAACAGCAAACTTTTTGAAGATTAACTTTTTTTTTTTTTTTTTTGTCCCTCCCCCCCTTTGGGTGCAGCATGTAAATGCAACGGTCACGCCAGCATGTGTAACACCAACAATGGAAAATGTTTCTGTACCACCAAGGGCATCAAAGGAGACCGCTGCCACTTGTGAGTAGAACCAGCACACAAACATCAACTCTTCCGTCAACATATTGGCCCCCCGCATTGTCTCGGGTGTTATTTTTTTGTTTTTGTCCCCCATTTTGGCTTTGACGTTAGTTGACCATATTTTCTTTCCACCCTCGACATTGCTTTTCATCATTGCTTGTCCCCACCCCCTTACTGGCTTTTAATATTTTGCATTACCCAGACTGCAGTTCTTATGCGCACCAGCGCACCACTTATTTGCACCCCTATTTCGAGTCATCCGCCATGTTTTATGGCATTTCGGAAAATATGTTTAAAAAAAAACGGCTTCAAATGAGAGTTTAAAAAGTCTCACTTGATTATCTGTCAACGTATCTCCTCAACTCTTTTGTTCCATCTGCTACTAAGGGAAGCCCTTCTCCGTCTGATGCGATGAATCTGTTGAGCCGCACTCCTTTCCGCTCCCTTCCTGCCTATCCACCGTTTGTCCGTATTGAACTCTCACACTCGCAGCGCCCCGCACGCCGTCACGCTTGCTGTCCTTTGCGTCGTCCTGCCCGCCCGCTTGCGTGGTTGCGGCGCGCCTCATCATTTAATAAGCGCCATCAAAAGGACGGCGGACACCATTTCCAGGCCCAGCTTGACTTTTCTCGACCACACGGCGAGAAAACCGCGCTGGCGTGCAGCGTGTCGGACATTTCGCGTCTGTTCATTAATGCCTGTGGATGGATTGTGATTACTTCCGCGCACACACGCGCGCCGTTAATGGTCAACTCGAGTGTTTTGCTCGGGTAGAGCAGAATGAAGTACGCATGATGTTTGTTGTCCATCCTTCATAGCGCTGTTGTTATTGTTGATCGGTTTTTATGGTGTGTTCAAGGTGCGAGCTGGAAAACCGTTACCAAGGCAACCCGCTGAAAGGCACCTGCTACTGTAAGTACCAATCGGGGCAGTCATTCACAAGCGCTGCGCTGGGAAACGAGCCACGGGAAAATAATTGTTTGCTTACTTTCCACGACAAATGATGACATCTTTGTTGATCTATCGTTGCCGGGGACATATGGCGACAGGGGGGGGCAATGAGATGATCTTGTTGGACGTCAGAGTGTCCAATTAAAGTGTGTATCCACCCGCTGCCATTCGTACAACCGAATAATAGTTTTGTTGAACTGAACAGGCCGAGACTTCACGCTGAGTGACTCATTTTGTGAGTAAATTTAGCTGATGTCGTCATTATTTCAGTGCACACTGAAGCCCCACCTCGCTTTTTTTTTTTTTCTTTTTTTCTGGAACCAATTGGGCTCTTTATGTAAAGCCCTGTGGTGCCACTAGATGGCGACAAAGCCTTGGCTAATAGAAAAAAAATAATTGGTGTCAAGGAAGTCGGTTAAAAAAGAAAAAAAAAGGAAAGAACCCAGCTTGCGAATAGCGAAAATCCACAAATAATGAATACATTTGCTAATAAATATCGTGGCGGGGGGAAATCAACACATAAGTGACTCTGCGGTGCCATACCGCAAGTATGCGGTGGTCTTACTGTATCTACTGTTGTTTGTTTTGTCCGAAAGTGTGCATAGACAAACACACGTGTTGAAGGCTCTCCTAAAATTTTTTTCGGTGGTGTGCCGTGAGCTCTTTCTAAAGTAAAATATGCATCTTGGGGAAAATCCGATTCAGACGTCGCTAACAGGCGAGCACGGAGGTCAACGCTAACGCGTACTTACGCTCCGCTTTCATCAACGCGCCCCTCATTCGGGTTTGTGCCAAGAAGCAGATGGCGCTCATCTGCATTCAAAGTGCCACTGAAAGTCAATCGAAACTTTTTTTTTTTTTCTTTTGTCATTTTCTTTTTATAGCGGCCGCAGCAGGTTAGCATCAAGCATCTCATTAAGCCCGAGGGTCGACGTGCATAACAGTCTACGATAGTGACTCATACGTTCCAGGCAGGTGGCGGTCACCCAGTGAATTTTCCATGACAATTATCTTTTACTGAAATAATGCTAATACGTTTTACATACACGCGGTACACCGCAGATCAGATCTCCCACCCAAGTGCTTACAGAGATTGAAAAAAGCCTTGCGACTGCATGACTCCAATTGAAAATAGAAAAATAATATGCCGCTAAAAAACATTGACGTTGGACAAAATGTGCATTTAAAAAAAATCAATCACAACAACATCGGCATTGAAAAAAGAAAAGAGCAAATTTAAATACATATTGTTTCTGTTTTATGAAATGAAAGGGCCCGTTTTGGGAAGAGCGCCATCTTTAGTCACATGGATCAAAAAATACGTTTGCACGGTCTTCCGGCTGTACAACAAAAGCAAACATAAAAACCTCATCAGTGCCTCCCTGTAACATTTCAGCATGAAGGAATTGAAGTGACTTCAACTTACTTGGTCTTGACAACTACTACATCTTTGTCACTCAAAACAAAATGGATATTTGCGTTGCCTCATGGCCATGCAAGAAGTTCAAACTTGAATCGATGTCTTTCTTGTATCCTTCCAACATTTGCGGTTTTTTGAAATCGAAACGACTCTCTTCACAAGAGCAACGTCTTGGTTTCTAGAAACAAAGGGAGACATGCGCCGTTTGTCTTACGGCCGAGCAAAAAAAGATCCACATCATTCAAATGTTGTAAGGTGCGTCTTAAGGAATGACAGCGATGTGGACATCCCTTGTCTTCAGAAAAAAAAAAAACTCACATCGACATTTGCGTGGTCTCACGTACCTGCGACAAGTGCAAACCTGTTGGGGGGGGGAAAAAAAAACTTTTTCCAAATGGACCTCCCACAGACACCCTGCTGATCGACTACCAGTTCACCTTCAGCCTGTCTCAGGAGGACGACCGCTATTACACGGCCATCAACTTTGTGGCCACGCCCGAGGAAGTGAGTTTTCGCCACCTCCGCGCGCACCTTTTGCGCCGCCTCGTCTTTTCAACTTTTTTTCTCTCTTTAGCCCAACCGAGACTTAGACATGTTCATCAACGCGTCCAAGAATTTCAACTTGAACATCACCTGGGCCGCCAGCTTCACAGGTAAGCTCTTAAACGAATCGGTTTAGAAATGAATGAAGCCACTAATTTGCGACGGTGCGTTTGATGTGCGTTGTGGGGACCCAGCGGGCACGCAGAGCGGCGAAGAGATCCCCATCGTGTCGCGCAGCAACATCAAGGAGTTCAAGGACAGCTTCTCGAATGAGAACTTTGACTTCCGCAACAGCCCCAACATCACCTTCTTCGTCTACGTCAGCAACTTCACCTGGCCCATCAAGATACAAGTGAGGATGTCGCGGCGTTAGCCCGATGATGTTAGCGTTGGCGTTAGCATCCCGACTTCATTCTCACCATTCGCCTCATGCTCCAACTCCCTTGGCTGAGCCACCTCTGTAACCAAGCGTCTGCATTCTGTTTGGCTTGAAATGATCACTTGTAAACAAATGTGACACGAATATTCGTTCTAACAATAATTATGATAATACTAGAATGTGTTTTCATCTTTTGATTTTAAAAGCAGGAAGAAAAAAAAGTTGACTGAAAGAAACATACAAAGATGACTAAAAAAATAGAGCGACAAAAATAACAAAAAAAAAAGAATCTGACAAGTGAAAAGATAATATGCCACTCAAAAAGGTTAGATGACCAAAAAAATGAAATAAGTAAAAATGGTTGTCATGAAAAAATATAAAGGAAATGATGAAAATGACAAACAAAAACAAAATGGTGACAAAAATAAAAAACCTGAAGGGTTATGATAGAAATAAATACAAATGACAAAGAAAAAAAAGACAATGACACAAGAAAGCAAACAAAAAATGAAAAATGTCAAGATAGAAGTGAAGCAGCCGAGGAAGCAAATGACCAAAAAATAAAAGATCAAAAATGAAAGGGAAAAAAATGCTGCAAAAAAACTTTCGACGCGTCTGCATTTTGCAATTGTGGGAACAATACAGCCCATGATAATAATAGACATAAAAGCAATCAATGAGCTTTTTAAAAAAAGCCGTCAAAGTTGCTCTTGCGATGGCCCTCACTGGTTGTCCCTAATGTTCTGTCCTGTGAGCGTCGAAACGACCTGCAGTTCTTTTTTCCCGGCGGGTATGTTTGTATGTTTTGCGTTACAAAGTCCACCTGAAGCTCGTGAATGGGAATCTTGTCCGCTTTGGTTCACTGTGCGGTCCGGCGTGAATGTGCCTCTTCATGCCTCGGCGGAAGCGCTTTGCGTGTGTTCGCTAGCGCGGCTCGGCCCGCTGACGTTCCCAGCAGATCTGGCCTCCGCCCTCCAAGTTTGCCAATGGCAAAGTATTGCTGGCCGGGCGCTTCCTGCGCAGCAACTTTTCCAGTCCAGTGGTTGTGAAACAAACACGCTGGGCTTTAACCGCCATCTGACAGGTTCGTTTCTCCAGAAGGGAGCCGAAGATTATTGAATTTGGATTTGAGGACTATGTTTTGGATCAAATTGAGAAGATGAGAATGGCCGCACGCGATAGCTAACGCCCTCCGCCGCTGTAAAACCCACCAAGACAGGTAAGCTACCTTAGCGTCACCGTTGGGCTCACCGCTAGCCGGTCAAATATTAGCTTAGCTTCATTTCAGTTATGTTTCATTGAAAAGGCACACACAATGCGGAGACTTGTTTGGGACCATTTGGAAAAAAAAAAAAAGTACCACTATTGAGTGCAAAATAGCTAATTTAAAAAAAAAAACTTAAAATCGAATTACACAGAATAAAAAATAAAATAAAATAAGAAAATACTCAAAAAGACAAAATAGAGTGGCAAACCCCCCCCACAAATAAGACGGACGATTAAGAAAATGATGAAATAATGAAAAAAAAAACGCAAAACCAAAAAAAGATTAAAATAAATCCAACTTCAAGCCAACAATCCAATTCGTTTTAAAACGGCGCACTCTGACCTCCACATAAATACATCCAAAAGTACCTTATAAATATTCATGGCGCTGATCTCACGTGTTCTGATGTTCATCCCGCCCATGCTGACAAACAAAAAGGAACAGCAGCGCTGACCGAAGGGGGTCCGCCGTTACGCGCGGCTGCCAGAGCGGGACGCTGTTGTGTTGCTGTTGCTGTTGTTGCCAGGCGTTTGATTCGCTGCTGGGGAGGAGAGGCACACTTGCATCGTTGCCCCTGGCAACCTTGATGAAGGAGCTTGTCGTGAATACAATTGCTTTTGTCATGATTGACTTTTCATCTGCCCGCCGCAAGTGAGAGCGCGTGCGCGCGTGCCCGCGCTATGGGCAGCTCACGCAAACCTGTCGGCAGCAATGCTACTGATAGCGTGTACTGCACTCTAATAGTGGCCGTCCTACACGGGGTTAGGGCTTCAAATCAGGTTTTCTTAGACAGGGTTAGGGTTTCAAGACAGTAAGGTTTCAAGCGAGACATTTCCACTCGAACCTTCAAATCTGTGCTTGGGTTTCAAGACAGGCTTAAACTTCTGGAATGGGATTTCAAATCAAGGTGTAAAGAAGTAAAGTTCATGGTTCGAGTCTGAAGTCCGGGTTTTAAGACAGGGCGAGTCTTTCAAATTAAGGTTTTCCACATACGGTCCCAAACCGGGCGTAAGGATTCAAGGTGGGGTTTCAAGAGAATGTTAGCGTGTCAAATTGGCCTTTGGGGGGGGTTCATGTCAGCTGTAAGTTTTCAAATTGTGCTTTCAGTTCTGGGCTAGGGTCACATGGTTGCGCAAGTGTGCACACCCTTCCACAAATACAACGCGTCTACGTTCAGAATGAACCAATCGCTAATTGGTTGTCGTCACACAACTTGCCGCCCTCCCTTTGATCCACCCCAAAGAAAGTTCAGCATAATGCACTTTACCCCCAAGTGGGCTCCTATTAATCTTGCCGATGTGTCCCCCCCCCCTTCCGCTCCGTTTGGTCTCCAGGTGTGCTGATGTCATGTTGTTTCATCCACAGATCGCCTTCTCGCAGCACAGTAACTTCATGGACCTCGTTCAGTTCTTTGTCACCTTCTTCAGGTCAGCATACGAGTACACAACACTTGCGTGTGTGTGTGTGTGTGTGTGTGTTGTGCGCGTGCGTCTGTGCTGAAGGCTCAGTGGTCCGCGCGGCATCTCTTCAGGAAGAGCTCTAATGTGTTATTGATTTTTAAAAAAAATGACTGTGAAAGATTGAGTGCGGCGGCGTTTCCGCTGCGCGGGGCTCGATCGCTCTACACGCACGCGCGTGTGCGCCTTTGGTCAGGAAAAGCCAAATGTCCACTTTGTGGACACGTCATGAGGTAAACAAAATCCGATTCTGACTCGATGCTTATTTGGCATTTGACACTGTGAGTTTCAAAGTCTGCTTTCGAGACTGTGTTAGGGTTTCAAATGAGGTGTTTCAAGATGCCAATTTTATGGTTCCAAATATTTGGGCAGCACGGTTTCGGGTTTCAAGCGAGGCTTAAGGTTTGAAGTTGGTTTCGGGGCTGTCTTGGACTTGCACGGTCTGGTTTCGGTTCTTCAACGTCGGGTGTAAAGCCTACGTTTCGGGTATGGAGTTTGGGGATTGAAAGTTCACATCCAGCGTCGCGTCGCGGGGCTCGTCGTGTCGTAATTAGCAGGCAGGTGATGTGTGAGCTTTTGTCTTGGCTGCTCCTGCTGTGTTTACTCCTTCAAACTTTATCCTGCGGTGAGGCCTGATGTTCCAGAAAATTTCCATTTCCTCTTCCCCTGAGAGTGAAACTTGTCGTGGCGCACTGCGGCTGCCATTAAAAAAAAAGGGGGGGGGGGTTTGGGGGGAAAAAAAGAAAAAGGTGCGCTTGGTTCCGGGAGACTCGATGGGTATATTTTTAGTACGACGCCGTCCCGCTGGGAAGCCCACTGCCGCTCATTTGCACACCTTGGCACGTACACACGAACGCACACAAACACAACTCTTCAACACGCTCTACTTAACTATACACACACACACACACACACACACTCGGGTCGTATCTGCCCGAGAACAAGTTGAGTTGTGTGCCGCAGACACAATTATCAACATTTCATTCCCTTTACCAAAGCGACGCTAACAGCCCGGGAAAGCGTCGAAACGATTCAGTCGCGACAACGTCAGTGCTGCGGCTCACAAAATGCAAGCTAGCTATGTCAGAAAGGTTCCGTCTACAGCGAACTCACAATAAACACATACGAGCCTATTTGCTTTCGAGACGATCTTCCAAGAACCCAACGCATCCATTTTCAACACAACTTGATTCATTGGGCGATTTCAAAAGGACCACGGCTGCATACAAAAAGCGCTGTACATAAAGTAAAAAAAGTTTTTGAATGTCCCAATGTGTTTTTGTAATCGCGGAAATGCTTTTACTCATTCAAGAAGAATTTTTTTTACCCCCCCCATTGACCCTGGTTCTTTCCCCTCTAAAGTCATTTCCCTTCAAGAAAAAGTTTGTTTTTTTTTTTTTAATTCAGATGGCAGTTGGCGGGTCGACAAAGCCCCCCCCCCCCCAAAGTCCTGTCAGGTGTCACGCCGGCGCTAGGCTAATTAGCGGCGCGAGAGGGCGCTTAGAGGAGAAGCCGTCCAAGGTAAACGGCGGCAAATAGCAGCTTGACGGTGAACCGTCGAAACACTTTGCGACAGGCGGGCCGGCGGGGATTCACCCGATTTAATCAACCTCTAAATACCACCGTGACTGCGCCGCAGTGAGAGAAACGCAACACGTGTAGCATCTGGAGCGTTTAGCTAACAACGTGACAAAAACACGAAACGTTTCAGTTCAATCCGGTGACCTGCCAGATATTCGTAGCTATTTGCAAAAAAAATACAAAAACCTCGCTGAAACGTAGACAGCGCTTCTTTCAACGCCCGCGCGCTTAATATGAACACAGACAAGCTTGCAGTGAGACATGATTGTTCGGCGCAAGTTAGCGACAGCTAGCCAACAGTGTCAAGCTATCGCTTTTCGATTCAGATAGTCTGATCGGGACCGGCGCTCTCTGGTGGTTGCGTTGCGTTGTGTTAAAGCCGCCAACACTGTCCTTGCGTTTTGTTTTTTTCTTTCTTTCTTTCTGCTATTGCATCCAAATGAAAAAGGTCATTTTCTTTCACGGCGGGAACTGGTGGCAGGAAATCCTCCAAAAGACGTGACGTGACGCTCACCCGGGGAGCTTGTCATAACCGAGGGGAATTTATTTGCGCAATAAAGTTTAAAGGTGGGATCATCAAAATGGAAATGTATTGCGTGGTGGCCTTACACACACGTTATGCCTGTGCGCGTGTTTGCGCGTGCGTGTTTGTGTGTCGCTGACTCAGAAGGTGACACGGTGCGTCGTCATCACCTGTCAGACCTCCTCGGGGATTTCGGGTAAAAGTGCAAAACGCTGTTCGGTTTTTTTTTTTAAGTGCCTGATGTTTGACACGTTTGTCAGCATCGCCCCAGAGTCTGCTCGACAACAAGTGACATCATCGGCGTCGGTGTGAACGTGTTTTTGTGCGTGTTAAATATGCTGCGCGTGAAATTGAAGCATATTTGGGTGTTGTTATTATTCATGAGCATTTTAAAGATATATTTTTTTGGTATTATTCGTTCAGAACTTTGTCTTATACTTGTTTTAGTATTTTAAAAGTGAGTTTGATGCAACCAATTCATTTCTTTGTCACTAACGCCACTTCCTGTGTGTCCGTAGCTGCTTCCTGTCTCTGCTGCTGGTGGCCGCCGTGGTTTGGAAGATCAAGCAGAGCTGCTGGGCGTCGCGGAGACGAGAGGTTTGTCCCGCACGACGCCAGCCGCCGTCGTCGTCTTTTTAAAAAAAAATTTTTTTTAAACATCAAAAGCAAAGTGTGTTTTCATCAATTCCAAAATCAAAAGCAATTCTTTTCCCAACAGTTTGGTCAGCCACCAACATCATGTACACACATTGTTTTGGATACAACTGGATGTGTTTTGGTCAACATCCAAGACAATTTAGTCTTCAGCAAATTAAGCTCTTCTACCAAGTTTAATGGGTTTGCTTTTGTCAACAAAACACTCGGTGCCAGTTTTTCTGCTGTGTGTGTGTGTGTGTGTGTGTGTGTGTGTGTGTGTGTGTGTGTGTGTGTGTGTGTGTGTTGGCAGTCTTTGTCTTTCCCCGGCGCTTTTCAGCGTGAACATTTGGGATGTTTCTGTTTTGGAGTGCTGCATTTTCGAGTGGGGTCCCGGCCTCCAGCAACACGTGGCGAGTGGCGAACTCGGATTTGCTTGCGCGCCGTGCGCGGTGTTGGAGAGCCTCTCGGAGGTCTCCCTCCCCCCCCCCCCGGCCCCTCGCCTCTCAATCCGTCGAGGACTCTTTCAGTATAACCTGCACGGAAACCAACGTTGGCTGTTTGTTGACCTTCCAGCTGAAATTTCCCAGCTTACAGATAATCGTCGTCGTCACAATGAAAACAGCATTTCGTACCAGATTCATTTTTGATCAAACTCGCCATAAAACAAACGGAAGTACACTTTGTAAAATGCCCCTCCTGGCTTTACGTCATGGAAAACGCCTTTGACGGGCTAAACCGTTAGCATCAATCGTCGCGGCGTTAATACCCTTCGATCTATAGACATTTGAACACAAAGGGTGGAGAAACACATGTAGACAGACAATTATCTCATGACTGTTTATTTTTCTAAAGTGTAATATTCGAGAGTGCTTTTTTTTCCTTCTTGAAAGCGCTTAACTTTTTTTTTTTTTTAAAGGAGGCTCAAGGGGATGAATGGCAACCGACATTCTGCCACATATTGAAAGATGTCCTTGGCGAGCATTTTCACTTCACTTCCGAGCACACTGTACCGCTTTTCACCTTGTCTGTTAGCGTGACATGTCTTCGCTTGATGCCTGTGTGAACGCATGTCTTTTTTGTCTCTCACGGCTCGCGCGAGGCATCGAAATCCGACTAATCTCCCTCCCTTGATTTTAATGTAGCATATCATTAGCATTTGGACACGTTCCAGTGTAGCTTGTAATCCTGCTGTTCTGTCAACCCCGGCTGACCCCCCTCAAGCATCCATCATCATCGCCAGCTTCCTTACAGCAGAGGGATTCCCTCATTTGCTCTTATTTGATCTTCTCTTAATTTCGCTCTGGAGATGAGGAGAAGCCCTCTCGACTGACTGCAGCGTCAATTTTGTTTCAGCGTTTGTTTTTTGTGTCTATTTAGAAAAGTTAGCGTGTTGGCCATTGAACCACGAAACTTCGCAACGTTTGTTAGCGCCTTTTAAGCGCGTTTGTTCCACATTCGGTTCCAGCAACTTTTAGAGTCTTTGTACTTTCAGTTGCCGGTCCAGGTGCGGTAGTTCCCGGATCGACGATAATTCTGGCAATTCAAACACAACAGTTGTCGGAACTTATACTTGCCCCCGTGAGTTTAATTTGTTGCCTGACCTCGCTTGTAACCGACAACACTTGCATCTTAAATCATCTTTCTCTGTTGAAATGAATGGAAATGCCATTAATCCGTTCCGGCCCCTCATAACGCCAACGACGACATGCATTTTAAGAAGAAAAATTGCACTCGATGGTGTTGTACTTGATCAGAACTTGATCAGTCAAACTTTGGTCAGCAAAATATTTTTGGGGATAAATGTGCGAAGAGGGGTTTGCCACCACAACATTTATTTAGAGTGGCTTTACCTGTGAGACAGGAACTTTTGGGTCACAGGGACTGTTGTGGAAATTCAGTTCGAGGGCCAAGAAGCCTTTGTTGAATTCCGTGCTGCTACAATGTCGGCCGATTGTTTACGTTCGCGCCGAGCGCCCGCGGCTAACCGTCAGACCTGCTCCTCTTGTCGCCATAGCAACTGCTGAGGGAGATGCAGCAGATGGCCAGCCGGCCTTTCGCCACCATCAACGTCGCCTTGGAGACGGACGAGGAGCCGCCAGACCTGATTGGAGGAAACGTCAAGGTGGGCGCTCTTAACTTTCTCGAGGTTGCGTCTTTTGGTTCCGTTGGCTGACAATTGACATTGCGACCGTGTGCCGAGAGGACAATTGTGCATTATTTCAGCCCGTTGTGTTGATTTCTGTTGTACGCACTTTGCTTCATGCCGCTTTTGATCTCGAAGACGGCGCCATATCAAAAGTGTAAATTAGCGGCCGACTTGCGTAACAAAGTCGTCAACGCGAGTTCATCCGAGGGAGGCGGTGTGGCGTGAAAACAAACGAGTCGAGAAAAGGCAATGAGGATGTTGTTTGTTTGTGCCGCGTGCTACTTCTCTTTCGTGCTACAAAGCAAAAAAAAAAAAAATGTTCCGGAGCAGATGTTGTTTGTTGAAGGAGAAGCGGAAAAAGTTGGATCGTCCGGGGAGTTTGGTAGAACAGAGACGGAAAAGAAAAGCGAGTTTGTCGATGTGGAGCAGATCACGTGAAGAATTGATGGAAGCCATGACTGAAAGGACACTGGCACTAAAACCCGCTTATGATAGCAGCAGGCACTTCGATCGAGATGTCAGTTTTGAGTGGACCCACAAAAACTCTCAAACACATCTCCAATCAGGAAGCCAGCCCCTGATGCCAGTTTCGTTTAGCAACGCGTCAGCAATGACTCTACCTACAAAAAAAAAGTCTCCAGAAGCCCTGTCCAAAAAGAAATTGGAAGTCTGCCATTTTAGTTGGAGGCGGCCATTTTGGCTCTGCAGCGTCCTCTATGATTTGACAAAATTATTCCGCTTGTGGAGCAGGTTTGACTGAGCAACGTGAAATTTGGTTGGCTTGTCCATAATGAGAAATTACAGTTTCACCCCAAAATTAGTCTCCCAGAGACAGGTTCGCTTTGCAACATCAAATTTGGTAAGATTGTATATCATGAGTAGAACCACAAAATAGTCTCAAGAATTCACACCCAAAAAGACACGGGTAGTCTGCTATATGAGGTTGAAGCAGCCATTTTGGTTCCATAACCCTTCAAACCCCCAAAACCAGTGTCACCGAGCAACATGAAACTCGGTGGACATTTCTCTCATGAGTAGACCCACAAAAATGCCATAGTTTGAAGCTGCCATTTTGTCTCTGTACCACCATCATTTCTTTTTTTAATTATTTTTATTCAGGTCCCAAAGCCAGTTTGACTAAGCAACATGAAATTCACTGGGGATGTCCATCCTAAGTAGACCCACAAAAAAAAAAAAAATCTCATAAAGCCATGCCCAAAAAGACAAAAGGAAGTTGGCGGTCTGGCGCGCCAGTAGACTTGAGCAAAAAACTAAATAAATAAAAACTGTTGCTGAAGCTCCTTTTCCTGAGCAACGTGAAATTTGGCAGACATGTCAACCCACAAAAGTCATCCATGGCTGAAAAAAAAACATGAAATCTGCCATTTTAGTTTGAAACAGCGCTTTTGGATGGGTTGCGCCCACTCGGATTGAACAGCAAATCATTGAAATCAAAAGTAGACCCACCAAAACTCATACCTGAAAAGCCACAGGAGACCTGCCATTTTGGTGTGAAGCAACCATTTTCAGCATTTGGTTTTGTTTGTATTGTCACTCAGCGCGGTGTCAGTCGTGTTTACTTCACATGGTGTTTCCCTCTAATTTACTGACCCTTTGCTGATCTTATCACATGATGTCTGCTCTTCTGTGCGGGCCTTATCTGCGCCGATGTGTGTGTGTGTGTGCGTGTGTATGTTTAACAAGCTGGGAGTCAAAACAGCAGCTCGCCGTCGCTATCAGTCCAGTCCTCCTCCGCCTTCTCCATCTGCGCTTTGGCTTTTCTTCTCCCCTCCGTCTGCGCTCTCCTCTTCTTTCTTTGCTCTCCCGCCAGCCGAGATCCAATTTAGATCCTCCCGTCCGCCCGGCCTTTTTTTCCCCCCGCGCCTCCACCGGGCCGTTCGCTCGCACGCACGCCCGCCCGCCCGTCCGTCCGTCCGTCCTATCGGCGCGGCGGCTCAGATTGAGCTTCTCGGGAGTCTCGTCGCCGCTCGTTTATCAGGCCGCCGCCGCCGCGGTGGCGTTTGAAAGGCGACGCAAACCCTGCATACATTCATTAAAAGTTGTTGGTGGCCCTTAAATCGCTGTCCAAAGTGGCGCCGGAAGCTTCTGGAGCTGACGCGAGCCTCATGCATAGCTGCAAGTGATGAAAAAGATTAGTTAGATTACTGACCAATCGCTGTTTTAATTGGAATTAAATTGCTAGTTTCTGCTAGCATTACAGTGCCACAACATAGGAGCTATATAATTATTAGTATTATTTTTTTTTTTTTTTGCTTTGTCTTGGGTCCCGTGGAGGCACCAATTTGTTCAGGCGCTCCGTGAGATGCCGAGAGCAAACTTCACGTCGTTTATTTTTTTTTCCTTTTATTCAGACAAAGAATTTCTTTTTTATCTCAGGTAAAATAAAGGCTAAAAAAAAGAACCTCATTGTCAGAAGAAGAAAAAAAAATCAACTCTTGAGCACAAAAGAAGACAAGATGAACTTGACTACAAAGCAAACTTCACAACATCCGACCACCATCAGTTCATCAGGCGGATGGTGTGACCTGAAAAGAACAAAAAATAGCTTACAGTAACGACACATTGACTGAATGTACGCTCAAGCTAAAATAACATTTATATCAAACAATTTGCTAAAAAGGGACTGCGAAGCTAAAATGTACGTTAGAAACACAAGAGTTGATTTGTTGAGTTTTTTTTTTCTTCGTGGATGAACTGCGGAGATAAATTAGCCAACATTGATCTCTTTGCCAGCCCACGAAGGCTTCAAACCACCCAAAATTGCGATTTAAATGAGCCGTTTATATCAACATTAACTCAATTAAATTCCACTTAACCAAGCAATTTAACAAAAAATGAATAATTGACGATTCGTCATGTCCTCGCGGCCTCATCTTTGATCTCTTGTTTTGGTTAGCTAATTTTGCTAAAAGATTCCAATTAAGTATTGTAATTGCTTCCGGCTAAACAAGCGAACATTTTTTTTTCTTTTTCTTTATGCCCATTTCTGCGTGTTGACAAACCGAAGCAACGGCAAGTCATCGCGCCGCCATTCCCGATGCTCATTTTTGAGCGGCGAGCGATGAAAGAGGCACGGCGGCGCGCGGGGGGAAGGCTAATAACTGGAGCTTAATTGAAGTCGGACGCCTCGCTCTGCCTGCGCTGGATAGATAATATGTCCGCTTGCTGTGTGTTGTCGTGGCGGCGGCGGCGGCGGCCACCGACGGACTCGTGCAAAGCAAAGAAGACGAATTGTTGTTGTGAGTGAAACGTGTCATTTGCGGAAGCAATTCGGAAGAAAGTCCAACGGAGTCCGTGTTGCCTATGTGTGTGTGCCCGTGCGAAAAAAAAAAATTGGGATTGGGAAAGAATGAGCGTGAATGAGTGAGAGTGAGCAAGTTGATGTGAGTTGAGTAGGTGGGGCAAGACCAATGAAATAAAGTGAGCGAGTGTGTGTGCGTGTCTGATAGCTGACAGAGTGCAAACGGGTTCGATTCCGTCCTCGCCACGTCCCCATTGCGGCGAGACAGACAGATAACTCCTTCAATGACCACACCCGTTGATGTTTCTTGCAATTTATTCACCGTGGAGGTGAGTCAAAAAGGTGTAAAACTGTAACACACACACACACACACACATAAAAACACTTACACGTCATTGCAAATAAAACGTGGCAAAACGATGCGCCCCACTGGTCTGACAACGAATGCGTGACTGCGCTAGTGTTGCTAACGTTCGCAAGCTAATCAGCCTTACGTAAATGCTAACTGTAAACAGTTGGAACGTCCCTCAAATGTAAATTCACGGTGAACACACCCCACTAATTAATAATATTGCATACATTTACACAATATAGACAAACAGGCTGTGCTTGGCTTCGAGCGCAAAGTTGCAGTCCATCTTTCGGAGCTTCTCCGTACAACGTGAAACAGGAAGCGCCTCGCGCAACAACATCCGGTGTGCCTTTCACAATAAATGACTTTACAAAATAAAGCAGCTCCGTAGCTATAGAAACAGAAAACAAATGTTACTTGGCTCTTCAGGAGCCAGAATAGGTTCAAATGCAGACAAATGAGATTATGCACGCACATGCACACATTCCCGGTGGTAAAATTAAAAAAGAAAAGAAAAAGAATAACCAGACATAAAAAAAAAAAAAAAAAAAAAAAAAAACATCTGAATGGAAGTTGTTGAATAATTCACACCAAACAAGTTGATCCTCTCCCTTTCTTGCTGCCTTCAGGCAAGCCTCATAAAACAAGCGCTTTTCACCGAGCGCATTTGCAACGGCTGTGCGTGCGCACACACACACACACACAAACACACACACACACAAAAGCACACTTGTCATCGTCGCTGGCAAACGTAAACATCGACGCACATTGAACGTGTGAAATAGGTCAAATTCCGAATAACATTATGGTGCTGCTTATGTTAGGAGTGTGTGTGTGTGTGTGTGTGTGTGTGTGTGTGTGTCTCTCCACTGCGAAAGGTAAAACTTTTTAATTGCTTTGGGCTGAGTGCAAAAACGGCAAAGAAGGAATCCTGGCGCATGTACACCAGGCGATCCACGTGAATTTGAGATTGAAAGCGATTCCTTCCCCAGCGCAGACGCGCGCGTGTGTAAAATATGAAATTAGATCTCAAATAGTCAATTGACAAAGGACAACTAAGAAAACAAGCAGATAAAAATCGAAGCATCAGCTCAGACGTCCCCCCTTCACCTGTTTTGTGGGTTTGGTCATATGACGTTGGCAATGCGAGCCCAAGGGCACTTAGACGGTCATTTCAGTCGACGGCAGAGGCCGCTATAGGGACAAAATGGATGGATTCATCTGCTTTAATTCGTACTCCTTTAATGCCTTATTATGGGGTGGGGGGAATCAAATCGATCCAAAGCTGGAGTCGTGCATGGCAAAGAAAACGTTTGTTGGATGATGGCAACGTTCTTGCGTTTGTCTCCAGTGCGTTCCCAAGCCGATTGCGTTGGAGCCATGTTTTGGGAACAAAGCGGCCGTGCTTTCCATTTTCGTTCGTCTACCGCGAGGCAGCGGAGGAATCCCGCCGCCGGGGCAGTCGGGTAACGTGACGACACTCCAAACCAATCCAAATGGGTCTCCTCTCAATCGAGGCGCCGACCCTTTCCCAATTTCCGTTCATTTGGCGCCCGAGTGACGCTCGCCGCGGGTTTTCATTTTGCTCAGGTCTGGCCATGGCGAGCGCTCTGGTGGACGTTTCGCAGCAGATGTGTTTGGGCTTCAAGGAGAAGTCGGGAGGCCTGCGCAGCCGCAAGCAGCAGCCCAGCGCTCAGCCCTCCACCTGCATCTGACCTCCCGGCGGCTCGGCCGCCGAACCCCGCCTCCTCCCTCCCTCGGAGACTTCTCACCCGGAAGTGGTGCATGCTGCGGGACGCAGGATGAGAAACAGTCTTGACCCCACTTTCATGCTGCTAGAAGAGATTGTTCGTCTCGTCCCATCCAAGACTACTTGGTTTTCTCCTCGTTTTGTTTTTGTTTTTTTTGGGCTTAGTTGGAAGGACATTTTTTGGAGCCAACAATGACGGAGCCCCCGAGTAGCATCCCTGAGGACTCCCCGGACCTCCTTACAAGCTTCCTCAAAGAGTCCATCCTGTTCTGTTCCTAATTTGAAATACCTGGAGGACGGACGCTTTGCTCTCTCACGGATTGGACGCATCCCCAGATGGTCGGAAGGGATTCCTCCTCCAAAGGTAACCGTGGCGATTGACGAGCTCCTGTTGGTCCAGGTCAGTCCGGCACCTTTTAGGCAATGGAGTTAGCTCCAAGCTAGCTCTTTGCGTTGTTTGTTTTTAATTGTGGGGGGCGGGGGGTAAAGAACAACTCATATTTTGGCATCTTGTGTGATTCCGGCTAGTTCCTGTTCTTCCACGCAAACTTTGACAAATTTTTGTCGGGTTATGGAATAATGTGTTATGTGAAAATACGGAATGCTGAATTTGCTCGTCTGTGACTCAACCCAACTTCCAGCGTCGCTCACCAGTTAGCTCTTGACTGCTGTTTTTTCTAGAATTGTGAAGCAAAAAAAAAAAAACCCCAAAAACCACACACGTTTTATCTTAGGTGAATCGGAAGCACTTCACTCACCATTGTTGGTGGCGAGAGCATATTGGACCAATTGTGGTCAGATTTGAACTACTCGTGCGAAACTGTGGGAACACTCAAATCGTTTTTGTTGACACTTTGCTCTTGATTTCAAACGTTGAAACATAAACAAAGTACGGTTTTAGCTGCTGTAAACGAATTAGACGGCAGGACAGAAGTAGCTAACAAAATATCCGGAGGTCCGTGAGAATTGGGGAGCCTCTTTTTTTGGGGGGTGGGGGGGGGGGGGCACCTAGAAAACGCTGCTCTCCTGATACTGGAATGCTGAAACATTGACGCCATTTCATTTCCAGCGTCGCACAGCAGTTAGCGCTTGAAAGTTGCTTGTTCGAAAACAAAACGTGAATTTTACACGAAAAGTTCAGAATTGCAGAATGTGGTGTTCAACTTCCTTCCCACTCATTCCTTTTCATCATCCAAAAAACAAGCTGAGCACATTTACACAAAAGGCAAACAATTTTTTTGGTTGGCTTTTCGCAGTGTTGTTTTTGTGTTTAGTTTTTGGCTGCCTGCTAAAAGTGAAAGAATGACATTTTCATTTCATTCAAAACACTAAATGTGAATATGAATACTTTATTTTATTATTATTATTATTATTATGTTTTGGTGCTACCCCCTAATAGTGTATTTATTCGCGTCGTCGCGAGTTCTTCAGTTGTTTTGTTGCCAGCGCCTTCATACATGGCTAGCTCACGTCGCGAGTTTTCAAATTGTTAAAAGAAAAACAAAAAAACGGTTGCCGGGTTCATCGCGTTTCCACCAGCGTCCAATTTTTTTCAGCTGTCTTCAATTTCAAAACATTGAAAAGTACTCTTGTCATGTTTTCACTCGCCGGTGAACGCTTGATTGAGCGCGGCTATTTTTCATGGAGAAACACATTTTTTTATTTTATTTTATTATTATTTTTTTTATTGAATATCCCAATTGTTTGTTTAGTGGCCTGTCCTTGAGAGTCTCCTAACCCCCGCCCCCTCTTTTTTTTTTTTAAACAATTATTATTATTAGCTAGTTCCCAAACGTCCAGTGTTAAGCAGATTTTTTTTTATTTTTATTTTTTTTTATTAAAGCGCATTTATTTCCCAGCTCGGGGCTTTCCATCATCCTATAAAAATCAGAAGATCCAAGAATGAACGCAAGACCAAATGTGACATTATTAACTTTTCACCCTGAGAGGAAAACAGTAAATGGGGGGGGGGCTTAATAAAAATAATGGAGTTTGCCCGAGAAGTCTCTTTGAGCTAAAGGTTGAGTAGCAACACCACAATGTGTTTTAATCACGGGGAGTCATTATTTTGTCTCGAAGTTTTGCTGGTTTTCCCGGCGGAATTTTTGGGAGTGCTTGGAAGTCAACATCCATATTTTGTTGTGCTTGACATTGAACATTTCATTTAATTTTGTGCGTTATTTTTTTGTGCTACAAAAATGAGCAAAAAAATACGGAATGCTTGGAAGTTTCCCTGTAGATTTTTTTTTTTGACAAATTGAACCACAAGAAAACATGTTCAAGCCTGATTTTACCCTACTTGATGTTGAATGTTGAGCTTGTCATTGTTTTCGTTTTACAATGTAAATCCTAATGTGAAAAACGAAAACATTCAGGAGCAAGTTTCCTTAAGACAAAAAATTATGAACTTTATCCTACTTTCCATTGTTTTTTTAAATGAGTGATACTTTGATGATTTATACAAAAAAAAAAAGATTACTGATGAAAATAGATTTTCACTTTCCGTTAATCTTTAACATGAAAGTGTGAAACACTGAACGACTTACTTCGCTGTACTTTGGAGTCGGAAATTTCCATGACAATTTTTGAGGGTTTTTTTTTTTTTTTTTTTTTTTTTTTGCGGCATTAGTCATATGGGACTTTTTTGTTTTGTTTTGTTACATGAACAAATCACCGCGCTAACCCGAGCTCAACGTTTGTGAACAATTGCGAGTCTGTCCATTCGCAACTGGAATTTATATATATATATATATATTTCTTTTTTTTTTGTGGAGTCAAAGCTGTTTGCTGGATTTTACTTTTTTTTTTCTCTTTTTTTAACTTGACGATGTGGCAAGTGCGTTTCACAGATTATCTGGGAGGCAAACTAGAATGTTTGAAACCGCTGCAATAACACACAAAAGTAATTGTGACACGAAAATGGAACGTTTTGCTTTTTTTTACTGCCGAATTTCTCACTTTTTTGGTGGAAAAAAAATGTACGTAAAATTTCCTCGGTTTGTTGGCGATCCCTTTCGAAGAATGACAACGAGCGTTTTGTACACAATTGGAAATGTATTGCCAAATGCGAGTCTGTCCTCTGTCCACGAATCATTTTCAGAAGTTCGTGTTCCTTTTTCCGATCATATTTCGAGTCTCGTCAATTCCTCCGAACTGTTGTGGCCCCGCGGTGCTCAAGTACAGATGACAAAATTGGGCTGTTTCTGCCATCCCGTTGTTGAACTGTTTTGCAAAATGTGACGTCGACTTTGCACGATATTTGCACAGGGTCCCTTCACGCTTAAATCATAAGAGTGGCTGATTTTTGAGAGCAAATGAAAATAACGTTAGCCTTTCTGCTCTCTACCGATTTATTTCAAGACGTCTTTTTTTTTTTCTGATAAAATCTCAAGTTTTACCTTGTTTACATTGAGGCATTTCTTTTTTTTTTCTTTTTTTTTTTTTTAGAATTGTTTACATCTGCGCCGTTCTCTTCATCTAACGCACAGTGGCTCCATTTTCAAAGCTCAGCGTTCCGCGTGCGTAGCAGTTAGCGTTTAGCGCTAACGTCCCTTCTTGTCGGCAACCTGCGTGGGCGCAAAATTTCATTTCGTAAGGTATTTTTTCGTAAAGCGTAAGCTGTGATGTCGGGAAAAAGCAACGCGGGAGCATCATGATTTTCATATGCTTACAATGAACGGTAAAAAAAAAAAAAAAAACTTCGATTTTTCTTTTTTGGGGGGGTTGGCCAGTGTCCTTGTACAGCAACGACTTAACAAATTGCGATAATCTTGACATTTTTCACAAACAACACTGACTGTATTTTTATTTTTTTTTTTAACCTTTCGATGGTTTCAAGTGGAAGCGCGTATTTGAACGGCAATGCACTGGTTGGAGCAGTCGAACAACGTCGCCACCTTTTGGTTGGTCATCATCTTGCGGCATTAAAACGTCCCGAGTTTGTTCATACGTCTTTTGTACATAACGGGGAAAGTATTGTGAATGACATTTTGTTGAATGCTTTTAAACAGCAAGAGTAATTTATGCTCCTTTTAAAAAAAAAAAAATAACGTCATGACTAACGTTGATGAATTAGCATCTTTTGTAAATAGACGGCAAGCGAGCTCAGCTCAGTCCCGCTGCTTTGCTTCTGTTGTAAAAGTGAACTAGAGAGCTTCTACATTTACCGATTGTACAGACAGAAAATGACGCAATGTTTTGGACTGATTACATGTGGAAATAAACAAAATAAATTTAAAAAAAGAAAAAGCGAAGTATGTTTTTGCTTTGTTTTTTTTTTTTGTTTGTTTTTTTATGATGGTTTTAACATTTCTGGTCAATTCCAAATATAGATTGCTTTTTGGAGTCTTCAGGCTCTTCTTCCTCTCCGGAAGGCGTGTCGGTGGAATCGCGGCGGTCTTCCACGTATCCTCCCCACCGACTCGGAACAGCCCCGATTGAGGTCGGCGGCACCTCCGGACGACGTTTTCCCCAGCGCCCCCCCCCCCCTCCCCCCTCACTTAGCGGGTCGGTATCATGTCAACTGTCCTGCGGGCCAGCTTGAGTCGTCGGTTCGATGGCTTCCCTGACCGCCGGTTCGGGAATCGCCGTGGCGACAGGCACCGACCGTGGCCGCGGCTCCCGATTGGTCACCTCAAGCAAAGGAATTTGGCCCCGGGGAACAGAGAAGGGAAATTGTGGACCCACATATGGTTTAAAAAAAAAAAAAATGTTATCCAAATATGCCCGTATGATTGATTTTTTTTTCCCTTAACACAGAGCTGCTGAATTGTGTTTCCTTTTGCCACAAAGACGCCAGTCTGCCGTTGGACGTTTGATTTTTAATTGAGTGAAAGTGTTGAACAACACGAGAAGAGCGAGCGAGAGCGAGCGAGTCTTTTCAGTTCTTGACTTGGGCTGTCAATCGTCCCCCGGTTGTCACGGCAACCCAAGTCTCCTCTTCTTTCAAACCGGCGGCAACGTTTGAATGTTCCAAAAACAAAAAACGCCATCCGGTGACAAAATTTTTGAAGCCTTCCAAACAGAAAAAGTTTCTCCGTTGCCGCTTTCATGCGGCCATTTTGGTGACGCTAACGAGCCAACAAGCTAATGAGCGCGTTGGCTCTTCTTGGAGCTTAAACCACTTCCCCAAAATGGCTCCGGTGGCTTTTTTTTTTTTTTTTTTTTTGTGCTCTGTGAAAGCAGCAGTGCCGTTGAAAAAGTTTTCGTGAATTTCCGTCACGTGTCCATGTGAATTTCTGCCGGGGGGGATTATTGAACTCTTCTAAATTGGAAATTTTCAATGGGAATTAAGTCAGAATTGGGGGCGATTTTATGGAAAAGAGCTCATCTTCGGGCATACTGTAAATAGAAAATTTTTTCATGCAGAACGGATCGCTCTCCTTGCCCACATGCGAGGGTATCACAGTACCTTCATTGCTCTATTTATTTCTTTATTTAGATTTAAGTAGTGGTGCTAGCCGAAGCTCATAGCGAACTCAAATTGTGCTTTGCAACGCAGAGCAAAAAAAAAAAAAAAATGGGTGAAAACTTCAAACTTGGAAAAACTTGAAATCTGGCTGCGTTGGGATTTTCAATTTTGTCAATTCTCGAGAAATTCCCATGGAAAGTTTCCCCCTTTGCAACCTTCAGCGCTGTTGTGCTTTGGCGGTTTGGCCCAAGACGAAAGGCTCGTTAACAAATGGGCTTTGTTTTGGTTACATTGTGGGGGAGTACGGCAAGAACACACCAAAAAAATTATGCATAGCATCCACACAAACACAAACGCTTGTCTTTTTTTTTTCCCATCCATTAAAAAGTGTTCACTAAAAGTTGCGCACATTTTTGTGGGTTTTTTTTTTTTTGCCGCAACATGACAATAACGACAACACAAATGTGTGCAGTTAGCGACGGGCGGTTAGCGACGGGCGCTAACCGGCGTCAATCCTCTTTCCACGACGACAACAGCAAAAATAATTTGTAATCCGTCTCCGTGAAGAGTTTTCTTCTGTCGACCGTCCTCCGCGCGCCACGTGGTCAAGCGGGAAATGTTGGGGTGCGGGAAAAGTGCAGCGTCGCCACTGGCCGTGTCGCGCAACCCCCCCTAGTGGCAGCGGAGGAGAAGCGGCATCATCAGGAGCCAGCAGAAGGCCAGCGGGAGCGCAGGCAGGAGAGGACGAGCGGGCGTCACGGCGCCGTTGCCCTCCGACAGGTCGGGCGACGCCAGCGTCGAGTCGCCCGAGTCGCCCCAAAGGCGCTCGTTGCCGTTGTTGACCTTCGGGAAACAGCCGCAAAGTTACGCCCCAACCTCACTCCCGTTTTCTTGATTGTATTTACATTTCACATTTGGAGATTTTTTTTTCCTCTCACAAATATGTGATGATCAATGTCATTTTATACCTTTTTTTTTTTTTTAATGTAATATTTGGGATTGGGAAAATAGAGATTTCTTTATTTTGCATTATCGTTCAATTTTTTTTTAAAACTACTTTTCATCACCCCAAAAAAGTCTGTTGATAAAACGGTTTTATATTTTTTATCCATTTTTTTTTTTAATTCATACGTGTTGTGTTTTTCTCTTTTTCTGGTGAATTTTATCAAAACCTTTTATATTCTTCACATTTTTCTCTTTGTAGTGCCGTTGTGGTTTTTATTCCAACATTTGTGTATTTGTTTCAAACGGATTTCCAACCATTTTCCCAACATATTGACGTACATTTACATCAATTTTCTTTCGTACAATATTTTTGCATTCTTTTTCAGGGTTTTTTTTTCCTTTCTATTTTTTTGTGTTTAACGTATTTTGGTCGAAGTTTTAATATTTTATTTTGTACAATATTTTGAATTTGTTGTAATTTTGCATTACTTTTGTTTTTTGTCTAATAGTTTCGACGTCTTCTGATATGCTAGATTTTAGTAATTTTGTTTTTTTCTTTTTTTAACAATATTTTGAACGTTTTGTAATTCATTTTTGGATTTGACTAACCTGAGTAGGAATCTGGGCTCTCAGGATGTTCTGCGCCGTTTCCACGGAGACGTCCGGCACGCCGGTGGCCCGGGGAGCGTCGTCGTCGCCGTCGGCGGGCGGGCTTGGGGCTGCGCCGCCCCTTTTCAGGTCGGAGCTGTTGCCGAAAGCCAGCATGGCCTTCTCTGAAACGGGACGCTTTGGTTTAGCGCCTTCTGATGAGCGGCGAGTCCAACAGCGGAAACGCATGAGCAAAAAAAAAATACAAGGTCCGAAAGCCTTGTGGCTTTTCTCGTCTTGCTGCTTGCACCACCACCATCATCATCACCATCATCATCATCATCATCATCAAGTGTGCTGAGGGTGAACTTTGTGGAACTTCAACAGATGAGACTTTTGGATTGAAAAAGTGAACCTGATTTCAATATTCTGAAGATTTAAAGTTCATCCATTGTGCACTTGGGTCCCATTCATTCAAATGCAGTGCGTTTTTTTTTTTTAAATATATATTCGGTGTGTTCCGGAGTGATACATGAAGTTTCTTCCATGATGACGGAAGTGACGCAACAGCGCACAGTATGGCACCTGCTTCCCGCCGTAGCGTCAGGCAGAGCTACGAGGAAGTCGCATCTGGTTGATGGTCCGCATTCATTTCTAATTTTCAAAGAATATTCCACTTTGTTTTTTTTTTTCAACCGTGTGCTTAATTAGTTCCCCGATTCGTTCGGAGCCTCCATTGCTTTTTGTGTTATTTAATTAACGTTTTGTCGATGGAACGTTTTTCCACGTTGAGATGATTGAAGTGCTTGTCTGTTGCTTGTCATGTCAGAGACCAAATGCGACTTCGCAATTGCTCCCGCCATACTGTGCTGCCGGGTAATGTTTGTTTCTTTTCAGTTTTACTCTATATACTGTACTTGTTTGTGTTGTTTTTCATTTGGTTGCTCGTGTTACTGGCGTGAGCCCGCGGCTCGTCGCGGCCGCCATTTTGGTTCGTCGCGCAGCCGTTTCTGCTGCGTGTGATGCGTTTAGTGACATCTTGTAAAAGACAGTGAATGTGTTCTTTTCCTCCTTTGTATCTCGTTATGATACGATCACCCACTGGGCGGGGCGTCACCATTTGTGGGTATTTTTTGTGGATCGTTCCAACCACTTGCCGTTAAAGCCTCCCCGCATTGACAAACGTATGATAAGAAATGAAAGACGCGATGATACCGTGACGTCAATGGAAAGCGGACGCGTATTTACTCAGGCAGACGTTGTCGTGGAAGGAGGCCAGGAAGCTGGCGCACTGCTCCCGCTGGTGTCCGCCGGTAGTGCAGGAGCACCAGGGTCCCACGTTGGAGGTGCTGTTGTCCAGGTAGTTGGGCGTAATTGTGCTGCCTGCCGCGTTGGCGAGAACACATCACAGACGTTTGCGATATGAAAGTACCAAATTGACCGTTCTTAAAACACGTTGATGCTTATTCCCCGCACCTGCTGCCGCCCGAGTGTGTTTGACCGACTCGCCGCTCTTTGATGCGGGTCCGTCTTTCCTTTGATGACATCCACGCACGGATCGATGCGCACGTGCCGGCTTTTATGCGCACGCGAGGCTTCTGCCTCGTCGGATTCTGATAATTAAGCTTTGAGGAGTCAAGGCGACGGACGACTCGACGTGTCTCGCTTTGATTTCAAACTCCTCCTCCGCCCTTTGAGGGATTGGAAAGGCACGGCCAAATATCTCTCAAGTGTATGGACAGCGTTTCATCTATCTGCAGTGTACATATTTGGGGCGTCCAAATCGTTGGGCAATTGTTCTAAATCACGGGCCAAGCTTTCGTGAGATTTTAGGCCACAGAAAACCTTTCGTCTACCGAAATAAAATGTGCGATCATATGAAATGTATGCGAGATGTAAACTCCCATGTCAACTTGACGTAAACTCATTTTCCGATAGTCGTTGCATTCACTCAAAGGGTGACGCGAGTCCCAACAGTGACACCAAATTGAATTGGATCGTGAATTTCTACGGTAACCGCTAAAAGAGGATTAGCAAGTTCGCGGCAGCGGGGAAAAGTCGCCGCATTAGCAATTTATATACACTAAATAAGCGCTAAAAATGGCGGCACTGTAAAGGTCTCTTTGGAAACCTCACGTTCTCATGCAAATTCATTCAAAACAAAATTGCTGCAAATTAGGACTCGCGAGTCAGGGTTAGCGGCTCCAGTTCGGGTTCCAAGGCCGCGGTAGGAGTTCTCCAAAATTTCCGTGCCTCACTCTGGTGTCAAATGTGTGCCAGCATGCACCATCCGTCCCGCCAAACGCTCGCCGTCGTTGCTGCGTCGCTCGTGCTTACCAATGAGGCCGGTGTATGCCAGCAGGCACGCCGCGTGGTTGTCCTGCTTGCACCCGCTGGAGCTCTGATGCCACGGCTGGCAGTCGTACTGGAACTGAGCCCAGCGGGACCTGAGACGAGGACGGCAAACAACAAATCCCTTCATCATTTTTTTTTTACTGCAAGGCCACACGTCATCATTGTACAAGCCGACTTCCTGAGACTTTTTTTTTTTTTTTTTGCGTCACGTCTACCTGCAGACGTAGTCGGCTTTGCAGACCCTGAGCTGGGCCAGGCATCCGGGCTTGTCCTTGTCCTCGTAGGAGCACGCGGGCACCACGGTCTGGCGACGGCGCTCGGCGCACGCCGTGTCGGTGCACGGGCAGAAGAGCAGCTCGTGCGTGTAGTCCGGCGGCACGCGGTCGAAGAACTTGCGCAGCGCCTTGTTGCACTTGGGCCGGTTGCACGGGCCCGAGCGGGCCGAAGGCTGGATGCAGGACGACACGTATTCGGTGCGCAGCTTCTGGCACGTCTCGTCAATGTTGCAGGCCTTGGCGGCGTCCAGGCAGCGGTTGACCGTTGTCACTTCCGATTCTGGAAGCGAGACGTCACCCGGTGTGAATATATGGACATTTCAGGCAGTCGTCGGCACCCACGAATATCTTCAAGGGTGCTAGTGGGTGTTTTTGGAAAATGGAAGGCTTCCTTCCATCTTTTGAAGCCTGGCTTCTTTAAATGATTTTGTAGGTGGATGACATGACTCCTGAAATTCATGAAAGTGACTCTGACGGCTGGATTTCCTATTAAAATTCTGGAGAGCTTCAAATCAAAATGGTTGACTTCCTGTGTGTTTTTTTTTTGTTTTGTTTTTTTGGCGTCCTGAGAGTTTTTAATGGATCTAAACATACGAAAATAACGACCATGTATAGTAAGGCGTTTTTGGCCGAAAATAACGACCATGTATATATAGTAAGGCATTTTTGGCCGACAATAACGACCATGTATATATAGTAAGGCATTTTTGGCCGACAATAACGACCATGTATATATAGTAAGGCATTTTTGGCCGACAATAACGACCATGTATATATAGTAAGGCATTTTTGGCCGACAATAACGACCATGTATATATAGTAAGGCATTTTTGGCCGACAATAACGACCATGTATATATAGTAAGGCATTTTTGGCCGACAATAACGACCATGTATATATAGTAAGGCATTTTTGGCCGACAATAACGACCATGTATATATAGTAAGGCATTTTTGGCCGACAATAACGACCATGTATATATAGTAAGGCATTTTTGGCCGACAATAACGACCATGTATATATAGTAAGGCATTTTTGGCCGACAATAACGACCATGTATACGAAGGCATTTTTGGTCGAAAATAACGACCATGCATAGTAAGGCGTTTTTCGACGAAAATAACGACTATGTATAGTGAGGCGTTTTTAGCCGAAAATAACGACCATGTATACGAAGGCATTTTTGGTCGAAAAAAAACAACCATGTACAGTAAGGCGTTTTTCGACGAAAATAACGACTATGTATAGTGAGGCGTTTTTAGCCGAAAAAAACGACCATGTATAGTAAGGCATTTTTGGTCGAAAATAACGACCATGTATAGTAAGGCATTTTTGGTCGAAAATAACGACCATGTATAGTAAGGCATTTTTGGTCGAAAATAACGACCATGTATAGTAAGGCATTTTTGGTCGAAAATAACGACCATGTATAGTAAGGCATTTTTGGTCGAAAATAACGACCATGTATAGTAAGGCATTTTTGGTCGAAAATAACGACCATGTATAGTAAGGCATTTTTGGTCGAAAATAACGACCATGTATAGTAAGGCATTTTTGGTCGAAAATAACGACCATGTATAGTAAGGCATTTTTGGTCGAAAATAACGACCATGTATAGTAAGGCATTTTTGGTCGAAAATAACGACCATGTATAGTAAGGCATTTTTGGTCGAAAATAACGACCATGTATAGTAAGGCATTTTTGGTCGAAAATAACGACCATGTATAGTAAGGCATTTTTGGTCGAAAATAACGACCATGTATAGTAAGGCATTTTTGGTCGAAAATAACGACCATGTATAGTAAGGCATTTTTGGTCGAAAATAACGACCATGTATAGTAAGGCATTTTTGGTCGAAAATAACGACCATGTATAGTAAGGCATTTTTGGTCGAAAATAACGACCATGTATAGTAAGGCATTTTTGGTCGAAAATAACGACCATGTATAGTAAGGCATTTTTGGTCGAAAATAACGACCATGTATAGTAAGGCATTTTTGGTCGAAAATAACGACCATGTATAGTAAGGCATTTTTGGTCGAAAATAACGACCATGTATAGTAAGGCATTTTTGGTCGAAAATAACGACCATGTATAGTAAGGCATTTTTGGTCGAAAATAACGACCATGTATAGTAAGGCATTTTTGGTCGAAAATAACGACCATGTATAGTAAGGCATTTTTGGTCGAAAATAACGACCATGTATAGTAAGGCATTTTTGGTCGAAAATAACGACCATGTATAGTAAGGCATTTTTGGTCGAAAATAACGACCATGTATAGTAAGGCATTTTTGGTCGAAAATAACGACCATGTATAGTAAGGCATTTTTGGTCGAAAATAACGACCATGTATAGTAAGGCATTTTTGGTCGAAAATAACGACCATGTATAGTAAGGCATTTTTGGTCGAAAATAACGACCATGTATAGTAAGGCATTTTTGGTCGAAAATAACGACCATGTATAGTAAGGCATTTTTGGTCGAAAATAACGACCATGTATAGTAAGGCATTTTTGGTCGAAAATAACGACCATGTATAGTAAGGCATTTTTGGTCGAAAATAACGACCATGTATAGTAAGGCATTTTTGGTCGAAAATAACGACCATGTATAGTAAGGCATTTTTGGTCGAAAATAACGACCATGTATAGTAAGGCATTTTTGGTCGAAAATAACGACCATGTATAGTAAGGCATTTTTGGTCGAAAATAACGACCATGTATAGTAAGGCATTTTTGGTCGAAAATAACGACCATGTATAGTAAGGCATTTTTGGTCGAAAATAACGACCATGTATAGTAAGGCATTTTTGGTCGAAAATAACGACCATGTATAGTAAGGCATTTTTGGTCGAAAATAACGACCATGTATAGTAAGGCATTTTTGGTCGAAAATAACGACCATGTATAGTAAGGCATTTTTGGTCGAAAATAACGACCATGTATAGTAAGGCATTTTTGGTCGAAAATAACGACCATGTATAGTAAGGCATTTTTGGTCGAAAATAACGACCATGTATAGTAAGGCATTTTTGGTCGAAAATAACGACCATGTATAGTAAGGCATTTTTGGTCGAAAATAACGACCATGTATAGTAAGGCATTTTTGGTCGAAAATAACGACCATGTATAGTAAGGCATTTTTGGTCGAAAATAACGACCATGTATAGTAAGGCATTTTTGGTCGAAAATAACGACCATGTATAGTAAGGCATTTTTGGTCGAAAATAACGACCATGTATAGTAAGGCATTTTTGGTCGAAAATAACGACCATGTATAGTAAGGCATTTTTGGTCGAAAATAACGACCATGTATAGTAAGGCATTTTTGGTCGAAAATAACGACCATGTATAGTAAGGCATTTTTGGTCGAAAATAACGACCATGTATAGTAAGGCATTTTTGGTCGAAAATAACGACCATGTATAGTAAGGCATTTTTGGTCGAAAATAACGACCATGTATAGTAAGGCATTTTTGGTCGAAAATAACGACCATGTATAGTAAGGCATTTTTGGTCGAAAATAACGACCATGTATAGTAAGGCATTTTTGGTCGAAAATAACGACCATGTATAGTAAGGCATTTTTGGTCGAAAATAACGACCATGTATAGTAAGGCATTTTTGGTCGAAAATAACGACCATGTATAGTAAGGCATTTTTGGTCGAAAATAACGACCATGTATAGTAAGGCATTTTTGGTCGAAAATAACGACCATGTATAGTAAGGCATTTTTGGTCGAAAATAACGACCATGTATAGTAAGGCATTTTTGGTCGAAAATAACGACCATGTATAGTAAGGCATTTTTGGTCGAAAATAACGACCATGTATAGTAAGGCATTTTTGGTCGAAAATAACGACCATGTATAGTAAGGCGTTTTTGGCCCGAAAAAAGCGACGATCTATAGTAAGGCGTTTTTGGTCGAAAAAAAAACAACCATGTATATCGAAGGCATTTTTGACTGAAAAAAACGACCATGTATAGTAAGGCATTTTTGGCCCGAAAAAAACGACCATGTATAGTAAGGCATTTTTGGCCCGAAAAAAACGACCATGTATAGTAAGGCATTTTTGGCCCGAAAAAAACGACCATGTATAGTAAGGCATTTTTGGCCCGAAAAAAACGACCATGTATAGTAAGGCATTTTTGGCCCGAAAAAAACGACCATGTATAGTAAGGCATTTTTGGCCCGAAAAAAACGACCATGTATAGTAAGGCATTTTTGGCCCGAAAAAAACGACCATGTATAGTAAGGCATTTTTGGCCCGAAAAAAACGACCATGTATAGTAAGGCATTTTTGGCCCGAAAAAAACGACCATGTATAGTAAGGCATTTTTGGCCCGAAAAAAACGACCATGTATAGTAAGGCATTTTTGGCCCGAAAAAAACGACCATGTATAGTAAGGCATTTTTGGCCCGAAAAAAACGACCATGTATAGTAAGGCATTTTTGGCCCGAAAAAAACGACCATGTATAGTAAGGCATTTTTGGCCCGAAAAAAACGACCATGTATAGTAAGGCATTTTTGGCCCGAAAAAAACGACCATGTATAGTAAGGCATTTTTGGCCCGAAAAAAACGACCATGTATAGTAAGGCATTTTTGGCCCGAAAAAAACGACCATGTATAGTAAGGCATTTTTGGCCCGAAAAAAACGACCATGTATAGTAAGGCATTTTTGGCCCGAAAAAAACGACCATGTATAGTAAGGCATTTTTGGCCCGAAAAAAACGACCATGTATAGTAAGGCATTTTTGGCCCGAAAAAAACGACCATGTATAGTAAGGCATTTTTGGCCCGAAAAAAACGACCATGTATAGTAAGGCATTTTTGGCCCGAAAAAAACGACCATGTATAGTAAGGCATTTTTGGCCCGAAAAAAACGACCATGTATAGTAAGGCATTTTTGGCCCGAAAAAAACGACCATGTATAGTAAGGCATTTTTGGCCCGAAAAAAACGACCATGTATAGTAAGGCATTTTTGGCCCGAAAAAAACGACCATGTATAGTAAGGCATTTTTGGCCCGAAAAAAACGACCATGTATAGTAAGGCATTTTTGGCCCGAAAAAAACGACCATGTATAGTAAGGCATTTTTGGCCCGAAAAAAACGACCATGTATAGTAAGGCATTTTTGGCCCGAAAAAAACGACCATGTATAGTAAGGCATTTTTGGCCCGAAAAAAACGACCATGTATAGTAAGGCATTTTTGGCCCGAAAAAAACGACCATGTATAGTAAGGCATTTTTGGCCCGAAAAAAACGACCATGTATAGTAAGGCATTTTTGGCCCGAAAAAAACGACCATGTATAGTAAGGCATTTTTGGCCCGAAAAAAACGACCATGTATAGTAAGGCATTTTTGGCCCGAAAAAAACGACCATGTATAGTAAGGCATTTTTGGCCCGAAAAAAACGACCATGTATAGTAAGGCATTTTTGGCCCGAAAAAAACGACCATGTATAGTAAGGCATTTTTGGCCCGAAAAAAACGACCATGTATAGTAAGGCATTTTTGGCCCGAAAAAAACGACCATGTATAGTAAGGCATTTTTGGCCCGAAAAAAACGACCATGTATAGTAAGGCATTTTTGGCCCGAAAAAAACGACCATGTATAGTAAGGCATTTTTGGCCCGAAAAAAACGACCATGTATAGTAAGGCATTTTTGGCCCGAAAAAAACGACCATGTATAGTAAGGCATTTTTGGCCCGAAAAAAACGACCATGTATAGTAAGGCATTTTTGGCCCGAAAAAAACGACCATGTATAGTAAGGCATTTTTGGCCCGAAAAAAACGACCATGTATAGTAAGGCATTTTTGGCCCGAAAAAAACGACCATGTATAGTAAGGCATTTTTGGCCCGAAAAAAACGACCATGTATAGTAAGGCATTTTTGGCCCGAAAAAAACGACCATGTATAGTAAGGCATTTTTGGCCCGAAAAAAACGACCATGTATAGTAAGGCATTTTTGGCCCGAAAAAAACGACCATGTATAGTAAGGCATTTTTGGCCCGAAAAAAACGACCATGTATAGTAAGGCATTTTTGGCCCGAAAAAAACGACCATGTATAGTAAGGCATTTTTGGCCCGAAAAAAACGACCATGTATAGTAAGGCATTTTTGGCCCGAAAAAAACGACCATGTATAGTAAGGCATTTTTGGCCCGAAAAAAACGACCATGTATAGTAAGGCATTTTTGGCCCGAAAAAAACGACCATGTATAGTAAGGCATTTTTGGCCCGAAAAAAACGACCATGTATAGTAAGGCATTTTTGGCCCGAAAAAAACGACCATGTATAGTAAGGCATTTTTGGCCCGAAAAAAACGACCATGTATAGTAAGGCATTTTTGGCCCGAAAAAAACGACCATGTATAGTAAGGCATTTTTGGCCCGAAAAAAACGACCATGTATAGTAAGGCATTTTTGGCTGAAAAAAACGACCATGTATAGTCAGGCATTTTTGGCCGAAAATAACGACCATGTATAGTAAGGCGTTTTTGGCCCGAAAAAAAACGCCCATGTATAGTAAGGCGTTTTTAGCTGAAAAAAAACGACCATGTGTAGTAAGGCGTTTTTGGCCCGAAAAAAAACGACCATGTATCGTAAGGCGTTTTTGGCTGAAAATAACGACCATTGAATTTTATATAAAATTTTAAAACAAAAACACAAAATGTACATCTTTGACATGATCTCATGTTGAAAGTTATTAAAAAAAAATAGTTGATGTATTTTTCTTGAGGGATGACACGTTTACATCAATTACGTCACAAAACAAATGAAATTTTAAAACGACATTCACTCGGCGAATTTAAGTCATTCCAGACAAGAAATGAAAGTAAGTCCCTTTTTGGATGCTGGAAAAAGAAAAAATCTGTTTGTCATTGCATATAAATCAATCAATAAATGTATGTCGGGCGTGGGATTGAGTGTGTGTGGGCCACGTGACCTTGAGCGACCCTGCGCATCTTCCACCCTGGCCTCACCGTGGAGCCGGCGTGGCCCATCGCTAACGATGCAGCGCGCTCGTATAGGCGCATACATGATCTGGCGTTAGCAGGCGCTCCATCACCCCCCCCACCCAAAACGCCAAGCGACCTGCTCGTCAATCCGGCCATGATGGCGGCTCGCGCCGCTCATTAGTGTGTAAAGCGCCCGCGGCTGCTGCGCCGGGCCTCTCTCGGAGCTGTCGTATAAAATATGGATGGACCCCGGAGAGCGAGCTAACAACCCATCGCGCGGCATCGCTTCTTCCCACCGACTTGGCAGAGGAGGAGCCCATTGACAAAGTGCGGAGACGAGACGCTTGCTCGCTCGGATCTTGAAACGCCGCCGACTTCCCTTATACTGAGGCCACGTTGACACAAATGGGATCGACGGCAAGCGATCCCCCCCCC
>NW_017842061.1:43610-66450 GCF_001891065.2 Hippocampus comes | reverse complement strand
CCCTCCCCGCCGCCTCCAGATAACTTCCTCTCGGGAATCCATTTTTAACCCCAAAGTCAGTCGGAGCTGAATTTCATTGTGACCCCCCCCGACCGCATTTTTCAAGGTTCGCTTTCCCACAGTTGCGCCCACATCCTTTTGATGAGACGGGGAAGCGACCGGCTCGCGAAGCCGCAGCTTTATTTGAGCCGCAAATGCATTTGGATTTATTTTCCAATCTAAAGCAGCTGTTGAACAATAAGAGCAGGCCGGCATAAGGCCAAAAAAATTCATATCGACGTGCCACTGCTGCCCTTTTCCTCGACATCCCATCTCCTCTCACCGGCTTTTATTTCCACTCCGGCTCCTGGTGAGCTGCTGCAAAATAATGGCCCGGTAACATCGGCTTTTATTATTTTTTTGAACGGGAATTTTGCGCCCGGCTCTTCTCGCTCGCCGCGATCGCCCGCATCGAGCGCCAAAGTAAAGGGCAGACATTAGGGTTAAAAAAAAAAAAAATGCAAAAAGATGGTTGACGACGTCGAAGGCGCGGTTTGCACCCCCACCCCCCGCTCCCCCCTGCCAACTCTGCGGCATCGCCTCCTCAACATATTTCCGTGCAAGGTTCCTCCACCCTTTGCCGGAATTCATCACTCACGCTAATGTCGCTAAGCGGCGTTCCGCACCAAAGACGCTTTTGACGCGTCATTAGGCTAATTAGCGAAAGCTGTCGCCGGCGACGTGGCGGATCTTGACGACTCGTTTTTCAGCCTCCATCGTCACTCAAGTGAAGAAGACGCGGCACCCGCCGCGACATTTACGTTCCGTATCAAACATTGGCGAAAGTTCCGGTGCAAACAGTCGTGCGGCCTCACGCGGGAACAGGAACGCAGTGTCACCTTGAGCCGCATGCTGCTTCATCACGTGAATCAACTCATCGGCGATGAATCGATCATCAAACGACAAACGATTCGGCGTGTGCGTCCCTCCCCCAAAGACGATTGGACACATTTCTCGACGTCGCGGTTCGATTTGGTGAGATTTACGATTGGATTCGATATGCTACGACTGAAGCTTTTTTTTTGTCACGTTTCTTAAGATGCAGCAACAGACTTTCCGAAATCCGAAATCAATTCCTTTTTTCTCGTGCGTGCATTCCACTAAAGTGATCATTAATGTGAGCCGGAGGGGCCGGCAAGTGCGGCTTGCGCGTGTGCGTTTCCCTTTGTTAATAAAAGATGATACCCGAGGCGTCAGCGTGGCGTGAAAACTCACCGGCGGCGATGGAGGCCAAACGAACATAGTCGGAGCCCCTTTCCTCGGGCTCGTACGGGAAGTCCTCCACCAGGTTGAGGCCTGCAAAAAAAAAAAAAAATAATAATAATTTGGTGGTGGTGGTGGTGGGATGTTTGATTTATCACATCGCCATGGCAACCGGCGACTATTTAATCAAAAAAAAAAGAAAAGGAAAAGAAACGACATGCCGCCACCCATCCTCGGCGCCAGAAGCCGGCGACTGGCCGTTGGAAGAAATTTCCTTCGGCCGTCAGCACAAAATAAACAATTATTGATTCGTCCTGGCTTCTTGCAAGTGGGCTTTTCCGCCGTTAAAGTTTTATGGCAAAATAAAAAAGAAATACATGAATGGATAGCAAGAAAAGTCGCGGCAATTACAGATCAAGGGAGAGGGCGGCGGTGGAGGGGAAGCGGGAGCCTGCGAGCGGCTCGTTGACGCCGCGCGGCGCCAACGAGGTCGCGTCGCGTGGAGAGCGACGGTCGGCGGCTGTGCTGATCACGTTGCCGTTCGTACAAAATGGCGCAAACGGGGACACGTCAACAAGCGATGCCGAGCGATGTCAACAAACATCGATCACGTTCATTCTCCTCCCTGCAATTCGAAAATTCAGTTGTCGTTCGGCTTCCCGTTGGCCACCTCGATTCCAATTCAAAGAGCGAACTGGAATTTCGGGGTCCATCTCAATTCACTTGCGAATTTGCCGCGGCCCTCAAACGAGCGACGTCGACAAGCCGCGGAATCGGCTGACGCGAAGCGCCGACTAAACGGGTCGCCCGCTGACATCACGAGTGGCGTGAGCCAGCGACCCGCTGTCGGCGCTTTTGTTTCTGACCGTGCAGGGAGGCCTGCTGCAGGCTCCAGTAGATGCTGAGGCAGTTCTTCTCCTTCTTCATGCCTCGCTTGCAGCGGCAGCCGCGCAGCGGCGTGGACGTGAGGGCCGCCACGGCGTTCTCGCACTGGTTGCGGGCGCCGGGGCCCAGCTTGACGCTGCCGTCTCCGGCCACGCACTGCCGCAGGGTGCGCAGGCGCGGGCTGCAGGCGTCGTCCCCGGAACAGGCGTCGCCTGCGCTCAGGCAGTCCCGGCCGCCCTCGGCCGGCGACGCGCCCGCCGCTCCTGCGGAGACACCGCGAGGCAAATCCGTCAGTGACAACGATCCATCGGGTGCGGTCGCGTGAGCGGAAAAAAACTGACATTCAAATTTGAAAGCTTACCATTGGCCTCGGTGACGACATTTGAATCCCCGACTATTGCTTCAAATCCGACACCGTCGACCCAGGTTTGACAAGCGAATCTTGTCTCTCAAGCCCCAATTTGAAACAAACGCAAATCTCTCATCCTGGCCCATTTGAAATGCTAACCCTTGTTTCGAAGCCCAACCCTGGTCTTAAAACCCCAATTTGAAACCCAGAACGACTCCCTCGAGCCTGGTTTGAAAGCCAAAACTTTGGCTTCAACTACGCCAACTCAAACTCTTAATTTGTTGGAAACGTTAACCAGGAAAATCTCATTTGAGAATCCTCAGGAAAACAAACACGGTCATGTCGATTAAAAAATATTTTTCCGAGTCCGAGTCGGAATCACATCCCAGACAACAAAATCAAACAGAGTCCGGATTCGAGTCCTACAGCGCAAACTCGGACCTCCGAGCCCAAAATGGAAATCGCCGTGGCGGCAACAACAATGTGACCCCGCCCCCCGAAGTGTTCCCGACAGCAGAGAACAACAGAGCGCGAGCGTCCGTGATGGATGAAGTGAGTCGGAAGGCAAACAAGCCGAAGGGGGCCGACGTTGAAAGCGGGCCTTCCCGCCGCAACGCCGCCGGAGCCGCCGGGCTCGTCACGGGCGATCCGCCGCCTTCGTTTACATGCGCGCCGCCGCTGCCGCCGCCGCCGCCGCCCGAGGGGAACGCGGCTCTATTATTCATGCATTCCGAGGCTTGTCGCGCGCCATCCATCAGGCGCCGCTGACAGCATGACCGGGCCCGGATGGAACGCCGCCATTCATCCCGCCGCGCCTCCCAAAACACTCGCTCGTGTTTGCGCCGCCGTCAAAACAAAGTCTCGTCTTTTTGCTGGATGGGCCCGCCAAGGCAATTCCAGATAGACACACTCAAGGTTTGGCGATGTTCTTCTTTTGGCTGAAATAAACCCCGCCCTTTTTTTTTTTTTTTGCTCGATGGCCTCAATCAGTCAGTCGATCAAGATTTCAAACGGCGTTGACTTTCAGTGTCGCGTCAGCGGCCGTAAAAAAATGAACAAAGTCAGGAGTAGAACGTCGGAAAAGTACAAAATAAAGGTGTGACGATTAATTGAATCACCTCATTGACGATGAAATCCATCAATCGTTATTTTTGATCATGCATTTATCCTTTGATACCTTTATTTTTTTTTTAATCGGCCAGTTCTGCCAAATTTCGGCTTCTCAACAGGAAATATTTTCCAACTGTTGGCGTCCTCCCTGAAAGCAGAAGGATTTTTTTTTTTTTTGTGTCAAATCAAAATAAATTTGCTATTTGCTATTATTCTGGGCTACGATGACCATTTTTTGGGGGGGAATTCCGACATGTGACTGACAAAACCAGAACCAAATTTAATTGACGTTAGTGTCTCCTGTTTTTGAATAAAAGATTGGAAATGAAAAACATGCTGTTGAAAAAAAAATGACCGGCAAAATATTTGACAGAATATTTGATTATTTAAATGAGTCTCGGGAGCTGGAAAATCGGACCTCATCTCAATATAAAACGATGGCTTTGACGCCATCTTGGTCTGAAACAACAAGACACGTCATTGCACCGTCTGGTCGAAAATGAATGCTTTGCTGCCATCTTGTGTCATCCGTAGTCACTCACACCGCTCACCAAAACTTCAAAGTACCAGGCTCTTTTTTTTTTCGTCATTGGCACAAATGCCGGTGCGACCTGATTTTCATTCAGAACGATGCGAAAGCGGGCAACTCCCCACGCCCACCTGACAACGCGGACGTCGAGGCTCTCGTGCCAACTTTAAACGGAATGAGAGAAGCCGCTTTGATCGGCCCCGACAGAAGTCGACTGTGAGCACTCCCACAGCGGCGCAGCCTCCCCGTCACGCTTATGTGAAGCGCGATTGTCGACTTTGACTGAAGTGCAGGAGTTGAATCAGTTTTCAAAGTATCTGTACTTCAAATTGAAGTAGAGTTCCAACTGTGTGGGTGTGTGTGTGTGTGTGTGTGTGTGTGTGGGTGTGTGTGGCTGCTTCCCAAACAGACTAATCACCGGGTTTCTCCCATACCGTCTGTGCATGTTTGACTCGGTTAAGTCGCAAAGACGCTGGCTGCTGCATATAAAAATGAGGAGTTCTTTGAAAAACAAACAGCAATCACTCCACTTGATGATGTTATTAGTCAGAAAAAAAAAAAAAAAACAACAAAAAGATGCTCATGTGTCACACTGATGCAAATGCTTTTCGTCTTCTTTGTGGTCACTGAACGACCTTGATGCCGATGACGTTCATGAAGTCTTTGCTGACAGTGATTGAGCTTGAAGGTTTTTGTAAATGTCAGATTATTCTAATTCGTAAACATCCGCCCCTTCGTCGTTCTGTCGTCATTCATCATTTTTTTTTTGTCTTTTCCCTTAGAAAACTTTGAGAAAACTTGGCCCGAAAAAAAAAAACAAAAGTGAGACAGTTGAGTGTTTGGTAATTTCCCGTCGGCCGTCCATCTCGTGTACGTGGTTGCAATTTGGTGGCAATTTGAAAAAATCAGGAGGAGTCGTCCACTTTTGAAAGACCGCTGGAAATGTACAAAAACAGACTTCACACGGAAAGCAAATGGCGGACTTGCTGTGTACTTCAGGACGTTACTTCTTGAGACCTTTTTTTGTGGGTCTAATCATGATCGACATGCCCACCAAATTTCATGCTGCTAAGTCCAAGGAGCTTTGGTGACTGAATTAAGAATTCTCAAGTGCAACTAACAAAGCAAATGGCTGCACCAAGGAAACTGAAAAAAAGGGTTGTTTCTGTCCAAAATGGCGGACTTCTTGTGCCTTTTCGGGGATGACTTCTCAACTTGTTTTTTGTGGGCCTACTCATGAGTAGCGACGTCAAACTGTCTTTGGGTCCTGAATTAAGACAAAACTCTTCAGGACACGAATGAAAAATTTTTAAAAAACATTGTTTCTGTCCAAAATGGCGGACTTCCTGTGCCTTTTCAGGGATGACTTCTCGACTTTTTTTGTTTTTTGTGGGCCTACTCATGAGTAGCGACGTCAAACTGTCTTTGGGGACTGAGTTACTTCTCACCAAAAATGTCAGATTTCCTGTGCCTTTTTGGTCATTACGTCCTTCTCAAGAGTTTTGGGGTTTTTTTTGTGTTTTTTTTGGTGGGTCTACTCATGATCGACATGCCCACCAAATTTCTAGTCAAACCGGCCTCACAGGCTGAATTGAAAAGCCATTCCAAAGTGTCCGCTTCCCTGCGTCTTTTCAGATCGGACTTCTTGAAATCGTTTGCGGATCTACTCACGATCGACATGCCAACCAAATTGTCATATTGCTCAGTCGGACCGCGGCCCCTCATTACGTGTGGCCCGGAAGCAAGAGCAAAGAAAGCAAGCACGTCGCGAGGGTTTCTTCCTCGGGGCCTCCGTGAAGTGCTTGGGAGTGTTTCTCTCTCTGAAGCGGCGCCACGCGTTGTCACCCGCTATCTGGCGCCGCGCCACGGTTATCGCGCCCGGCGCTCTCCGCCGAGGATTAGTCGCCATTTAAGCAAGATTTGCACCCGACCCCCGAGGAGCTTTTGCCTTGCGTGTTTATTGTGTGTGTGTTTGTTTTTTTTTTTTTTTTAACGCATCTCGAAGCCCAATCTGGCGTGTCCTTTGAGCTTGTACCTTTCACGCCCCCGCCGACTACCCACGTCGTTGCCGCCACCTGCAGCGGAAAAACAATGATTGCGCAGAAGGGGGAAAAAAAAAATGCCGCAGGGGTTGAGGTGGCGCGGCGCGTTGGCGATGGAAATGAGTTTCGCCAAGAGAGCAAGACGCGCCGTTTGCGTTGCGCTAAATTCTCTGCTTTGCATGCCAAACGAGTGACATGATGTCACCTCGCATATGCTTTGCATGCAATCATCACATTTCGGGCGGCGTCGACGGCGTGCGGGGGAATCGCTGATGCGCGTCGAACGGGCGACGCTCGCCGTCTCGTTTGCCGGCACTTTTATTGACGTCCGAATGGCACATTAGCTGCCCACTCCGTCGAGGTCAGACCGAGGTTATTCGAGTTAGGATGCAAATTGACAAAATAATTTAATTAAAAAAAAAAAATCAGTTTTGTTAAGACCATCAAAATCAAAACGGAAATGCTTTCAAACAAATCATCTTTTTAATTCTTATAAGAGATGAGCTTTCAGGGTTCATTTTAAGGGAATTTATTTTCACACTTCATATTGTTATTTAAAACTAATCAAGGAAGCATTTAAAAAAAAAAATCAAACGAACAAAGTTGCTCCCAAAACGTCTTTAAATGAACGGAAAAATACACAAGTCAAACCATCATCCAAAAAATAAATGATCATCATTAAAAATTCAAAAGCTATTAGAACGCGGGTGCGCAACAGCTGCTACACAACAAAGGCCAATTAAGGGGCCTTGCGTTAATTATGGATTTTTTTAGCGGTAAGTCCAAAAATGAGTTAACTTCGGCGAACGTTGCAGCGTTTGGCTCCCTCTTGCGCCAGCGGTCGGCATCGTCGCCGTCACGGCTGCATGTGAGAAATTATTCTGCGAAGCGTGACGGCGGGTCGGGCGCTTTGAATTGCCGCTTACGGCATTTCCCGATGAGCCTGCGCGGGCGCTTTTTAACCGAGATGACTCGCCGGCTCTGCCGGGAGATGCGCTGTTCTGTTGCGTTACGGTTGCCACGGAGATGCGCACGGGGGGCCGCTAATGGAAAAACACTGTTGAGACCCTGAAGACTTCTTTGGACTCCAACCAACAGCGGCCGACACATTTCCTCGATGACTTCCAGGTAGTCCATGGCAAGCTCTTCTATTTGAAATGCCCCCCCCTTTTTTTTCCCAACCCCCTACAGCACTTTCGAGCGCGAGTGTGACCGTGGGCCACTGAGCAACAACACCGTTTTAATATACAATGGTACCCTGACTTGCAAGCCGAATTTGCCCCGTGGCCAGGCTCTTAACTCAAAAATCACTCGTATGGCAAATCGTCCTTCCTCATCAAAAACAAATGCAAATGCAAATTGATCCGTGTCGCACAGTAAAAAGATCATCAAACAGCTGCAGCCCATTCGGAACGCCGCCGCTCGAGTTCTGGCCGCAACAAAGAGATCAGAACACGTGACTTCATCCCAAAAGGCTTTTTTTTTTTTTTTTTAACGCTGTGGCTCCCTGTCAGCTGCGGAATTGATTTTCCAATTCTCTTTCGCGTCGATAAATATCTGAAAGGCGGAGTACACAAAAGAAACGCTGCTTGAATCATAAAAATCCAGTCGGGCTCAGGTCACGACCGGCCAAAAAAACAAGGTGAAGAATATCCTTTTTTTTTTTTTTTTTTTTAATTCTTTGAAGAAATACAAGTATTTTCGGCACTGAAAGACGCACCAAAAATCCTTCCATTGTTTTAAAAGCTCACAGCGCGCCTTAAAATCCGATGCGCCTTGTGTATGGTCATTATGGTAATATTTCGATCCCTAAATGGCTCCTTGCTCCAGACATGCTGACAACACAGAGTTCAAACTTAAGGGGATCGGGTTACGCAGTTGAACACGGAAATAAAGCAGCGGCAAGACAGTTCAACGTTAACGAGTCGATGTTCGAACTTGCTGTTGCTTCAGTGAACGGTGTCGCTGTTTTATTCAATAAGTTTTACTGACGTCTGATTGTTCTGTTGGCGTTTCCTTGAGCGTAGCTCCATCTAGTGGAGGCATTGTAGATCTTATAATGCGGTGCGCCTAATGTATGAAAAAAAATGACAAAATAGGCCATTCATTGAAGGTGCGCCTCATAATCCAGTGCGCCTTTTAGTGGGGAAAATACGGTAACATGAAAACGTCTTATTTAGACTTTGCTCAATAACCAGTGATTTCTTAAAATTCATTAAAAAATTTATGTCCTCGTTGGACGATTTACAATCGATTCAAATTAACTTGTCAAATTGTATTTTAAGTTATTTTGGTCTCCCCCCTCACCCCCACCCCCTAAAAAATGTCTGTATTGAATTAATTCTGATTGTATCAAAGTGAATTTCCCCGATATTTAATCAAATACTGGTTTCAGGTGTGTGTGAAACATTGGCCTGTATTATTCCCCCAAAATAATTTGCTTCAGCAAGTATATGCAGAAACTACATTTAAAAAAAACCTTTTCATGGACAAAAGGTGAGAGAAGTGAAGGAATTCTTGTTTTTGTGGCTGTCAAAAGCTCCTGAATTAACCTGGCTGCGTTCACCCCCCCCCCCCCCCAGGAGGAAAACGCCGAGCGCATTTGGATGTGCAATTGCCTTTCGCGTGCCTGTTTGAATGCGCTTCTTTGAGCGGAAACGTGCTTTGCTCTCTTTTTTTTTGTTTTTTTTTAACCCAGCGCTCTCCCGACGGCATCCCGGTGTCAGCGTCTATTTGCGGCGCAGCGGTAAGCGCCCGCTTCTGACAGACGACAAAACCACCGAAAACATTTTTGCGATGATTTGTGTCAACAATCGGGTCGAGTTGATCTCAGGTTACGCTTCTCGCATTTGGTAAGGAAGACAAGAGGAAAAAGTGAGACCATCCGGTGATTTTGACTGATTTTTATAGGTTGAAGTGTGGCCATCATTAGCATGTTAGCATGTGACGTGTTCGTCCGATCTGGGTCCGTTTGATTTATATTCTGAAACCTCCCAGGCGCGATTGTTACCGCTCAGAAAAGTCGAAGAATACCACGCAAAACAAAATTGTTGGGGTGTCTATTCTTTTGTTACTTACAAACGTCTCTTCATGCGAAATTTTCAAGTTACGAAGTGCCTCAACAGGAAAAGATTGCCTCTTGTTACGAAAGAAATTTCAAGATACAAAAGGTAAAAATACAGGATGGGCGGATCCTCGCAGCTCCGAGTTTCCTGAACGCAACATACTTAGAGCTGCTCTGCCATTGGCTATTACCGAGCATCATCCTGGCATCCCATTGGTTAAGAGGGACCTCTACCCAATGTGTGTGTGTTTGCACTTACGTGGAAAACGCGTCTCTACTTCCAAAATGTTCGAGTTAAGGAATTTCTTCCAGAACCAATTAATTTCGTCAGTAGAGGTACCACTGTATATTCTTGAGCTCTTTGGCTAATCGTTAGCATTTTACTGTCGTACGCGATAAAGTTACAAGGAAAACAACATCGCTGAATAAATTTGATTATGTCTCTTACTTATCATTGAACTTGTCGGTTCTTTTATCGAATTTTTGTTGTTGTTGTGATGTGGACAAGTCACACACCATCATGTGAGACTGAAGAAGGGGAAAGACTTCCGTTGAAACCTGTCAGGTCAATAACAACCTTTAAAAAAAAAAAATTGTCTGAGATAAAAGAGCCATCATGTTCCAAACAACAACATGATTCCCCTTTGAGGATTTTTTTTTTTTTTCACCGTGCTTCAAATCGGGGCCATCGTTCATGAACGATGTTTGCTGAGTCATGTTTTCATCCACTTTCTCTCACTTTTATCAGCGTCGGAGGAAGAACCCTGATGAGTTTTCATTATGGATACGTTTGGTTGGCCGCGTGTCAAACATCTCCAATGAGTTTTTTGGAATGACAAAAAAAAGTACACACATTGTATTTCGACTAGGTAGCATGTACGTGTGCTCTATCTTGAACAGCCGCCATCTTTCGTTTGTCGCGTCTTTAGCTTTTTCCGCTAGTTCAACCCACCAAATAAAATTCCGACAAGGTGGGTCTTGCAAGCCGTCGGGGTCACAAAGCGCCCGTCAACCGACAATTAGCGGGGTTAAAAGTTTTCGACGGGTGCAGACGCTAACCTTGACGCGGGCTAACAGATAAAACCTCGCTCACGCCACATCATTAGCGAGTTATCTTGATGCCGCGGCCCAGACATCGACACCACATTAATTAGCGATTACCAGCTAATTAAGGGCTGTTGTTAGCAAGAGATAAAAAATTAAAAACAGACTTTGATGTCGCAACGTTGCCTCCGGCCAATGTTTGATCTTGACGTAGGCAGGCAGATTCCTCAACGCTGGGCTGGTTTTTAGTTTTTATCTCCACTTTGTAGAATGATGCGGATAATGCGTATTGACAGATTCGCTCGTGACCAAATTCATCACGCACCCAAGACTCAAACTCATTTTTGTTTTTTCTCTGTGAAGCAGTTGTGTGAATCAGTGACTTCATTTGAGAAGCAACTTTTTAATTTTGTGGCACAATTTTCATTTTTATTTTATTTTTTTCAGGTTCATCCCAGAGACCGGAACCAAGGGTTGGATTCAACACAAAATCGAGTCTCGTTGTGTTTCTCTTTTTAAAATCATGACTTGTTTCCCTCCACGCACAACGAATCATAGCTCCATTTGCCAAATCTGGTGGGTCGCAGCCCCGATCGGCCCCAATGCAAGCTGACTGTACCCGTCATATCTCCTCGATCTGTGATTTCACCCTGCTATTTGTGATTTGGTATATGCAAATTCAGAGATAAGTTTTTGGGGGGAGGTTTGGGATCATGCTTCACGGAAGGATTCCCCAATTTGTATTTTTTGTGCTCAGGTCAAAGCCATAAATGATGGGAGGAGTTTCAATGAGTCAAGCCATAGCTTTGTCTAATAGAATAAAAGTGCTTTGCTGCCATCTTGTGACATTTATAGGCAATTACAAGTTCAATATTTGGATGGCAACACACAAACAAAAAAAAAAAAAGTCTCAGCGAATACATGAACACTAACCTTTGAAATGAACGTAAACACTTTACGTCCCTTGTTGGGGGCATTTTTGTCCGAGTTTTGTGCCGCTACAGCCCGGCAGGACGAGAAGGGTATTAATGCGTTTCACTGGCAGGTCTTGCCTTTGCAGCCGGAGGCGTCGTTTTAACGAGCAAGGGGAGGGCGGCGGTGGTGTTGGCGGGGGGGGGGGGGGCAGCGTTGGGCAGGCTGAGCCAAAACGGCCCCAGCAGAGGAAGATGGAGTCGGACACAAACGACTAGTCGAGGCTCTCTCGGGCGTCAGAAGCGATCGGCCGACATTCATCTGCGGATTTCTGGGCTCCAAACACGAAGCGGGACGAAAACCAAAAAAAAACTTCTCTGCGTGTCCGAGCATACTGAGAGCGTCTGTGTCTGCCATTGTGTTGTCCAAATGGGGGGGGATAAATAAATGCAATACAATTCAGGTAAAATAGTAATTAGAAAGCACACAGGCCAAAGCTGTCTCCAAAAAGCTTCAAATGGACTCGGCTGGATTTGCTCCTGGGCTCGCTCCTGCCAGCGCACTGTCATGGACATTGACACACGCTGTAGCAGCATGTGGCTCGTTTTAACGGCCCACGAGATTTTCACGTGCACCCTTCTCAAAAAATCGAAACGATAATCATGTAGAAATCACGACTTGGTGTAGCAGCATGTGGCTTCTCGCCCAAGATTATTTTGAACCGCCGGTTCCATTTAATGTTTGTCACCACCATGCGGCCCAATCTTTCAGACTGCAGAGGCGCGCTTGACTCGGGTGGCGTCGCTACACAGCGAAGGACCTCCGTTAAAGGCCGAAAAAAAACCAAACTCATTCCACTCACGTAGCCTGAGGCAGTTTACACGAGGAAACAAACTGTTAGCAAGTCAAACAAAATGTTAGCCAGTTAACTTTGGTTTGTTAGCATACTGTACAGTATGTTTCTTATTTCAATCAAATGAAATGTCTCTCCTTGAAGGCAACGCAAAGCTCTTTGAATACACTTGAAAGCACAGCAATGAGGGGGAGGGAGAGAAAGAGCGTGTGCGTGTGTGTGTGTAAAGTAGGCCCGGGGCTGAAGCGCTCCTCTTGCAGCCCTTCCTAAGCTTCCAGCCTGTTGCCAGTAAATATTGTATAAGACTTTTTCACAATTTATTCTCACAGTTTGCCGTAAAGCAAACGTTGCTGCCCACACACACACACACACACACACACACACACACACACACACACACCGTTTGTCTTTGTTAGCCACCAGCTAGCCACCTGCTAGCTGCACTCCCCGCAGTCTCTGCTTGGGTTTTTTTTGGTGCTAATTACTTGGTAGACACCGGACCAAAAATGCAGTTTTACTCCCACACATATTCACTCGAGGCACAATCTTAACTCGGGTGAAGAACTAACTGAATAAATGAATTTCATTTCCAGTTGTTACGTTTGAAAATGTACTTTTGACGTGTTAATCGGCCATCTACATTCGCAAGTCAAATTTATTCAAATAGTTTTTCATCACAGAAATATCCTAAAGGGCTTAACATGCCCGCAGCTGACAAATATTAACAAAATCCCCTGATCTTCACCCCGAGGAGGGCAAGGGAAAAACTCAAAAAGGGCTCGATTCAAACGTGTCACTGATCCGACAGGAGTGATGGACATCTGTTGATCCAATAAACGGGCGGAAGATTCACACAAAAGATTGATACTGAAAGCAAACTTTACCGCCCACGCGTATCGTTTGTTTCGCTAGCCAACAGAACGGCCACCCGCTAGCTGTGTTAGCCACATCCGACACCCATTTTGTGCTCATTACTGAATGTCATCAGGACCAAAATGCACTTCAAAAAAAAAGAATCTCATACATATTTACTCAAGGCGCAATCTTAACTCGAGCGAAAAACTAACTGAATACTTAAAAGGTTATGTTGGATGCGCCCCTTAGCTTCAGTAGGCTAGTGCAGATTCAAACTTGACAGTGATTCGCCCATAAGAGTGACTGACGCCTGTTTTATCTGAAAAATGTTTGTACGTGACGCTGCAGTCTTGTTATCGTAATAGTCACAGCGTATAGTTTCATAGAATCGTTTAGATTTTGACAGAAAGGAATTCCATTACCAAGAGTGATCTAGCCAATAAACGGAACACCGGCATGAGGCAGAGTCAGTCCAGCGTGGGAAATATGATCGTATAAAAATATATATATGTTTGTTTATAGCGCTGCAAAATGGACTATAATTTAATAGAACCGTTTAGACTTTCATTTCCACCGAAAGGAAACGTGTTGATGTGCTATTTTTCCAATTGAAGCCAAACTTTTAAAGGCAGCAGGGCAGCAAAGTGGCAGCAGCAGCAGACAAATGCTGTTTTGTTTTTTTTCTTGCGCTGACAGGACAATTGCTCTTTTGCTGTTTTTGTAAAAAAAAACAAAAGAAAAGAAAACAAATTCAGTGTGAGAAGTCAAATTCAAGCACGAGAAAGTCGAACCTGCGATGCATCTGCTGCCGCGGATCCAAATGATGCCACGGAGGTTTGCGGGGGTGACAAATGTTTTCAATTTATGGCGAGAAAAAGGGTCAGAGCGGCCCAGATTCTTCATCAGAGTTTATCTGTGAGGTCGAAGGGGGACAAAAAAAAAAATCCATAATAAAAAATAAAAAAAAAACACCAAACACTATTTAAAGTTTGTAAAGTCAAGGTTGTTGAGTTTGCAATGAGGGCGACACAGCTGACTACATATATATATATATAGTGTGTGTGTGTGTGTGTGTGTGTGTGTGTGTGTGTGTGTGTGTGTGTGTGTGTATGTGTGTGTGTGAAAGTATATATATATATATATATATAAATAATTTTTTTGTCCTCCCCCGAATTGCTTTATTCAAACAGACCTCAGGAGGACTGCTGATGCGGCCTTGCAGTGTCCAAATCAAAGAACCGCCAGCCGGTGTGTAAGTGATGTGGTTTGTGTGTGATGTATTATGTGACCGCTGCTGATGAAATATTGAGCAGGTGGGGGAATTCTCGTCAGCAAACTGCATGTGTGTGTGTGTGTGTGTGTATTCTGCATGCACTGGAAAGAAGCCTGTATGTGGCATTTGTCGGCAAGCAGTAATTTCATGTTTAAGTAGAACGGGATGTTCTCCGCGCAACTCATCGTTTGGCCCAATTATGCACCACGGAATGACGTCTACGGGGAGCCAAGCCGGCGAGCCGCAGAGAAGAAGGCTTTTATGACCGCGCCGTGTCGCTTTCTACCGAAGCAGAATTTGGGCCACACTGAAAAGATTGGAAAAAGAAAAATTTGTCTGAGGACTTAAGTCAGAATCTTACTTACAAAAGTCCGATTATTTTTTTCAGGGTAAAAAAAGGTTGGGATCGTAAACGCCGCCTCTATCACGGCGTCCGAGTTTGCGGTCGCACTATTTAATTTGGGTGGACCGTCACGATCAAAAAGTTTGAAGCTTGAGTATTCTGTCAACTTACTCCATTAGTTAATCGGATGAAAATGTATTTGATTGCCAAATAATCCCCCCCCCTCCGCCCCCCATTTGTTTACCACTTGTGTTGTAAGGAGCAAAGGAGTTATGTTGTGACGAGTGGAAATTTTGAATCTGATCGCCTGGCCACGACATGCGGTGTCCCGCAAGGGTCAATCCTTAGGTTCTTTTTGTTCAGTCTGTCGACAGTATGTCGCCCTCGGTGAGACTGACGTACGGGGGTCACTGTCGAAAGCAAATTAACAACTGGATGAACCCCAAATATTTTTGAATCTCACAATAAACATCTTTGCTTGACGAGCGATTCTTGACATGGATTCCCACGTGTTCTCGCCTTGCACGACCCGGACAAATCCAAATATCAACTTGTGCTCTCAAACTCTTCTCTTTTTGTTTTTTTGTTTTGTTTTGTTTTTGTTCCCCTCAGCAGCATCGATTATTTCAGCCACTTGTGCAGCCTGTAAAGCCAACGCCGGAATGTTCTCACTTGACTGCGAATGAAATATTGATTTGGGAGGAAAAGCTGCATGTGCGTCACATGACGACAAAACAAGCCTAGCAGGAAAAAAAAATCCCCCCCCCCCACACACACACACACACAAAGAGAAGCACTACATGACGCACAGAACATCCACTAAAAGCCGAAAGAGTGTCCCGTGACCGTCCCGCTTACCAAAAGCGCGATTGAATTTCTGCCACACGTAAAGACAAACAATTGCTCGCCATAAGCGAGATGACGCAATCGTGTCAGATGGTTTTTAGTGAGGCCCGACGGAGGAATCGGCCGCCCCGTTTAATATTCGCGCTTAAAAAATCAGCAGGAATGTTTTGTTGCTTTTTCTCTGTTGCAAAGGTAAACTGACGCTGTCCGCTATGTCGCCGTGAGCTTGCGAGGAAGGCTTTCAAAACAAGAGTGTGAACCAGGGTTGGCGTTTCCAAAGAGGGTTTCGAATCATGGTTTTAAAGCAGGGTCAGAGTTTCCAATTTGAGTTTCAAACTAGGAAAGGGGTTTCATATTCGGTTTCCAAAGTAGGGTTAGGATTTCAAATTGGGTTTTCGAATTAGGGCTTCAAATTGGGGTTAGGGTTTCGAATTGGGGTTTCATAGTACTGTTACGGTAACAAATTAGTCAGTTCGGGTTCGACATTTCAAAACTAGGAATATGGTTTTCAAAGTAAGGTTGGGGTTTCAAAGTAGGAATAGGGTTTCAAATTAGGGCTTCAGACCAGGGTTAGGGTTTCAAACCATTTTGGCGAACTTCTGTTGTGAGGCAGAAAGCGAAAATTTCAAGCGTCACCTTGAGCTGCAGACTGTCAAGACGCAGACGGTGCATTTGTTCCGTGCGCATCATGGCTGTGACATCATCTTTAGTCGACGTCTACTTTACGTGACGTTGTCTTTATGGGACGCCTCCGTGAAATCGATTTTGTCTACTTTATATTCTTGTTTGTTGATTACATTTTGCTTTGATTTGTTTTCCCACTTTCAATTCATGAGCAATGACATTTATTTTTATGTTTTTTTTTTTTCCGCGATGAAAATGACTCCTTTAAAAACGTCACACTCGACTGCTTGTCATTTCAGTTGACGTTTTCAAAACGAGCATTTTTTTCTTCTTTTGCCACGCCAGCACTTTCGCTTTCGGGGATGTAAGCGAAAAAGAAGCAAGCCGTGGACGTCAGAGTGTTCTCGCAGCAACTTTGATGAATCAAATAAATTATTCATTACGATGGTGCGTTACCTCGATTTGCGGCGGGAATACTAATCGGCATCGCGTAGCGTCGCCTGCCGCCAACTCTTATCTTAACCCGCCGCTCGCCGTACGCACCGCAAGTCTTCCAAGATTTCAGAGCGTCGTCAGCGTGGCAAAGGTCTCGGGGGGGGGCACCCCGAGCCCCTGCCGTCATTTCAAGCCGCCCCGGGTGCTTCGCGTCTTCAATTACATTTTATTAGGATTAATCAGCTTGACGGACAGGGGGGGGGAATAACTGCTGATGAAGAACAAGGTTTTTGTCACATTTTAATGACAAGACTCTTGGTCATAATTACAAAAAAAAAAAAAAAATTATGGAAATCAACAACCAAAAAAAAAAGGGGGATTGTCACTTCCACTTATTTGTCTCGTGGTTGCTATTATCGTTTTTATCGAGTAGAATATGAGTAAAATCCACTGGTTTTTGTTTGTTTGTTTGGTCAACCTCAAGGGGCGGCCATTTTGCCACTTGCCGTCGACTGAAAATGACATCAGAGCTGCTCAGGGCTCAGCTCACGACCAATCACGGCTTAGCTTCAGAAAACAGGCGAGCCGTGATGAGTCATGACGTGAGCCTCTGAGCAACTGTGATGTCATTGACAGAAAGTGACAAAATGGCCGCCCCCTGAGAGACCTAAAAAAGACGGTGGCTTTTCCTGCTCATTATTCCACAAACAAAAATAATCAGAAGGCCGTGTTTAGAAGCGCGTCGAACATGTTCACATCAAGAAAATCTTTGACTTGACTTCCCCTTTTAAAACAACCGCATCACTTTGCCTGAGGAAATTTGCTAGCTTCATGCTGCCACACAACGCAAAACAGGCTCACACGGCTAGCGTCAACGTGTACGTAACCGACGGTCCGACGCAAACGGCGTGTCAATATGGAAAGAGGATTTGAAAATGGTTGGAGTTGACGAGGTGTAAAATAATGTCACGCCGCTCTTAGCGAGTTGATGAAAATGCTAACGCTATGAACGGGAAGCTGACATCAATTATTTTTTTGTTTGGTCGTGTTTTATGTGTTTGTGAGTTCCATCTGGATTGGTTTTGATTTCCTCGGTGAACGCTAACTTGGGAGGCATCGCGAACATTCTACTGGCAGCCTTCATATGTGAGCTAATGTTTTAGCTTTGACTTGTGTAACGTTGTTGGCTTTGCTACAGCAAACAATCCCTTCCACTTGAACTTGGATGTTTTTGAATGTTGGAGTAAACTCACATTCGCACCAAAAGACAAGTTTCTCTTCTCCAATGAACCGAACATCCCCCATCAGAAACAGGTTGACGTGAAGTTCAAGTAGCACGAAATGAATTTTCTCACGAGTCAAAACTGAAATATTACATGTGACGGATTTACTTGGAATCTTTGGAAGTTCTTCCAATGTTTGATTTTTTTTTTTTTTTTCCAATCCTCATTTGAATGAGCGGCCGTCAGTCTTAATGGCGCACTCCCACCAAGAGCTCGCGGCGCGCCGACGTCCCCGCTAAGCGTGTTTGTCAGGCCGCTAAGCGCTTTTCACAGCAGCCGCTGATCCCCGAGGTGTTCTCTTGAAATGCCCAAACGGCGGCCCCCCCCGCCTCCCACCGGGAGCCGCCATTTGCAGTTCAACTCAGGTGACGTTTACGGAGCGGCGACGCCGGCCGCTGAACTCGGCCGAGGACCGGAGTTGCCCGTCCCCGACTTAGACCATTTCACTGACGAAACTAAAAAGCCGAACCTTACTTATGCTAACCCTACTCAAGTGGTCCTCGAGGGCTACCCGGCGCCCGACCTCGTTGAAGACGCCGTCCAATAGATAACGCCTTCTCCCGCAGCCTTGCAGGGTCGATGCGTTCCAGCTGACATTTTGATCTTTGCGTGCGATGCCGCCGAGCCGGCCGCTCGCCGTCGTTTTTAACGCGACAATCGATGAGCGGCTTAATCACTCGCGCTCTTAATTTGTTTGCCGCCATCGATCGGCGCGGCCGCGCGCCTCCGTCTTCGCTCTCGCCCGCCCGTCAAGCGCGAGAGGCGAGCAGCCGGCTGAGATTAATACACAGCTGTCAAATGTTACCGCCCGAAGGATATTAACCACAGCTCATATGGCGACCAATCATCTGGCGTTCAAAGGGAATGGATTTCGCCCGGGAATATTGTGGATTAGCGGCAGAGAGACGTCATCAAAGCCGAGCGCCGCCGACTTCAATCGTCGCCATCGTTGGATTGGTGAGAATCCCGTTCAGCGACGTTTTCACGGACGCTGGGACGATTTGCTCGTCAACCTTTTGTCATTTTGTACACGAGAGTCCATTTTTCCTCGATGACAGCTCAAGCCGCGCGGAAAAAAACGTCGCCTCGGCACTTGGGAACCCGCAGGCGGTAATATCGGCTTCCTCTTCGCAAGGGCCGTTGATTTCCTTTCGCATACCCGACGCGCTTAGATTTGAACCGCGTGTCGCCGCTAGCGCGCCAACCTGAAGCTAATCTCTCCTAACATCGTCGCCGTTTGAAAAGTCTTGCGGCGGCTGCAAGAAAGAAACTAAAGCCATCCGTCAACGTGCCCGTGCCGGTTAAGGCGGGAAAGGCCGCTTTCTCGTTTTGTCCACGTCAAGCGTGCGCCTCCCCCTGCCCCTCCTCCTCCTCCTCCTCGACGGCGGAAGAACAGATGTGGGAGATCACATATCAATACGACAACGCCGTTTGAGTATTGATACAAGCGATGTAAAAAAAAAATAAAAAATCATCAGCAGTCCTTCGACTTGAATCCGTCTTGCGATCACGCAACTTTTGCGTGCATTTCATATATATATATATATATATATATATATATATATATATATATGAATAGGTTTGTTTGTTGTTATTACTTGATTGTGCAAACTTTGAGATTCAAAAAAAAGTGAGAGTAAGACGTCCCATTTTTGTTTGCATCGTTTCGCCTTTTAGTAATGTGAGCGCATCTGTTGTTAATAGTAGATCTTTGAGGTATTTCTGCTCCGCGAGCCAAGTTGTCATCGCTTTTGACGTTTTTTTTGTCATTGACAGTCGGCTGCGCGTTTCCAAGCATTTTAGGACAGCGTCCGCTGCATTTCCTGCAACGTTAGCGTCCCGCTGATGTTTTCGACTGTAAAAATAAGAAAATCCCGCCACAACATCGTGTCAGGACACAGAGAAAAAAAAAAGCTTGTTTTTGTTTTCCAGCCTCCAGGCAGAGTTCGGATGTTGAACTTGGACTGATTGTCCTCCTCCTTTTTCTTCCTCGGGCATCTTGTTTTTTTTTTTTTTTTTTCAATTATGGAGACTCGAGCCGGGAATTAAGACTGGTAATCTGGTTCTAATCCCCAAACAAACACATCGATGACCTCCATTTCCAGCTCGGCTCCGCGCCGCCGACTCCTTTCAGCTCGGCTGCTTTCTTTCATCGCCGGTGCTCAGATGCACTTTTCATTCTGCTTCAACGTTTGTTTGGTGTTTTTTTTTTTTTGTTGTTGTTTAATACTTGGAATTTGTTCCACCTGCTGCAGCTGCTGCAGCTGCGAGTGTTTCACCCTGAAAGACACCTTTCAGAGCAAGTAGGAAATACGACAAAATGTCTCAAAAGTGACACACAAAATGCTGCAAGTGATCTTTGGAGTCCAGTGAAAGTCTTTGTGGATGACGTTGTCGAGCGCAAACGCGATGAATGCAGCGCACGCAATACAGAGAAAAATTTTTGACGATTATTTTTTGTTCTATTTAAAAATGTGAACTCATTCTCATGACTTAAATATTTTTAAGATCAAGGAAACATTACTTTTTTATCTTAGAAAAAATATATATATATATATATATTTTTTTTTAGCTCATTAACATAGATTTTCCTCCTGAACCTCAGTGCACAGTGTCGGCACATCAAGGCTGTAGATGTTGGCTTCATTTTCAAGTTGTTCCTAAATTTTTGCCATTATGCACACAGATGATTGACACAGTGACAGGACCCGGAACACTGCCTTTTGCAGTCCAGCTGAAGGCCTTAACAGACCTGGAGGGCCGCTACCAGCCAAAGCTCAGCGGTCTGAGGATCATTGAGAGCGCTTCGGACAATGGGCTGAGGATGACGAGCAGATTGAGGGACCTGGAGGTGAAGGACTTGCTCACTCTGAGTAGGTTCTTTGGTTTCAGCTCTGAGACGTTTTCTCTGGCCATCAGCCTGCTTGACCGCTTCCTCTCGGTCATGAAGGTTTGTGCAGTAATGCCTGTATTGTCAAGCTTATCACTAAAATACCTGAATGACTTTCAACCTGTTCTGTCCAGATTCAACCAAAGCACCTGTCCTGCGTGGGTCTCTGCTGCTTCTACATTGCTGTGAAGTCCTCAGAAGAGAATAAGAACATCCCCCTTGCCAACGACCTGATCCGCATCAGTCAGAACCGCTTCACGGTTTCTGACATGATGCGGATGGAGAAGATTATTATAGAAAAACTCAACTGGAAGGTCAAGGCCCCCACGGCCCTCCGCTTCCTTCGCCTCTTTCACAGCTACGTCCAGGAGCAACTCGGTGCAGACAGGTGATGACAAGTTATTGGTTGACTAATGTAATTTAGTAGAAACATTGCAATCAAATTCTTAGATGTGTTGTTGTTTTTGTTCAGCGAGAAGAAACTGAGCCTTGAGAGACTAGAGACTCAATTGAAAGCTTGTCACTGCTCCTTTGTCTTCTCCAAAATGAAGGTAGGTGCCACTCATTCTGCTATCACATGACACACAAACACCACACATGCAGGACCCCGCCTAGTCCTCTATACCTCCAGTAGTGTCTGGTCCACAGACCTTAAACACCGGGCAGGTACGTAGAAAGTGGTGAACGACTCTAAAATATGAATGGAGGCCAGAATTTGAGTTATGTGCACCCTTTTACAAGTACCAGTTAGGAGGCAACCAGCAGCATTTTGGACCAACTGGATACGTCTGAGGGGGAACTGGTTGATTCCAAATCAAAGTGTATTACAGTAGTTCAGTTGAGGTGTAATGAAGGAATGAATTCCTGTTGAGAAAGGAGAGGCATTACTTTAGCCACCTGACAAAGATGCTTAAAAAAAAAAAAAAAAAAAAAATGGATTTAAAAACGCCCCCAATTTGATGGCCTAATTTAAAATCACTGTCCAACTGAAAACCCAAATTGCAGACAGGCTTTAGATAAGACAGCACGCACCCAAAATCAGCAGCGTCTAAGGTGCACTGGAACCAAACGGCAAAACTTATGTTGAAGTTCAAGAGATGTCAACCAGGCTGAGAATTCCTCCAGACAGGACAAACGTGACCTTGGGGAGAAAATATCCTTTTTGCTTATCGCAACATAAATTTGACAGATCTGCACAGCAGTACAAGGAAATACTATGCTTTCTTAAAATTGAACCCAAGGGCGGCATATACAATGAATACAGCAGGGGCCCTCAAAACTGAACACTGTGGAACACTGTACAGCATTTGGGCAGAACGGGACTCAGCGCAACCAAAGCTAACACAAAGTCTGGCCTGCCAATACTTACCCAAAAAAAGCTCAAGTGTTATGGATGATGAAATGTAACTCCCTCAAAGTGAGTGTCTTGTCTCTTCTGATTTGCCTCAGCCATCTCTGCTTGCCATGGCTCTCCTGCGTCTTGAGGTGGAGGACCAACGTGACCCAGAGGAAAGGGACCAACTCTCAGAGGCTATGGAAAGTCTACAGAAGCTACTGACTGTAAGTACCATGTATCTGAACAATTAATGTAATACTGTATTTAGGTTAAAAATTTTTTTTTTGAAAAACAATGATCACCTTCTCTTTGTCAATAGATCAGAGATGGCGATCTCGTGTGTGTGCGTGAGTTGGTGGGCAAATGCCTTGCTGAATACTCCACTGCTAAGTGCTCCAGGCCGAACAGCCAGAGGCTTCGCTGGACCATTTCGGGAAGAACCGCTCGCCAGCTGAAGCACAGCTACTACAAGATCACTCACCTTCCTACCATACCCGAGTCGGCTTGCTAAACTCTTAGCCGCCATCTCGTCGCCTGTACCCCAGTCCCCTGTGATTGGCTGTAACTTTTCAGGTGACTTAGCTTACTTTTTTTTTTTACTTAAAGATCCTCATCTGTGAGATGGCGTTCTTTAAGTGAGAAGGCTTTCATCATGCAATGTCAAGAAGCAGTAAATTAGCCACAGCTTTTGTGCTCAGTTCTCCTTCCAAGGGTGTGTGAGTGCGACTACGTTCTCGTTTGAATCCGTTCCACGGTGTTTGGTATTTCCTGGAACGGGTTCCTGGTTTTAAGCTAATAAGTATTGAACCACCTAGGTCCTCAGTCCACCATGTGGAAGAGGAGGGAGAAGGATTTTGCGAAACAAAAATATGGAACCAAGAAATCGGGCCCAAAGTCCTTAACTTCCACCCTAGGTTGCTAAGCT
>NW_017842061.1:17233-39114 GCF_001891065.2 Hippocampus comes | reverse complement strand
GCATTTCATATATATATATATATATATATATATATATATATATATATATGAATAGGTTTGTTTGTTGTTATTACTTGATTGTGCAAACTTTGAGATTCAAAAAAAAGTGAGAGTAAGACGTCCCATTTTTGTTTGCATCGTTTCGCCTTTTAGTAATGTGAGCGCATCTGTTGTTAATAGTAGATCTTTGAGGTATTTCTGCTCCGCGAGCCAAGTTGTCATCGCTTTTGACGTTTTTTTTGTCATTGACAGTCGGCTGCGCGTTTCCAAGCATTTTAGGACAGCGTCCGCTGCATTTCCTGCAACGTTAGCGTCCCGCTGATGTTTTCGACTGTAAAAATAAGAAAATCCCGCCACAACATCGTGTCAGGACACAGAGAAAAAAAAAAGCTTGTTTTTGTTTTCCAGCCTCCAGGCAGAGTTCGGATGTTGAACTTGGACTGATTGTCCTCCTCCTTTTTCTTCCTCGGGCATCTTGTTTTTTTTTTTTTTTTTTCAATTATGCAGACTCGAGCCGGGAATTAAGACTGGTAATCTGGTTCTAATCCCCAAACAAACACATCGATGACCTCCATTTCCAGCTCGGCTCCGCGCCGCCGACTCCTTTCAGCTCGGCTGCTTTCTTTCATCGCCGGTGCTCAGATGCACTTTTCATTCTGCTTCAACGTTTGTTTGGTGTTTTTTTTTTTTTGTTGTTGTTTAATACTTGGAATTTGTTCCACCTGCTGCAGCTGCTGCAGCTGCGAGTGTTTCACCCTGAAAGACACCTTTCAGAGCAAGTAGGAAATACGACAAAATGTCTCAAAAGTGACACACAAAATGCTGCAAGTGATCTTTGGAGTCCAGTGAAAGTCTTTGTGGATGACGTTGTCGAGCGCAAACGCGATGAATGCAGCGCACGCAATACAGAGAAAAATTTTTGACGATTATTTTTTGTTCTATTTAAAAATGTGAACTCATTCTCATGACTTAAATATTTTTAAGATCAAGGAAACATTACTTTTTTATCTTAGAAAAAATATATATATATATATATATTTTTTTTTTACAAATAATTAAAAAAAAGATATATTTTAAGACAATTCTTTGCTTAAATAAATAAAGTCAGCGTGGTCCTATCGCGAAGCTAATGATAAGAAATGATGACTGGAAACATGTTCCGAAAGTGTCCAAGCGTGACGTGGAGTCAATCTAATGAGACAAATGATGGGTATAAAAATCAAATGTCAAGTTCATTAAAAGTCACAAAAGCGTGTTGATGGGTCCCCCACTGAAGGTGAGGCAGCACGATTGGGGCGCGTCTCGCGTTGACTTAACTGATAGCGTGCGGCTTGAAAATGCGAAATTCGGGCAGCGTCATATGCCAGCTTCACGTTGCTAGCAAAACGTTGGAGAAATTGGGGCACGGTATTAAACACAAATACAGAGAACACCAAAAAAAAATGCTTTTTGAGGCTGATTTAGGAGGGTGGGGGGGCTGCGTATAATATTAGGGGGGCATCTTGTACTTTAGCTTGGAAGCAAAACACAACGGAGGTCATCCAAGGAGTGTGACGACTTGCTGACAAGGAGGGACGAGCTAACGCGCTAACGAGGTCGGACACGTGTCACAACGCTGACGCGGTCGGTCGGGGGAGACATCAAGCGGACAGCTTGCGTTGTCATGATCACGTGACCGTCCGCGCCAAGAGTTGAGGACCGAGCAAAAACATGATTCGGCGACGTGGCCATTTTGTCAAAAGGCAAACAATTTGCCACAAAAGTCCAACCACGGACACTCAACGGATGAATGACGCTCAACTTTTGAGGTTTTCGGCGCTGCGTGCGGGCGAAGCAGGCGGGTTTCGAGAAGCCACGCCCCCCAAAAAAAGACACAGTAAGACCTCCTTTTTCAAATCGAAGCGGACATTTTAGGAGTCATTTGCAGGCGTCCTTGACAAGCGGACCCACCCTACGAGTTTCTCCCGCCGGCTCCGAAAACTCGCAAGTCCTTGAGGCCGCCGCATGCGCGGCGCGAGCGCAATAACAAGCGGTGAGCTCGCCTAAGGCGGCGTCAAACTGCGTGTCAGGGTTACAGCGTACTCGACAAGCAGCGGGCGGCCTGAGACTTAACCTTCCTTTTCGACCACCTTGCAGGAACAAGAACGTGGGCGCAGGAGGCGAGCGGGCGCCCGCTGGCTCAACTCGCCGCGCTCCAATTAAGACTCGGGTCCCTCCCAGCATTCAACGCCACTTCCCCGGAGTGCGTCTCCTTTCCAAAGTTGTGCCTTTGCCAACACATTCCATCTTTGCATTCACTGTTGACTGGAGGACAGGGATTCCCAATCTGTGGGGGTGCGCAAGAGCCCTCAAGGGCATGCGAAAAAGCGCACTGGGGGTTTTAGATGACAATTTCATGTTTATTCAGTGTTTTTTTTTTTAACGTCAAACAATAAACATTGGATTTAGCAGGGATTCTAAAACTGCAGGATGCACGAGCACCCTCCTGGGGGTGCGCCGGACAAACAGTGTAATGGCACTTTTTTTTTTTTTTTCCTCCAATAAAATGCAATTGAAACCTGGGACTCACAAACTGATGTGAGTGCACTCCTGGGGGGGTGCACAAGATTAAAAGTGGAATGGCACGCTGGTGTAATTACACATTTACATCGCATTTTGACAAGACTTTTTGTTTGTTTTGAAATAAAAGAATATTATTTAAACCGGGAACTCCCAAAATGGGAGGTGTGCACATTAGGGGGGTGTGGCATATTGAAAACAAAAGTGTCATGGTGGTATTGCGCAACAGTTACGTATTTGGACTGTTTTTCCACACACACACACACACACACACACACACACACACACACACACACACACACACACACATAGAGAGAGTTGACATGAAGCAGACATATCGAATGTATTCGGAAGAAACAAATCTCTGAATTCACTTTGCAGCCTTTTTAGGGGTGACACTTTGAAACAGGGCTTTTTCAAACTTTTTCGGGTGCCTAAGGAGGAGAGTGGCTGCGCCGCAGTTGTTACACGTGTATCTGGAGGCTGTGCGCTTAGCATGAAATAATAAACAAGCTAAATAAAATATCAGTCGAGTCACCCTGGACCGGGGTGGGATCGGTGGACAAAAAAAAAAAAAAAACATGTGCGAGTGGTTGGATTTTTAAGTCAGAAATTATTCATCAGTGCTCAGCGACCGCGGAGAAAACTCTTGAAACATGACGATATTTTTTTTTTAGGGCTTTAAAGTATCCCCAAAACATCTGCGCTGTAATCCTGCATGACCGCGCATATTAGCATTCTGCCGTCGGCTTACAAGGGGGTGAGCGTATGTGTGATTTGGGGATTTTTTTATTTATTTTTTTTTCCCCTTCAGACGGTACGCTGCTGCGCCCGCCCCATCGGTGCGCCGCTGAGTGCCTGAGTGCTGACAGCTCGTTCTCCGCAAGGAGCTGCCACCTTCTCAGGCGCTTCAACTCAATGTTCAAGCACGTCCGTCACGCAGTGGACACTTGTGGACTGCGCAAAAAAAAAAAAAACACCAAAAAAACCCAACAAGTCGGCCTCATTTTCACTCTTGCCCGAATCCCTCTGGTTGCGGAATCACGCAAAGTAACATTTGGTTGATTTTGTATTATTTCACAACAACCTAATGTTCCTACTGTATTTTTCATCGTAGCCGTTTGATTGGAAAGGGTTACAACGACCTATTTTTATAACGTACGGATCCGTTATGTGCGTGGAGGTACGTCGTAACGAGGTTCGACGAACACAGACTGTTTCCTCCTGGCGACCTCGCCAATTTATTCCTCTTCGGAGTAGCGCACGTGGCCGAAGTGAAACTGGAAAAGTTCAAGGCAGAAATCTTGCGCCAACCTTTTCGCCGTATTTTGATTCATTGTTTCAGAATCCAAAAGAAAATATGCGACTCAATCAGGAACGGTGTGCTCTTTCTTGCTTTTTCTCATTTCAAACACTTTCCGTCGACGTTTTGTTGGCGCCACACAATCGAAGCGTTTCCTCGTCCACTTGTGAAAGTCATTCACGCCTCATGCATTTGACTTTGGAGTCAGCAAATCCTCCATGAAACGTCTCCAGTTGGTCCAAAATGCTGCTGCTCGCCTCCGAACTGGAGCTCGTAGCAGGGAGCACGGAACTCCTACTCTGGCGTCCCTTCACTCAAACATTTTAGAATTCTTTTTGAGATTGTTTTTAAAAATCTTGAAATGGCCTCGCTCCCTGCCATGGTGCCTCAGGTCTGCGGGCCCGACACTATTTGAGGTAGCGAGAACTAAACGGAGGCTCAGAGGGGACGGAGCCTTTTGCGTTGGCGCTCCCTCTCTTTGGGATAAACGTTCGACAAGCCCCCCCCCCCTCCCTGCCCAGCTTTCAAACTCGTCTTCAAACTCATTTTTATTCTTTGGCTTTTGACTCAGCAAGAGACTCGATTTTTGGTTTGACTGTTTTTGTGCTCCGTATTATTGTTCTATCGTTTGTTGTTGAGTGGATGATTCCATTTTGAGCTTGACAGCAACGGCGTCACTAAACGGATTCCGACGCAATCAAAGATCAAAATGTGCGGCTTAATCAGGGCGTGCGTGCCATCGTTTTTTTTTTTTTTTCCTTCCTGCATTCCCAAATAAATCGTTTTACTTTGATGAATCGATAACGCGAGCACGTTCTGGATTAGCCTGTTTGTCGAAGTGAATACCGGCTTTGGTTCTTAATTGTGGCGCCGTCGCTAAACGGATTCAAATCCAATGAAGGAGCAAAATGTGCCAAACGTTCTCATTTTCCTCAGTTCGTTTTTTTTTTTTTTTCCTTTGTTATTCCAAATAACACAAGTACCGTGTTCGGTTTTAGCTCATTTTCTCCAAGAGAAGACCCGATTTTATTCTTAATAGGACCAATGTCACAGATTCCAGTGCATTCAGAGATCAAAACGTGTGGCTAAATCGCAACGTGTGTGCTCTTGTTTTTCCATTTTTATCAGTTCAAACCTACCCCACCGCCCCAACCTCCCCCAAAAAAAACTTTGATGTTTCAGTGCCTCCAGCATGTCCTCTGAATTGAATCTGTCATCTTCAGAGTCATGTGCCACCCTAAAAATGATTTCGCGCTGCAGTTTCTCTTCCCATCAGACACAAACGTGCGGATGCCGCATACCAAGCGACTGCGTCGCATCGGCGGCGGCCCAGTAAATATTGCTCGAATTCTCCGTCGGGTTCCTCCGCCGGAGCGAGCGAGGCGCCACGTCAAAGGCACGTTGCGGCCGCTTTTATCGCACTGTGGTTGCACGCATCTATTACTGTGTTATTACCGCCTGCGCGTGCTTGTCGAGCGAGCTCACGGCGAGGAAAAGAGGAAAGAACGCGTCGCCGCTCAGCATGCGCCTCGGCAGCAATCGGGATTTATCGACGGCAAAGGATGCGCGAGCAGAGCAGAAGGCCGGGTCGAGTGCACGTCCTCCGATGGCCCGCCGGCTCTCGTGAGGATTCCGCTTCAATCGTGCCGGTGAATAATGCAGCCCCCCCGGCCGGCTCTTCGGAGGCGGGCGCGCTGGGAAAAAAAAAGGCCTTGAGCGGTACGGTTGGCATTCAGAGTCCGGCGTCCGTGAGCAGATCTCAGCCGGGAGACGACGAGAATGACAAAGAAGCGAACCTTGCGCTTTAGCGCTCGGATGGCCGACGTCCGCGAGGGATGTCTCGTTACGTTCATCCTCATTCAAGCCGCACTCGCAAGCGCACCATCGGGGCAAACCGAGTCTTCTGGTTGCCTGTTATTTCTTTCGCTTCAGAGCGGCACCTCAAGTAAATCTTCAACGCGTTTAAGAACGGCGCAAACGGTTCAAAGGTCAGCTTGATGGATCAGGTCGCATCGACGTTTAAATTCTTGGCAGGGTTCGACTCAAATTCTTCATGATCATAATCAATCAGAGTTGCTGTCTTTTCAACTCCTCATCTCAGCATTCACACACAATTTTTTTTCTTCTTAATCCTTTGCATAATTGGCATTTCTTGAACACACGTCATAGCAGCGCCGTCGCCAAATGGATTCCGACTCATTCGAAGAACAAAATGCGCGGCGTGTTTGGGAATCGCTTTTCCAAGCCCCAACGCTTGTCGTTTTCGAAATAGTCGACTCTCTCTACAAGATGATCAACAAACAGTCATTATTCTGACTGCTCCCCAGTCCAACGTGTACACCCGCAGCTTATTTTCCGCGGCAGTAAAATCCCTCCGCGCGGATATCGACGAACGTCGGGAGTCCACATGGAGACTTTCATCCAATCTTCACAATCTAATTGAACCGTCGAGGGCACTTTTGAGCTGCGCCATCGTATTCGGGTGGCTCAGAACCCCGCGGGGGGAAGCAGGCGACACGAAGGGGGCAAGGAGGGTTGGGGGAGGGGTTCTGTGAGTTCACTTGATCCGTCAAGATTAGCACACAGGCCACCGCGGCGGGCGGCCTCGCTTTGATGCTAACTCCCTGGGAAAGGTAATCAGTTGGGAAAAGGTCCCAATGATCTCCAGGGACCACACGTGGCCACTCGCTTCTCCGGGGGGGGCTCCATTGCCCCTTTAATGGGTCCACTCTGATCAGGAACTTCATTGATGCATTTCCGAGAGGAAATATTTGCCTGAGGATTTCGATGAAATGCCGCGATGTCGGTTATCCGAGTCATTTCATTTCGACGGCTCAGCCTTTGCAGTATTGAGGGAACTGTCATTTCTACCTTTTCTTCGCCTATCCAGCCACGATCCGAGCCGCTTATCGTCACGACGGTCGCGGGCGTGCTGGAGCCTATGCCGACTATCTTCGGCAGTAGGCGGGCTAAAACAGAGACAAACAACCAGTCGTACTCACAATCAGACAAACGGACAAATTGGAGCGACCAATTACACTCTCGTGCATGTTTCCGGTTTTGACAATTGTGAGAACGCATAAATACAGAAATGCCTGCTGTGCAGTAAACGAGCTTTATCTTTCCTCGTATGGATACGATGATCATATGGCCCGCGACAGCGCCGCCGTATTTTTAACGAGCGGCACAGCTGCTGAGAGTAACGCCCCGTGTCCGCCGCGTTGTTTTCCCACTCAGACCCTGATTTGATTAAAATCGAAACTTGATCATACGATCACAAGTCAAGCAGACGGCGCGTGCAGTGATTAGCCAGACGTCAGATTTCAATGAAACACTTCCCTTTGCGGACCGGAAGATGGTGATTTGTTGGCAATGTTCAAACCGGTCTGATGGGCGCTAATCCAAATCTCGTGACGTACGACATTCTTATTTCCCACTGAATTATATTCAAACATATAGAACTTTGCATTGCCATCTTTGAGGTCGTTGCTAGACATCTCGATGCGCTGCCGCCGATGAGATATCGAGCGATATCTGATGTGACGCAATACAATTCATTCCAATCGCTACAAAAACTACTCATGTCAAGCTAAGAACTACCAACAAATATCTAGTAATATGATTCACTCCAATTAAGATGAACTCAAATTGCAAACATCTCGCTAACAACTCAGGAATAGCTAAAAAACAAAAAAAAAAAAGATAGCTCGCTGACAACCAACAGTGAGTTCAACAATTATCTCGCGACATGATTCCCTTTAATTACGAGTGCCTCTAACGATGATTTTCACTAACTGCAATCTTTTAGCAACCAATGAAAAGGTACCGTCTCATAACATAAAACTATTACAAAATGAATACGGGGCTATTTTGGCACAGCTGCACTTTACAAAAGAGCACAATGGGAAAAGAAGCGCGAGTAGAAGCTCTGCGCTCCCGAGGCTGTTTGTGGGATGATACATGATGATACCCGATGATGCATGTTTTCCTGACAAATCATTACAAGTGTGCAGAGCATTGCCTGCTACACTGAAAAGGAGAACGGGGAAGCTTACTTCCACCTCAGTGGAAGTGTAATGGAAAAGAAACAAAAGAAAAGAAATGTTCCCCTGCGGTGGCAGTAAACTAAACTAAACACTGTGATGAGACTTGAAAGCTGGCCGTGAATCACGTCAACTTCCCTTCACGGCGACCATTATTCTGAAGAATGTTCGTGACTGGATCACGACCGACGCAGCGCAACAGTAAACAACAGTACAAACAACGATAAACCTTTAGACCTTGAATCGGAAATTCCATTCAGGTAATTACAAACGTGGATGTATAAACTTCATGTCGAGCTAACACCTAATGTCTTGCTAAAAGCTAAGTTTTAGCTAACAACAACTAAAGTCATACTGCTAACATCTAAAAAGTGAGCATAGTGGTAACGACTAAGGTGAAGCTGACAACTAACGACAAATATCACAGCAGGCAAACAAGTGACTCACAACTGTCTAGCCATCAACAATTATTGAACAACTAACATCGAGCTCATCGAAGGCTAACAACTAGCTGCTAGAGAAGAAGTAACGTTAACATCAGCCAAAATCGAGTTAAAATATTAACGACTAAAGTCAGCCAACAACTCACAATTAAGTAATAACTACTAACGTGAGGCAACAAGTAAAAAATTAAATCAGTGAAATCTAGCTAAAAACAACGAACAAAAGTAATTTCTGGCAACAAAATGTCTCAACGATGAACAACAAACATATGGTTAACAACGAACAGTTAAGGAACATCTAAAAAGCGTCTGGCCAACAACAAACAACTGTCAAACCACTGAAATTTGAGCTCACAACTCAGGTCGGACTAGCAAAGAATTAAAAAAAATATCACGCCATTAAGGAATAACTAATATCTAAGCAACAATTAATTTCTATTAATATCTAGCTAAGAACGAATGTCTTGCTAAAAAGTACCTTGTAGCTAACATGTGGGGAGGTATTCCCAACACTGGGTCCAACGTGGCCAATTAGTGTAGCTCAATGGCGGAGCCGCAGCCTGCTAGCTAAAATGCATTGAACCTTGAGCATCCTCATCAAGGTGATCACATCCTCTCGGTAGCATCGCCTCTAGTCCCAATGGAAGCCCGCCCCCTCCCCTCCAGTCGCACCCTCAATCCTCCTTCACTCAGTAGCCATGTACTGTGAAATAAAAAGGAGCCCCATTACGCTACAGATCCTGGGTTACTGTTAGCGTGTAGACTATCCACCATGCTGTTACCACCTGTCCTATCTGGACCAAGCGGTCTTCACCTGGATAGCTAGATGCTAGTTTACATTGAAAGATCTTAAAGGGATAAAGGTTACTCTTGATAACGATACACTCGGGGAACACCGATTTCTTGCACTAACCACTTACTTATTACTGTTAGCTTCATGCAAATAATTAGTGCCACGTTCGGTGTTAGGTCTTACTTCATCGTTTGTTGTTAGTCTAACACGTTTGCTGTTTTCAAGACATGAGTTGTTAGTTATCTCATGAATTCCGGTTTGCGCTGCGCAAGAGTACGTTAGCACTGAGTTGGCGGCCCGGGCTTTTAGCGCAGAGGTTATCACGCTCAGCTCCCAAGCCAATGACACGGTAGCGGCGCAGGTTCGTACGCTTGAGTAGGTGTGGCTGGACAGTGCAGAATTGCCAGTCAGTTCGAGGTTTGTTTGTTGGTCTTTAATAGTTGGTTATAATCTGGTGTCTGGCTGCGAAACTTTCACTACTAAGTTTAGTTTCTTGAACTTTAGTTTCTTCTATGTGTCAGCGCGGCTGTCAATCAAGCTGTCAGGTGTTTTGTTTATTTATTTATTTTTTTTTTTGGTCCCTCCTTTTCCAGGGAGCGATAGCAAACATTCGGGATGTCGGTGGCCCACTTTCAGTCCTGGTATGATGAATATGCCACAACATTCCCATGCTACGTTATGTGAGCAATGAAAATCCCAACCGCTCAATGTGTGTGGCTCCCTGAGAGTGTCATTCCCGTCTGTCCATCTGTCTGTCTTCTTTCGTTTGTCTTTTCCCCCCCCCATCTGGTGCTCCCTTCCCTTCCTCCCTCAACAACATGCCAGACTGATGATTTTTATTCTCTGCCCTCGGGTGTTTTGGTCTGTAACTCCACAACAAAAAATGAAAAGGGAAAAACAAAAACGCGTGTATAAACAGGGTACCAGGAGATCCATTTTATTTTATTTGAAACAAAACTAAAGTATTCTCATCGGTACAGCAGAAAGTGTCAGCTTTGTCCTGAAATTTGCTGCCTCTGGAGAGATTAACGTTAGCACTTTTGTAGTGGATGGGAACTTCTAATTCAGTAAGGGTCACGTTGGCTCGCCCCTCTTCATTGCCAATTAGTACAAAGTCATTGGACATACGCTATAGTTTTTATCTTGACGTTATTTTTAACTGACCTGTAGTATTTTGTTTTAGCTACATATTAACTGTTAGCAAGACTTAAGTTGGCTAAATGTTAGCGGGACTTGTTTGTTTTCAGCTAGATGTTACTTGGTAGTTAGATAATTAGTTTATTGCTCCACATTAGTTGTTAGCTAGCCTGCATCAAGGTGACAAACGTCTTTCGTGGCTAGCTACACGTTAATTGTTAGCGAGCCTCAGATCAAGTCGACAATTAAGTCTACCATGGTCTTTTGTGGCTGTCGTGCATCAAAGAGGACGCGTTTGTGGTGTTTAATCATGAAAGACACATCCTCAGGGTCTCAAAGGGAACGTGTTTGTAGTTTTTAATCATGAAAGACAGGTCCTCATGGGGGAAAATGCTTTTGTTGTCGAGTTTTTTTTCCGCGCCAAAGCGGCCGTCAGACCTCCCAGCTGCAGCGAAGACACCAAGCAATCTGTCGCCATCATCGTCTTTATCGTCATGTTGAAAAAGACATAAGGAAAAAAAGCAATTAAGTGGCAAAGACCTTTTTTTATTTTTACTTTGGCCAAGCACAACACACCAGCTTTTTTTTTCATTCATTTTCACGGATGTTCTGCTGTCAGCAGTATATGAATTAACTTTGTCTATTATCTACCTTACAGTTAGATGAAAATGTCTTTTATCTATCTATATAAATAACTAATGTCTAGATAATGTTTAATGAATGACTTGCTAACAAACAATAAACAACTAATGTTGTAACAACTGACATCTGGTCACCAGCTAATGTTGAGCTAATGACTAACATCTAGCTGAGTAACTATTGATGTCCATCTAACATTTAACTTATGGCTAACTAACAACAAATGTCGACAATGACTAGCCAACAGCTAACATCTAACTAACTATTAACATTGAATGTATGTACAGTAAACAAACCCAGCTGCTGGGGAGCAGTGCCCTCCCCTGGGGGTACACTGTTCCCCGGTGCCGGTCCCAAGCCCGGAGAAATGGGGAGGGTTGCGTCAGGAAGGGCATCCGGCGTAAAACTTTTGCCAAGACGGACATGCGAGTTGATAGGGCGGTTTGCAGGGACGGATGGGAATTAATGACTCGCTGTGGCGACCCCTGAAAAGGGACGTGCCGAAAGGAGGAGAAGAAGAAGAAGTATGTACAGTAAACAACTGTTTCTCGAACAGCAAATGTCTGTCTAATTAAAATCTAACCGATAGCCTAGTATGTAGCGCTAGTTAGCGAGATGTTATTTGGGAGACAATTAAAAAAAAAGATACAATTATTTGTTAGCAAGACGCTAGTCCAGTCCTGAGCGTATGTCAACAATGAAGGTTGACATCACGTTTGCTTTAGCATTCTAAGCAAGCATTTAACGTGATGTGATATTTGCCGTCTTTGTGACGCTCAGCTACGCTAGCATGCTTCAAAGGCCTCAAAGCAGCCACTGAACAAACAGATAAAAACATTTCTGACTCTTTGAACTGTGTGTGTGTGTGCGTGTGCGTGTGTGTAAGCAGCACAGGAACTTCAAAGGCGCTACTCGGTGGCTAACGCACTTAAGGCGGAGATTTAGTCACGTTGCAGCAAAGTGAAAGCAGCAAAGTGTCGGCGCGGAGGGTTTCATGGCATCGCCGGCTTCGTCGTCTGGGAGGTTTGACGCGTGTTATGCTCTGCCAGGTAAATATGCAAATGAGCGCTTTCCAGTGGCCGGGATTACTCAGGGAAAGCTTTGCTGCTCGATTCCTGACAACTTACAAAAAAGAAAAAAAAAAAAAATTTCGGAAAATCAAACCTCACACAATCGTATGCTTGTGATAATCTCTCCTTATTCTTGCAAGGAATTGTATACAACTCTTGCTCTAGGTTGATTGATACATGGATGGGGGAGGTTAATGTGGGACATAGTAAATAACAAAGTAGAAACGAAAACAAAAAGTGAGCTATTGCAAGCAAGGAGTGTCTTCAGTGAAAATATGAAGAACCTGACGAGGGAGAGAAAAGCGCCACGACTTCCATCGTGAGAACTTTGGCTCACCCGCCGCCTCCATCTCAACCTACCCACCGAGCTCACCGAGTCACCTCCCTCCATCTCCCCAGCGGAGTTGGAGGTGGAGCGAGCAGGCGAGGATGTGTAGAAAGGCTGAGATCTTTTCACCTTGAAAAGACATCTTGATCAATGTTTCATTGTCACCTGCGCCGCCGCAGAGCTGCCGCAGACCAAACCTGCTCATGAGGCACTGCGGCTGTACGCCAACCACGGCCAACACGTGCTTTCCAGCCACACCGCATGTCGACATCAAGAGATATTGGGCGAGAGAGGTCAGTTGGTTGTCCTAACTAGATGGTCGTCGCCAGCTTGGTTAAAAAAAAAAAAAACAGCGCCGAGTGGCACTTGTAGTTATCGCACACCTTTATAATTGTCCGGTGCGTCTCAACCCAGCAGGCCATCAGAAAACATCTTAGCATGTGCAGAGCATGCACTCACGTGGCCAAATAAACGAAACAAAGCGGGATTCAGACATGAATAATTAACATGGTTGATCTTGTGAAGATTTCCCAGCAGGTCCCATACGTCATTTTGTTTTCCCCGCATTTTGTCTGCTCAACGTCAGCAACAAACAAGATTCCGCCAGGGCTAATTACGGCAATGGCCGGGAACCGACCCACACAAGGTGGGATATTAAAGCCGCGACGGTGGCGCTTTATATGGCCGACAAAAAAAAAAAAAAAGGGTGACGCTTCATTGCTTTTTACGGCGCAATATGGACACGGGCCATTAGCGCTTGCCGCTGTCCCTTTGAAAGCATCTGCCTCTGTGCGGTTGGATAGATAGGTAGGTAGTTGTGGAGATGGGTAGGAAGGGAGGTATTTAGATCGAGAGATGAGTTGCTAGGTCGTTGGATGGATCGATAGGTAGGTAGGTAGGCAGGCAGTTGATGGAACGAAAGGTCAGGAGTTGGATAGGTAGGCAACTGGAGAGATGGGTAGGTAGGGATAGGTAGTTGAATAGATGGGTTGCTAGGTAGTTGGATAGACTGGTAGGTAGGTCGGTAACTAGATAGATGGGTAGGTGAGAGAAAAGATGGGTAGGCAAGGATAGGTAGTTGAATAGATGGGTTGCTAGGTAGTTGGATAGACTGGTAGGTAGGTCGGTAACTAGATAGATGGGTAGGTGAGAGAAAAGATGGGTAGGCAAGGATAGGTAGTTGAATAGATGGGTTGCTAGGTAGTTGGATAGACTGGTAGGTAGGTCGGTAACTAGATAGATGGGTAGGTGAGAGAAAAGATGGGTAGGCAAGGATAGGTAGTTGAATAGATGGGTTGCTAGGTAGTTGGATAGACTGGTAGGTAGGTCGGTAACTAGATAGATGGGTAGGTGAGAGAAAAGATGGGTAGGTAGAGATAGGTAAAAGATGGGTCAGCAGGTAGTCGGGTACACTGGTGGCTAGATAAGTGGGTAAGCGGATAGACGGCTACTGTAATTGGGGAGGTAGCTGGATTGATGGGTTGGTACGGAGGTATGTAACTCGGTAGATGAATAGATGGGTTAGTGGGTGGCTGGATGAGCAGGTCGATGAATACATTTGGGCGTTAGATGGGTACAAAAATTGGTGAGCAGAAGGATGGACGGCTATGTAGGCAGCTCTGCGGCTGGGTAGAGAGACGGTGGAGGCGGGTGGCAGTTGACAGATGAGTAGGAAAGTAGGTAGGAAGGGAGAAAGGTGGGTTGAATGTCGCAAAGTAGATTTTGAAGGAGTTGGGAAGTAGATGGGTGCGTATTAAGGGACACAGGTGAATAGATGGGTTGGTACGTAGACGGTTTGATGGTAGGTAGATGTGCACCATTAGAGTGCACTGTTGTCTGTTGAAAAGCACCTCTCCCTTTGCAGGAGTCCACGTTTTGCCACTTTATCCCCTCTCAAGCTCGCGCACTTTTCTTTTTTCCCCCGCTCCCGTTGGTTTATGGCTCGGCGGGCTCGCTAACGAGAGACAAAAGCGTCAGCCAGCCGAGCGACGGACGAGGTGCTGCTAAGCCGAGCGTGCGGGCGGCTCGACGGGCCTGACTGGCAGGATTTAGGAGGCAATCTCGGAGGGATGCCACCCGAAGAGTATGAGAATTGCCCAACATCGTCAGGGTGCTCCTTGGACAAGGTGATCCGCGTACGTCTTGATTTGTGCACGCGCTCGGGGAGGGGTGGGGGTTTATACGTATCAAAGCGGCTTTGTTAGGCTGCGAGAAAGCGGCAACGCGGCTGCCATTCTGTCAGGCCTATGATTCCACCTCCGATGCTGTCAAATTCGACTTCAAGACCCATTCTGTGTCCTTTGACGTGAAATAGAGGCATGGGAGCAACAACAACGGTGCGCCGCGGAGATGGTGGGGCATTTATACCCTCATAACACTCACACGGATGCCGATAAAGGGTTTGAAACGTTGCCATCTGAGCTCATTGACTGCTGGCCGACTTCAAAGCAGAGTCCCCCATATGGCCAACGCAGTTTTGGAGCTATCTTTCAACAACCAAGGAATATTGTGTTCGGTGACAAGAATCACCGATTTGATCGATAAAGATTAAAAACATACCGTCACCTCTTGAATAGCTTTTTGAAAATAGGACTTCAAGCACGGCTGTTTCAGCACGGGAAACAGCTAAATTAGAATTTCTCTGCATTTCTGTGCCTTCTAATGGAGCCGACAGATCTTTGTCTTCAACTCAAAAACGGTGCTGATCTCCAATTTTTTTACTGGCGTCTGCTCGTCATGACGGTTTTGTAGAAAGTTTGAGTTTCACAGACAAGCTGGGTGAAACCCTCCTCCTCCGAGCATACTTCACTAATATAGCCGTCGTTGGTTCTAAACGGTTGGATTCCGGTTGATGAACGTAAACATTGACAGCAGTGAATGCATTTTCACTCATTTCAACGTCAAACTTAGGGAAAAGTCTCGCCAGTCTTATCGTCCCCTTCTGCAGGCACTCACCACTTCAACTCAGCGTGAAAGGGTCTCGGAGGCTTTGATCCAATCTGCTGCTTAAAAGATTGGAGCGAGGCTTGTTCTTAGTTGGTTCTGGTTGCTGATCAAGCTAAAAAAATATATATATATATATATATATACCTTGAAGGATGCGATCGATGCCTGGCCGACCACCCTAGACTTCCTCTTCCCTCTCTGGGGACCGCTGTCGTTTGCTACGGGTCGACAGTTAGACCGCAGACGCCATCAAAGCACAGCGTGAAATGCTCCCGATGGAGCTCTCGGGAAGCGCATACTCTTCCGCGGGAGCCGGAGAAAGCCGAGGGTCGACTCCAATGCCCATTCCGTGTCCTTTAAGGATGGTGACACGGGAGGAAAAAAACAAACAGTTAAATGAGTGGGTCGAATTGAATCCATTCCATCACCTTCTGTACAGAACAGGGAACACGAAAAGCTTTGGCAGGCTGTGTGAAAGGGGCTAATACAGGCATCATCCCCCCTCTGAAACTCCCTCGGACACCGGAAAATTCGTGGCTCAACTTCAAACCCCCTTTCCATGTCAGTACCTTTCACACGGAAGGCACAGAAGGGGGAAAGGCAGCCTTGACAGGCCGTGTGAAAGGGGCCCTACAGAGCGACATCATGTCTCTGTTACAACCTCAGAATCCGTGAAATGTGCACGTTAACTTCAATGCCCATGATAATAAATATAAAAATAGTACACAGACAAAAAAATCTTGAATGAAATGGCCTCAAGCTGCATTCTGAAGGCCTCTGTTACTACCTTATATGCCAGGACATTTGTGGGTCTGCGTCAAACCTTATTGGAGAACCCCACCCCACACACCTCCGATACATCATTCACAGGTCGACTCGAACCCCTCTCCAAAGTCCTTTCACACAGAACAATGAGATAGAGGAGGGAAAAAAAATAAAACATCTTTCACAGGCTGTGTAAAAGGGGCTACACAGCCATATCATGCCGACGTTTTAGCTCTGAATCTACAAAATCCACATGTTGATTTCAACCCCCATTCGATGACCTTTCATAAAACAACAGCAATGCAGGAATATTCTGGGGGGAAAAAACAGCTTTGACCAACAGCGTGAAAGGGGATACAAATCCACCATCACTCCTCTGTTATGACTTCAGATGGCAGGATATTCAAGGGCGAGCTTCAAACTTTATTCCGCATCCTTTCACACAGACATGGGAACAATTCTAAAATGATCAATTCAGAACATTCATGGATCGTCTTCAACCCCCATTTGGAGTCCTTTCACTGCAAAACAATGAAACAAAAACGGGGGGGAAAAAATACAAGCTGTGTCAAAGGGGCTTCACAACTACATGACCCTCAATTACGACCTCCAGGAAATGTGCGTGATCACTTCAACCCCATTCTGTCTCCTTTCCACACAGAGCAGTGCAACAGAGAGGGGAAAAAAACAGCTTTGATGGTGGGGGGAGGGGGGGGGCTAAACAGCTACCTTCGGGCCTCCGCTATGAAACAGACTCCACTGGACTTCATGTTGTACTTACAAAACAGCGCTAACTGGCTGCTCACAAGCGCACGCCATCAACGTTCGGCGCGTCGGCTAAATGAGGCATCCGCGTCGATATTTCCGTCAAGCGTCCGTGCCTCTCTGCGAGAAAGCGTCTGGCTGCATTCGGTTGGCGCATTGACCCGCCCGTCAGAAGATGAAGGTGGTGCCAGAGGAGATTTTAATTGGACTTTATGCCTTCCGCAATTGTGTTTATGTGCATTTTTCTTCTGGCTAAGCCTTGTTAGCGAGAAAGGGGGTAATCTCTCTCTGTTGTTGAGAAAGTTTAATGAATTGAACGTCAGATAAACAGAAGCGGGAAAAGTTCAGGTGTCACACGGCGCTTGACTCCATCGCCATGTCAGTGTGGTAATCACGCTTGTCGCGCGCCTTTGAATTCAAGCTCAAGAAGAAGCGCGGCGGCGGAACAAAAAAAAGAGCTCGGCGCAGAGGATTTAGGGGCTTAGCGGAAAGGGAGATGATCCCACCGGCTCCAATAAGAAGGGGCTGCCCCCCCTGCCCCAGTCTTCGCGCCGGCTTATGTTAAGAGACGCCAAAGCCACCGCATCGTATTACACCACATTTGTGTTTCGGCATTGCATTAAAGGCACAAACAGGGAAAGCCTTCGTAGGAAGATGAATGTGCTTCGGACATTTCCCTGAGGAACGCCATTCAAAGTTGTTTCTGATAAAAGGTACAGATTACTGATCGCTTCATGTCGACATGCCAAGGTGGGACGGCGGCTCCAAACGCCCTTTCAAACAGCCCGTCGGAGATGAAGTAAAGTCATAAAGTTCCAGTCTCCAAATGTGGTAAATTTGTGGACCAATTTCAACACCTCCCCTGCCATGCCCTTTGCCGCTGAACACAAACACAGGAAAAAGCTTTGGTGGGCAATGTGAAAACAGGGGTGATGCTGTCATTCGATACGATACGAAATGCCGGGAAATTTGCGGATCGACTTCAGTCCCTCATTTGACGTCTTAACTTTGACGCGGAACGTTGACAAAAGTCAATCAAAAGTCGGCTTCAGTACGGTCAAAAGATATCTTGCCTCTGATTCTCCCTCCGAACTTGGGCAAATTCTTGGCTGTACTACGACCCCCCTCCCCCCCATTCCATTTCCTTTCACACCAATTAGCAACACGGGGAAAAAAAAAAAACAGGCTTTGACAGGCTGCCGCAAAGTGGCTCGAGATTACGCTTCTCCGAAATCAGCAATTTCAAGGGTCAAGTAAAAACTTGAGGATTGATCAGAGTGACAGTGCGAAAGGGGCTGATTTATCCATTGTCAGAATGGTAGTCTGCCAAACATCGGGATTGGCCTCCAAAAAAAAAAAAAAATGTAAATCCATATCGGTGGAGCCGCCGCGGTCTAAAGCGCCACCTTTCTGCCTCCTCAATAAATTGTCAGTTCAAGCTCTGTCCTATGAATGCGGCTGCAGTTTCTTTTTTTTTTTTTTTCCTGCTGCAGATGCGTCACTCACTGCTGATGGGCGACCGAGGCGAGATCAAAGCAAATTCTATTTTTCGCCCCCAAGCGAAATTGACAAACAGGAGCGAGAAGACGCCAGGCTTTGACCTCCCCCCCCACCCCACCCACCCAAATCCCCGAGTTGCGCGGAGGTGACGCGCTGAGTTGCGCCAGCTGAATTCATGAGCAACTATCGCGACGGTAACCCGTCCTTCCACGGGGGGATATACCCCCACAAGGGCGGCTAAAAGAACAAATGAGGGATTTGTTGTGCAAGAATGACGTTGATCCCCGAGAAGGATGCCGGGAAAGGAACGGCAACACTTCAAAAGGCGCAAACGCTGACTCGGATTTACAGCGAGAACTCCATGTGACAGAAATGACAAAATGTAAGGAGTTCAGTCCTGCCAACATGGCGAGGCATATTTTCCCCCATGTCGCTGTTCTCTGGGTGCAAGGACGCAGAATGGGGGCTGAGGTTGACCCGCAAATTTCAAGGCTATGGTGGTTGTGTCAGAGGGCAAGATGGCAACTTCGTGATGCCTTTCAAACTGTTTGTCAAAGCCCTTTTTTTGCCTCTGTCGCCGGGTTGTGTGAAAGGTACTGACATAAAATGGGGGGGGGGGGGGGGGGGGGGCTGGACGCACCTTTTCTGCACATTTACCGGCTTCAGGGGTAGTGTCACAGTAGTGCAATGGTGACTGTGTGTGTAGCCCCTTTCACGCGGCTTGTTCAAGCCAGTTTTTTTTTTTTTATCCTGCGCTTTGGATGAACGAGCGGCTGACCCGATTCCAGACTCTTCCTGTGAAGGGGGGGGGGGGTGTTCCAGGTCTCACTTTTCAAGGAGGAGCCATTTGAACGCGGCCTGGCCTCAATAGCACCAAAATAGATTTGTTACCCACTTCCAAGGTCTCCTTTCCTTCTGTCCTTTGTCAACCTCCTTCTGATGAAAGCGGACATCGTGAGCGGTTTTTTTTTTTGCAATTTCAAACATTTCCCTCAAAACTCTGAAAGGATCAAGAATTAAAGCTCATCTTTTTCATACAATTCTACTTTTTTTTGGGTATCCAAATTGTTTGGTCTCTGAAGTATCTGGCCACCCGTCAAGTGTGAAATTAAACAACCAAGTTAATCTCTCCCCCCCCAAAAAAAATCATCTGCTTCTTTTTGAAAATCGTGTCTATGCCATAATTCCAAAATAACAAATAGTCAAAATACACCTCGAGTTGGAAGATTGGCTGGCCGAAGATACAAAACCACTTTCACGACACGGCCAGAATACGCTTTGATTTAAAAAAAAAAAAAAAAAAAATGTGCCAAATTCAAAAGCTAAGTTGAGTTTTGGTGTATGCAGCGAGGTAATATTTTGGGACTTTTGTTTTAGATTCAGTTATATATTTTTTTTTTATAAGTTTTTGTTTTCTTTGAAAATGCTTCATTTTATCTATCAATTTATTTATGAATTAAAAGGTCCCAGTATTGCGTAAAAAAGCCACTTCCAATTCCCAACCAACTGTTTGGCCTTCCTTCTTCCGTACGGTCAGACCAAAATACCAATCGTGTGCCTTTCAAACCAACCTGTCTCATGCAAATGAGACGCTGCTCTCGCCGCTTCCTAAGCGAGGGCCTTTCCACGATGTGAGCAGCGACTTGTTCTAGAAGTAAAACTGTGAGCCTTCCGAAAAAAAAAGTGCAACATTTTCACTTCTGGCGGCAGCACTTCGTTGCTTTTTCTGTTGCCTGTTGGCCCTGATGCACATCGAGCGACGGGGCCAACTGAGCTGTCGTGCACTGCGCGGGGTTCAGCCACTGGTCTTCGCAACACCGCCTGTGCTACAGTCAACCAAAAATGCGCACAAACTTACGCCCCACAAAAAACAACAACATTACATTTAAGCGAGACTTAGCCAGTCTGGTATTCAATTTGAATTGAGTTTATTGTGCATCCCGAATTTTCTTTCATGACGGCAGCACTTCTCCACATAGCTGCTGAATTCCACATTCGTGATTGTGCATCCGTGCGCATGTTAGCTTTGCCCCAACTCCACGCAGGCGTTCGCGAACTACCTCAAAGACGTTTCTCGGCTTAGAGAACAAAACGGCGGCACGACACGAGCTTTTTGTGGCACTGTTTTTTTTTTAGACTTGTTGCTATGAGACACTGGACATTGGAAGTGGCAGTCGAGCGAGGACCTTTGATGCCTCACCAGTCAGTTCCATTCACACACACAAAGTTGCGGCGTGGGGACTTAATTGCAACCTTTTCGGCATCTCACAATCAGCCGTCAGCCTTTTCGACGACAAAGTTAAATGCGGGGCTCTGCCAGTAAATGCCATATCCTTTAGCAAGGGCAGCCTCCTTCTTGCGCCGACATAATTGTCCTTGGATAAAAAGCCGCGGGAAAATGACAGGGTTTTAACATAATAAGCAGCGGGGAAGAGGGGGAGGCAAAAAAAATAAAATCCTGCGTCGTCGTCGCTGGCACACTTTGATTCACTCGCACTGCCGAGCGTGTTGATCTCCATTGTGGGGTCGCCACTTTGCATGTAATTGCCGAGGTGCTTTTTACCTGACGTAAAAAAGAGAGAGTTGCTTTGCCTGAACCAAATAGCGATAGACGCTTGAACGAGCCGGGCAGAAATAAGCTTGAAATGTCAATGATTTGGCTGTTAAAAGTGAGTCCAAAAAAAAAAAAAAAAAAAAGAAGTAAAAGAATACAAAGCGAGACGGCAAGGTTGCAAAATCATTCTGTCATAATTTCGGGTTGTCTAATATGCAAAGGATCATTTTTTGGGAAATTCCGCCCTCCCAAGCCAATTCTAATGCACTGCATTGCATGAGAAGACCCACCAAAAAAAAAAAAAAAAAAAAGTCTTAAAAACACAGGCCTCAAAGACACAGGAAGTCTGCCATTTTAGTATGACATGCCGTTTCGACACGGACGCACCCTTGAGAATTTTTGTAGCAACATGAATTATTGTAGGCATGTCTATCCTGAGTAGAGCCACAAAAAAAATGTTCTGAGGGACCCATCTTCCCTCAGTTAGACCATTTAATGAATTTCAAATAAAGAAATAGATCAGCAAAGCCCCTCCTTGGCATATCTATCATGATGAAACCCACAAAAAAAAAAAAAAATGAGATTGATGACTGTTAGCTCCGGCGAGCTTTTCTCTTTGACCTTCATCAGACTGGCAGCTTTTAGATGTCACAATTGGTAGGCGTTGATTCGGTTGAGACACTAACCTGCTGAGATGAATCGATTCCGAAGGTCCCCGAACAGTTTAACATGCCAGCTTTTCTGCCACCCCCCCCCCCCGTTTTTGGGAAAACTCTTCATTGCCAACAAATCAATGAGTTGGGAGCATCAATTGGGACATTCCTGTTGTCTTTGGAGACCGACTACATTTCACGCTCAGCGTGCTTCGCGCCCCAACGGAGGAAAACAAGTCCACTTATGTACAACAGAACCTGTGCCGATTGATCTATGACCCCCCCCCCCCTTTTCACCATCAAAGACTGATCTATGGCCCCCAAAAGCAGCAAAACATGAAACACAGAAAAAAAAGAATCGGGCCTCCCTTCATCAGGCATCC